>NC_079211.1:66940794-67307461 GCF_029633865.1 Lampris incognitus | reverse complement strand
GGGGGCCAGAAAAACGGTACAAAGACCAGCTGAAGAGCATCATAAAGAAATGCGGCCTGAACCCGAGCCAGCTGGAAGACACTGCTGCCCAACGCTCCATCTGGCGGCAGCTCTGTCAACAAGGGGTGCAAAACTTCGAGAAGGACCGCGGTGATCGACGGACCAGAAGACGTCTGAAGAGACATGAAGCCAGTACCACACCTACACCCCCAGTCAGTGATTTCACCTGTTCTGTCTGTGGCAGACATTGTGGATCGCGGATTGGGCTTTACAGCCATAAGAAGACTCACAAGTGACAGAGGCAGGATTGTCATCATTGGACACGACGGACAACCTAAAGCAAAAATGTGTGTGTGTGTGTGTGTGTGTGTGTGTGTGTGTGTGTGTGTGTGTGTGTGTGTGTGTGTGTATGTGTGTGTGTGTGTGTGTGTGTGTGTGTGTGTGTGTGTGTGTGTGTGTGTGTGTGTGTGTATGTGGGCCCTGTGATGGCCTGGCGGCCTGTCCAGGGTGTCTCTCCGCTTAATGACTGCTGGGATAGGCTTCAGCATCCCCGCGACCCAGAGAGCAGGATAAGCGGTTCAGATGATGGATGGATGACCGTTATACATTATACAGAAAGAAACAGAATTGTAAAAAATATAGTTAAGGGATACGCTCATATCACCACACATGTAAATACATGACCCCAAGTTTATGGGGTGTCAAGTGACCGCAGTTCCTAAACACATTTAAAGAAAGGACCCCTGTTTTATGAGATCTGGTTGTTCAACCCTCTTGACACATTTTACTTTCTCCATCTTAATCAAATACAAAATGTCCCTGAGCCACATAGAGTGAGATGGAGGAGTGGGTGATGTCCACCGTAGTACAATGAGGCATGTGGCCAGATGAGTTGTGAAAGCTACCAGGTGTGTTTATGTGATGGTGACGGCAGGTCAGCAGGAGGAACACCAGAGCTACCAGTTGTGTTTATGTGATGGTGATGGCGGGTCAGCAGGAGGAACACCAGAGCTGTTAAAGTTGTCAACGTAACTGAGATCTCAACACTAATTGAAATTGTTTTAAACATTTCGGACCAAAAGTGGAATAGGGAAGGGCAGGACCAAAACATGTGACTATATAGAGCCGGGACCTGATGGCATCTGTCATAGGTGGGGTCATGTTATCATCCATCTTGGCTAACCAGAGCCTACAGGAATATGAAGGACCATCACCACCCCAACAACGGACTGTTCCAGCTGCTGCGGTCAGGCAAGCACCGGTCATGCTGCAAATACAGAGAGACTGAGACAGAGTTTCTTTCCTCAAGCCATCAGGACTGTGAACTCTGACCTTACCAGGGCCCCCTTGCTAACCCCTACTGCCCCCCTCATGCTCAAGCACACACACACACACACATACACACACACACACACACACACACACACATAGTAAGGTAACTGACTACACATAACTCATATTATGTACATACATACCTCATATTTCAGTACATATACCTCAGATTTCTATTTTAAGTGCTTTTACTGTATATATTGTACTGTCTGTTTTCTTTTTACAGAGTTCTTAACTGTTGATTGTAAATTGTAAATTGTATATTGCAAATTGGAATGCGTTTGTACCTGCTGTACTTTGTTGTTTGCACATTTCGGAGCTCGTACATTTTTTCATTCCACTGCACTCGGGACTTGTGTGTACGTGACAAATAAAAGTCTTGAATCTTGATTGAACCTAACTTTCGTTAAATGTGTACGGTGTACAAGTTGCCACTGAATCAGTCCATGTGTAGCACAAACTGAAGAGGAGTGGACCCGCCGTAGAATTACCTCCCACTGGTCTTCTGTCAGGACCCGCCGTTATTTCACATTTTAGAAAGCAACAGTGTATCAAAACAACCCGCCGGGACAGTAACAATGTATCAAAACAAGCGTCAGGACAGTAACAGTGTATCAAAAACAAGCGTCAGGACAGCAATAATGTATCAAAACAAGCCGCCAGGACAGTAACAATGTATCAAAACAAGCGTCAGGACAGCAACAGTGTATCAAAACGAGCCGCCAGGACAGTAACAATGTATCAAAACAAGCGTCAGGACAGCAACAATGTATCAAAACAAGCCGCCAGGACAGTAACAATGTATCAACAACAAGCCGTCAGGAGAGGAATGTAATTGATTGATTGATTGATTGATTGATTGATTGATTGATTGATTGATTGATTGATTGATTGATTGATTGATTGATTGATTGATTGATTGATTGACAGACCTTCAGCTCACGCCACAGGAAGGAGCATTGTTCAGAAGTCAGTAGTTGATCAGTTTTATTTAAAACATAAATGTGCCTCACTGCCATGTCATTTCACTAACTGCTATTTCTTCACAAAGAATATTCTTTTTAATAGGGTTTCCTTTTTCAAATAAATTCGGCCCTCGTGATTCGACATTCTCACCCCGCCCTCCTGAGCAGCCTACGCGCACTCGCACGCGCACGCGCTGGTGTAGTAGCGGTCTCCTGTGTGCGTGCGTCGTCTGACGACAGACACGCGGAGCCCTCCGGTCGGTCGGCAGACAGCGCGAGCTAACCGGGACGTTTTGCCGCAGATTGTGACCGTAACGGAGCGCATGCAGCCGCCGAGCCGTGGAGGAGTGGGCACGAGACGGGGCGGAAGCATGAGCTGCAGCTGGGGAACGGAACTGTGGGTAAGAGGGCAAGGTTTACATGACGCGTTACAGTATATCGCATTACATTTACATGATGCGCCCGTCTCGCTCTTTGTCTCCGACTCCACGCACGCGCGCACTGCTTCAGTCGCGATCCGCCATTATGCTGCTTTTGACTGCGGCGCACGAGACCCGGTTCATCTTAATGAATAGAGGACTTAATGGAAAATGACGTATAGTCTGCTTAATGAACGGACTCCCCGTTTATAAAGGGGTATTCCGCTTATTATCGCACGTGCAGAAGGAGTCACATATCAAGAAAACACCGACATACAGATTTGATATTGGAAGCGGGGGCAGAAAGAATAGAAAGACTCATGTGCCTTAGGAGAAGAAGAATATATACTCTTCCTCTCATCTCTTCCTCTCGTCTCTCCCTCTCGTCTCTTCCTCTCGTCCCTTTATCTCGCTTCCCCCTCTGATCTCTTCCTCTTGTCTCTCCCTCTCGTCTCTCCCTCTCGTCTCTTCATCTCGTATCTCCCTCTCGTCTCTTCATCTCAAATCCCCCTCTCATCTCTTCCTCTTGTCTCTCTTCCTCTGGTCTCTTCCTCTCACTTCTTCCTCTCGTCTCTTCCTCTCGTCTCTTCCACTCATCTCTTCCTCTCGTCTCTTGCTCTCGTCTCCCGCTCTCATCTCTTCCTGTCGTCTCTCCCTCTCTTCTCTTCGTCTCGTCTCTTCCTTTCGTCACTTCCGCTCATCTCGTCCTCTCGATTCCTCCTCTCGTCTCTTGCTCTCGTCTCCCCCCCTCGTCTCTTGCTCTAGTCTTGCTCTCATCTCTTGTTCTCGTCTCTTCCTGTCGTCTCTCCCTCTCATCTCTTCCTCTCACCTCTTCCTCTCGTCTCTTCCTCTCGTCTCTTGCTCTCCTCTCTAGCTCTCGTCTCCCCCTCTCATCTCTTCCGCTCGTCTCTTCCTCTCGTCTCTTGTTCTCGTCTCTTCCTCACGACTCTTCCTCTCGTGTCTTCCTCACGTCTTTTCCTTACGTCTCTTCCTGTCGTCTCTCCCTCTCATCTCTTCCTCTCATCTCTTCTTCTCGTCTCACCCTCTCATCTCTTGCTCTCGTCTCCCTCGCATCTCTTCCTCTCGTCTCTTCCTCTCGTCTCCCCCTCTCATCTCTTCCTCTCGTCTCATCCTCTCGTCTCCCCCTCTCATCCCTTCCTCTCGTCTCTTCCTCTCGTCTCTTGCTCTCGTCTCCCCCTCTCATCTCTTCCTCTCGTCTCTTGCTCTCGTCTCCCCCTCTCATCTCTTCCTCTCGTCTTGCTCTCATCGCTTGTTCTCGTCTCTTCCTGTCGTCTCTTCCTCTCATCTCTTCCTCTCATCTCTTCTTCTCTTCTCTTCCTCTCGTCACTTCTCGTCTCATCCTCTCATCTCTTCCTCTCGTCACCCCCTCTCATCTCTTCCTCTTGTCTCTTCATCTCGTCTCTTGCTCTCGTTAGCCCCTCTCATCTCTTCCTCTCGTCTTGCTCTCATCTCTTTTTCTCGTCTCTTCGTGTCGTCACTTCTCGTCTCATCCTCTCATCTCTTCCTCTCGTCTCCCCCTAATCTCTTCCTCGCGTCTCTTCCTCTCATCACCCCTTCTCATCTCGTCCTCTCGATTCATCCTCTCGTCTCTTGCTCTCGTCTCCCCCTCTCATCTCTACCTCTAGTCTTGCCCCCTCTCTTGTTCTCGTCTCTTCCTCTCGTCTCTTCCTCACGTCTTTTCCTCACGTCTCTTCCTCTCACCTCTGCCTCTCGTCTCTTCCTCTCATCTCTTCTTCTCGTCTCACCCTCTCGTCTCTTGCTCTCCTCTCTTGCTCTCGTCTCCCCCTCTCATCCCTTCCTCTCGTCTCTTCCTCTCGTCTCTTGCTCTCGTCTCCCCCTCTCATCTCTTCCTCTCGTCTTGCTCTCATCTCTTCTTCTCGTCTCTTCCTCTCGTCTCTTCTTCTCATCTCTTCTTCTCGTCTCTTCCTCTCATCTCTTCCTCTCGTCTCCTGCTCTCATCTCTCCCTGTCGTCTCTCCCTCTCTTCTCTTCCTCTCAACTCTTCTTCTCGTCTCTTCCTCTCATCTCTTCTCGTCTCATCCTCTAATCTCTTCCTCTGGTCTCTTCCTCTCATCTCTTCCTCTCGTCACTTCCGCTCATCTCGTCCTCTCGATTCCTCCTCTCGTATCTTCCTCTCGTCTCCCCCCCTCATCTCTTCCTCTAGTCTTGCTGTGATCTCTTGTTCTCGTCTCTTCCTCTCGTCTCTTCCTCACGTCTTTTCCTCACGTCTCTTCCCCTCATCACTTCCTCTCGTCTCTTCCTGTCGTCTCTCCCTCTCATCTCTTCCACTCACCTCTTCCTCTCGTCTCTTCCTCTCGTCTCTTGTTCTCGTCTCTTCCTCTCATCTCTTCCTGTCGTCTCCCCCTCTCATCTCTTCCTCTTGTCTCTTCCTCTCGTCTTGCTCTCATTTCTTGTTCTCGTCTCTTCCTCTCATCTCTTCCTCTCGTCTCCCCCTCATCTCTTCCTCTCGCCTCTTCCTCTCGTCTCCCCCTCATCTCTTCCTCTCACCTCTCCCTCTCGTCTCTTCCTCTTGTCTCCCCCTCATCTCTTCCTCTTGTCTTTTCCTCTCGTCTTGCTCTCGTCTCTTGTTCTCGTATCTTCCTAAAGTTTTTTCCTCACGTCTCTTCGCCTCATCTCTTCCTCTCGTCTCTCCCTGCTGTCTCTTCCTCTCGTCTCTTCCTCTCTTCTCTTCCTCTCATCTCTTCCTCTCGTCACTTCCGCTCATCTCGTCCTCTCGATTCCTCCTCTAGTCTCTTGCTCTCGTCTCCCCCCCTAATCTCTTCCTCTAGTCTTCCTCTCATCTCTTGCTCTCGTCTCCCGCACTCATCTCTTCCTGTCGTCTCTCCCTCTCTTCTCCCCCTCTCATCTCTTCCTCTCGTCTCTTGCTCTCGTCTCTTCCTCTCGTCTCTTCCTCTCATCTCTTCCTCTCGTCGCTTCCGCTCATCTCGTCCTCTCGATTCCTCCTCTCGTCTCTTGCTCTCGTCTCCCCCCCTAATCTCTTCCTCTAGTCTTGCTCTCATCTCTTGTTCTCGTCTCTTCCTGTCGTCTCTCCCTCTCATCTCTTCCTCTCACCTCTTCCTCTCGTCTCTTCCTCTCATCCCTTCCTCTCGTCTCTTCCTCTCATCTCTTCCGCTCGTCTCTTCCTCTCATCTCTTGTTCTCGTCTCTTGTTCTCGACTCTTCCTCTCGTGTCTTCCTCACGTCGTTTCATCACGTCTCTTCCTGTCGTCTCTCCCTCTCGTCTCTTCCTCTCATCTCTTCTTCTCGTCTCACCCTCTCTTCTCTTGCTCTCGTCTCCCTCTCATCTCTTCCTCTCGTCTCTTGCTCTCGTCTCTTCCTCTCATCTCTTCTTCTCGTCTCTTCCTCTCGTCACTTCTCGTCTCATCCTCTCATCTCTTCCTCTCGTCTCCCCCTAATCTCTTCCTCGCGTCTCTTCCTCTCATCACCCCTTCTCATCTCTTGCTCTCGTCTCCCCCTCTCATCTCTACCTCTAGTCTTGCCCCCTCTCTTGTTCTCTTCTCTTCCTCTCGTCTCTTCCTAACGTCTTTTCCTCACGTCTCTTCCTCTCACCTCTGCCTCTCGTCTCTTCCTCTCATCTCTTCTTCTCGTCTCACCCTCTCATCTCTTCCTCTCATCTCACTCTCATCTCTTCCTCTCGTCTCATCCTCTCGTCTCCCCCTCTCATCCCTTCCTCTCGTCTCTTCCTCTCCTCTCTTGCTCTCCTCTCTTGCTCTCGTCTCCCCCTCTCATCCCTACCTCTCGTCTCTTCCTCTCGTCTCTTGCTCTCGTCTCCCCCTCTCATCTCTTCCTCTCGTCTTGCTCTCATCTCTTGTTCTCGTCTCTTCCTCTCGTCTCTTCCTCTCGTCTCTTCTTCTCATCTCTTCTTCTCGTCTCTTCCTCTCATCTCTACCTCTCGTCTCCCGCTCTCATCTCTCCCTGTTGTCTCTCCCTCTCTTCTCTTCCTCTCAACTCTTCTTCTCGTCTCTTCCTCTCATCTCTTCTCGTCTCATCCTCTAATCTCTTCCTCTCGTCACTTCCGCTCATCTCGTCCTCTCGATTCCACCTCTCGTATCTTCCTCTCGTCTCCCCCCCTCATCTCTTCCTCTAGTCTTGCTGTGATCTCTTGTTCTCGTCTCTTCCTCTTGTCTCTTCCTCACGTCTTTTCCTCACGTCTCTTCCCCTCATCACTTCCTCGCGTCTCTTCCAGTCGTCTCTCCCTCTCATCTCTTCCACTCACCTCTTCCTCTCCTCTCTTCCTCTCGTCTCCCCCTCTCATCTCTTCCTCTTGTCTCTTCCACTCGTCTTGCTCTCATTTCTTGTTCTCGTCTCTTCCTCTCATCTCTTCCTCTCGTCTCCCCCTCATCTCTTCCTCTCGCCTCTTCCTCTCGTCTCCCCCTCATCTCTTCCTCTCGCTTCTCCCTCTCGTCTCCCCCTCATCTCTTCCTCTCGTCTCCCCCTCATCTCTTCCTCTTGTCTTTTCCTCTCGTCTTGCTCTCGTCTCTTGTTCTCGTATCTTCCTATAGTTTTTTCCTCACGTCTCTTCCCCTCATCTCTTCCTCTCGTCTCTCCCTGCTGTCTCTCCCTCTCGTCTCTTCCTCTTGTCTCTCTTCCTCTCGTCTCTTCCTCTCGTCTCTTCCTCTCATCTCTTCCTCTCGTCACTTCCGCTCATCTCGTCCTCTCGATTACTCCTCTCGTCTCTTGCTCTCGTCTCCCCCCCTAATCTCTTCCTCTAGTCTTCCTCTCGTCTCTTGCTCTCGTCTCCCGCTCTCATCTCTTCCTGTCATCTCTCCCTCTCTTCTCCCCCTCTCATCTCTTCCTCTCGTCTCTTGCTCTCGTCTCTTCCTCTCATCTCTTCCTCTCGTCACTTCCGCTCATCTCGTCCTCTCGATTCCTCCTCTCATCTCTTCCTCTTGTCTCTTCCTTTCGTCTTGCTCTCATTTCTTGTTCTCGTCTCTTCCTCTCATCTCTTCCTCTTGTCTCCCCCTCATCTCTTCCTCTCGCCTCTTCCTCTCGTCTCCCCCTCATCTCTTCCTCTCGCTTCTCCCTCTCGTCTCCCCCTCATCTCTTCCTCTCGTCTCCCCCTCATCTCTTCCTCTTGTCTTTTCCTCTCGTCTTGCTCTCGTCTCTTGTTCTCGTATCTTCCTATAGTTTTTTCCTCACGTCTCTTCCCCTCATCTCTTCCTCTCGTCTCTCCCTGCTGCCTCTCCCTCTCGTCTCTTCCTCTTTTCTCTCTTCCTCTCGTCTCTTCCTCTCACTTCTTCCTCTCGTCTCTTCCTCTCATCTCTTCCTCTCGTCACTTCCGCTCATCTCGTCCTCTCGATTCCTCCTCTCGTCTCTTGCTCTCGTCTCCCCCCCCTAATCTCTTCCTCTAGTCTTCCTCTCGTCTCTTGCTCTCGTCTCCCACTCTCATCTCTTCCTGTCGTCTCTCCCTCTCTTCTCCCCCTCTCATCTCTTCCTCTCGTCTCTTGCTCTCGTCTCTTCCTCTCGTCTCTTCCTCTCATCTCTTCCTCTCGTCACTTCCGCTCATCTCGTCCTCTCGATTCCTCCTCTCGTCTCTTGCTCTCGTCTCCCCCCCTAATCTCTTCCTCTAGTCTTGCTCTCATCTCTTCTTCTCGTTTCACCCTCTCTTCTCTTGCTCTCGTCTCCCTCTCATCTCTTCCTCTCGTATTTTCCTCTCGTCTCCCCCTCTCATCTCTTCCTCTCGTCTCATCCTCTCGTCTCCCCCTCTCATCCCTTCCTCTCGTCTCTTCCTCTCCTCTCTTGCTCTCGTCTCCCCCTCTCATCCCTACCTCTCGTCTCTTCCTCTCGTCTCTTGCTCTCGTCTCCCCCTCTCATCTCTTCCTCTCGTCTTGCTCTCATCTCTTGTTCTCGTCTCTTCCTCTCGTCTCTTCCTCTCGTCTCTTCCTCTCATATCTTCCTCTCGTCTCCCGCTCTCATCTCTCCCTGTCGTCTCTCCCTCTCTTCTCTTCCTCTCAACTCTTCTTCTCGTCTCTTCCTCTCATCTCTTCTCGTCTCATCCTCTAATCTCTTCCTCTGGTCTCTTCCTCTCATCTCTTCCTCTCGTCACTTCCGCTCATCTCGTCCTCTCGATTCCTCCTCTCGTCTCTTCCTCTCGTCTCCCCCCCTCATCTCTTCCTCTAGTCTTGCTCTGATCTCTTGTTCTCGTCTCTTCCTCTCGTCTCTCCCTCTCATCTCTTCCTCTCACATCTTCCTCTCGTCCCTCCTGCTCATCTCTTCCTGTCACCTCTTCCTCTCGTCTCTTCTTCTCGTCTCTTCCTCTCATCTCGTCTCTTCCTCTCATCTCTTCCCCCCGTCTCCCCCTCATCTCTTCCTCTCGTCTCTTCCTCTCATCTCCCCTCATCTCTTCCTCTCGTCTCCCTCCCATCTCTTCCACTCGTCTCTTCCTCTCGTCTCCCCCTCATTTCTTCCTCCCGTCTCCCCCTCATTTCTTCCTCTCGTCTTGCTCTCATCTCTTGTTCTCGTCTCTTCCTCTCGTCTCTTCTTCTCGTCTCATCCTCTCATCTCTTCCTCTCGTCTCCCCCTAATCTCCCCCTCTCATCTCTTCCTCTTGTCTCTTCATCTCGTCTCCCCCTCTCATCTCCCCCTCTCATCTCTTCCTCTCGTCTCCCCCTCATCTCTTCCTCTCGCCTCTTCCTCTCGTCTCCCCCTCATCTCTTCCTCTCGCTTCTCCCTCTCGTCTCCCCCTCATCTCTTCCTCTCGTCTCCCCCTCATCTCCCCCTCTCATCTCTTCCTCCCGTCTTGCTCTCATCTCTTGTTCTCGTCTCTTCCTCTCGTCTCTTCCTCTCGTCTCTTCTTCTCATCTCTTCTTCTCGTCTCTTCCTCTCATCTCTACCTCTCGTCTCCCGCTCTCATCTCTCCCTGTCGTCTCTCCCTCTCTTCTCTTCCTCTCAACTCTTCTTCTCGTCTCTTCCTCTCATCTCTTCTCGTCTCATCCTCTAATCTCTTCCTGTGGTCTCTTCCTCTCATCTCTTCCTCTCGTCACTTCCGCTCATCTCGTCCTCTCGATTCCACCTCTCGTATCTTCCTCTCGTCTCCCCCCCTCATCTCTTCCTCTAGTCTTGCTGTGATCTCTTGTTCTCGTCTCTTCCTCTTGTCTCTTCCTCACGTCTTTTCCTCACGTCTCTTCCCCTCATCACTTCCTCGCGTCTCTTCCAGTCGTCTCTCCCTCTCATCTCTTCCACTCACCTCTTCCTCTCCTCTCTTCCTCTCGTCTCTTGCTCTCGTCTCTTCCTCTCATCTCTTCCTGTCGTCTCCCCCTCTCATCTCTTCCTCTTGTCTCTTCCACTCGTCTTGCTCTCATTTCTTGTTCTCGTCTCTTCCTCTCATCTCTTCCTCTCGTCTCCCCCTCATCTCTTCCTCTCGCCTCTTCCTCTCGTCTCCCCCTCATCTCTTCCTCTCGCTTCTCCCTCTCGTCTCCCCCTCATCTCTTCCTCTCGTCTCCCCCTCATCTCTTCCTCTTGTCTTTTCCTCTCGTCTTGCTCTCGTCTCTTGTTCTCGTATCTTCCTATAGTTTTTTCCTCTCGTCTCTTCCTCTCGTCTCTTCCTCTCGTCTCTTCCTCTCATCTCTTCCTCTCGTCACTTCCGCTCATCTCGTCCTCTCGATTCCTCCTCTCGTCTCTTGCTCTCGTCTCCCCCCCTAATCTCTTCCTCTAGTCTTCCTCTCGTCTCTTGCTCTTGTCTCTTCATCTCGTCTCCCCCTCTCATCTCTTCCTCTTGTCTCTTCATCTCGTCTCTTGCTCTCGTTACCCCCCTCTCATCTCTTCCTCTCGTCTCTTCCTCTCATCTCTTCCTCTTGTCTCTTCCTCTCGTCTAGCTCTCGTCTCCTCTCTCCTCTTCCTCACGTCTCTCCCTCTCATCTCTTCCATTCATCTCTTCCTGTCGTCTCTCCCTCTCGTCTCTTCTTCTCGTCTCATCCCCTCATCTCTTCTTCTCATTTCTTCCTCTCATCTTCCTCTCGTCTCTTGTTCTCGTCTCTTCCTCTCATCTCCCCCTCTCGTCCCTTCCTCTCGTCTCTTCCTCTCCTCTCTTGCTCTCCTCTCTTGCTCTCGTCTCCCCCTCTCATCTCTTCCTCTCGTCTCTTCCTCTCGTCTCTTCCTCTCGTCTCTTGCTCTCGTCTCCCCCCTCATCTCTTCCTCTCGTCTTGCTCTCATCTCTTGTTCTCGTCTCTTCCTCTCGTCTCTTCTTCTCAACTCTTCTTCTCGTCTCTTCATCTCATCTCTTCTTCTCGTCTCTTCCTCTCATCTCTTCCTCTCGTCTCCCGCTCTCATCTCTCCCTGTCGTCTCTCCCTCTCTTCTCTTCCTCTCAAGTCTTCTTCTCGTCTCTTCCTCTCATCTCTGCTCGTCTCATCCTCTAATCTCGTCCTCTCGTCTCTTCCTCTCATCTCTTCCTCTCGTCACTTCCGCTCATCTCGTCCTCTCGATTCCTCCTCTCGTCTCTTCCTCTCGTCTCCCCCCTCATCTCTTCCTCTAATCTTGCTCTGATCTCTTGTTCTCGTCTCTTCCTCTCGTCTCTTCCTCACGTCGTTTCCTCACGTCTCTTCCCCTCATCACTTCCTCTCGTCTCTTCCTGTCATCTCTCCCTCTCATCTCTCCCTCTCATCTCTTCCTCTCACCTCTTCCTCTCGTCTCTTCCTCTCGACTCTTCCTCTCTTCTCCCCATCGTCTCTTCCTCTCGTCTCCCCTCATCTCTTCCTCTCGTCTCTTCATATCGTCTCTTGCTCTTGTGTCCCCCTCTCATCTCTTCCTCTCGTCTTGCTCTCAACTCTTGTTCTTGTCTCTTGCCCTCATCTCTTCGCCTCGTCTCATCCTGTCGTCCCTCCTTCTCATCTCTTCCTGTCACCTCTTCCTCTCGTCTCTTCTTCTCGTCTCTTCCTCTCATCTCGTCTCTTCCTCTCATCTCTTCTTCTCGTCTCTTCCTCTCGTCTCATCCTCTCGTCTCCCCCTCTCATCCCTTCCTCTCGTCTCTTGCTTTCGTCTCCCCCTCTCGTCTCCCCCTCTCATCTCTTCCTCTCGTCTCTTGCTCTCGTCTCCCCCTCTCATCTCTTCCTCTCGTCTTGCTCTCATCGCTTGTTCTCGTCTCTTCCTGTCGTCTCTTCCTCTCGTCTCTTCCTCTCAACTCTTGTTCTTGTCTCTTCCCATCATCTCTTCGTCTCGTCTCGTCCTGTCGTCCCTCCTGCTCATCTCTCCCTGTCACCTCTTCCTCTCGTCTCTTCTTCTCGTCTCTTCCTCTCATCTCGTCTCTTCCTCTCATCTCTTCCCCCCGTCTCCCCCTCATCTCTTCCTCTCGTCTCTTCCTCTCGTCTCCCCTCATCTCTTCCTCTCGTCTCCCTCCCATCTCTTCCACTCGTCTCTTCCTCTCGTCTCTTGCTCTCGACTCCCCCTCTCATCGCTTCCTCTCATCTCTTCCTGTCGTCTCCCCGTCTCATCTCTTCCTCTTGTCTCTTCCTCTCGTCTTGCTCTCATCTCTTGTTCTCGTCTCTTCCTCTCATCCCTTCCTCTCGTTTCCCCCTCATCTCTTCCTCTCGCCTCTTCCTCTCGTCTCCCCCTCATCTCTTCCTCTCGCCTCTTCCTCTCGTCTCCCCCTCATCTCTTCCTCTCGTCTCTTCCCCTCATCTCTTCCTCTTGTCTCTTCCTCTCGTCTTGCTCTCGTCTCTTGTTCTCGTATCTTCCTAAAGTTTTTTCCTCACGTCTCTTCCCCTCATCTCTTCCTCTCGTCTCTCCCCGCTGTCTCTCCCTCTCATCTCTTCCATTCACCTCTTCCTCTCGTCTCTTCCTCTCATGTCTTCCTCTCGTCTCCCCATCGTCTCTTCCTCTCATCTCCCCTCATCTCTTCCTCTCGTCTCTTCATATCGTCTCTTGCTCTTGTGTCCCCCTCTCATCTCTTCCTCTCGTCTTGCTCTCATCTCTTTTTCTTGTCTCTTCCTCTCGTCTCTTCCTGTCGTCCCTCCTTCTCATCTCCTCCTGTCACCTCTTCCTCTCGTCTCTTCTTCTCGTCTCTTCCTCTCATCTCGTCTCTTCCTCTCATCTCTTCCCCCCGTCTCCCCCTCATCTCTTCCTCTCGTCTCTTCCTCTCATCTCCCCTCATCTCTTCCTCTCGTCTCCCTCTCATCTCTTCCACTCGTCTCTTCCTCTCATCTCTTCTTCTAGTCTCTCCCTCTCGTCTCTTCCTCTCGTCTCCCCCTCATTTCTTCCTCCCGTCTCCCCCTCATTTCTTCCTCTCATCTTGCTCTCATCTCTTGGTCTCGTCTCTTCCTCTCGTCTCTTCTTCTCGTCTCAGCCTCTCATCTTTTCCTCTTGTCTCCCCCTAATCTCCCCCTCTCATCACTTCCTCTTGTCTCTTCATCTCGTCTCTTGCCCTCGTTACCCCCCTCTCATCTCTTCCTCTCGTCTTGCTCTCATCTCTTGTTCTCGTCTCTTCCTCTCGTCACTTCCTCTCATCTCTTCCTCTTGTCTCTTCCTCTCGACTTGCTCTCTTGTCCTCTCTCCTCTTCCTCTCATCTCTCCCTCTCATCTCTTCCATTCATCTCTTCCTCCCGTCTCTTCTTCTCGTCTCATCCCCTCATCTCTTCCTCTCATTTCTTTCTCTCATCTTCCTCTCGTCTCTTCTTCTCATTTCTTCTTCTCGTCTCATCCTCTAATCTCTTCCTGTCTCTTCCTCTCGTCTCTTCCTCTGATCTCTTCCTGTCTCTTCCTCTCGTCTTCCTCTTGTCTCTTCCTCTCATCTCTTCCTCTCGTCTCTCTCTCATCTCTTCCTTTCGTCTCCCCCTCTCATCTCTTCCTCTCTTCTCTTCCTCACGTCTCTTCCTCTCATCTCTCCCTCTCATCTCTTCCTCGAGTCTCTTCCTCTCGTCTCCCCCTCATCTCTTCCTCTCGTCTCTTCATCTCGTCTCTTGCTCTTGTGTCCCCCTCTCATCTCTTCCTCTCGTCTTGCTCTCATCTCTTGTTCTCGTCTCTTCCTCTCATCTCTTCCTCTTGCCTCTTCCTCTCGTCTTGCTCTCGTGTCCTCTCTCCTCTTCCTCTCATCTCTCCCTCTCATCTATTCCATTCATCTCTTCCTCCCGTCTCTTTTTCTCGTCTCATCCCCTCATCTATTCCTCTCATTTCTTTCTCTCATCTTCCTCTCGTCTCTTCTTCTCATTTCTTCTTCTCGTCTCATCCTCTAATCTCTTCCTGTCTCTTCCTCTCGTCTCTTCCTGTGTCTTCCTCTCGTCTTTTCTTGTCTCTTCCTCTCATCTCTTCCTCTCGTCTCTCTCTCATCTCTTCCTTTCATGTCCCCCTCTCATCTCTTCCTCTCTTCTCTTCCTCACGTCTCTTCCTCTCATCTCTCCCTCTCATCTCTTCCTCGTCTCTTCCTCTCGTCTCTTGCTCTCATCTCTTGTTCTCGTGTCTTCCTCTCGTCTCTTCCTCACGTCTTTTCCTCACGTCTCTTCCTCTCGTCTCTTCCTGTCGTCTCTCCCTCTCATCTCTCCCTCTCATCCCTTCCTCTCATCTCTTCCTCTCGTCTCTTGCTCTGCTCTCTTGCTCTCGTCTCCCCCTCTCATCTATTCCTCTCATCCCTTCCTCTCTTCTCTTGCTCTCATCTCTTGTTCTCCTCTCTTCCTCTCGTCTCTTCCTCACGTCTTTTCCTCACCTCTCTTCCTCTCGTCTCTTCCTGTCGTCTCTCCCTCTCATCTCTTTATCTCATCTCTTCCTCTCGTCTCTTCCTCTCGCCTCTTCCTCTCTTCTCTTCTCCTCATCACTTCCTCTCGTCTCTTCCTGTCGTCTCTCCCTCTCATCTCTTCCTCTCACCTCTTCCTCTTGTCTCTTCCTCTCATCTCTTCTTCTCGTTTCCCCCTCTCATCTCTTCCTCTCGTCTCATCCTCTCGTCTCCCCATCTCATCCCTTCCTCTCGTCTCTTCCTCTTGTCACTTGCTCTCGTCTGCCCCTCTCATGTCTTCCTCTCGTCTCTTCCTCTCGTCTCTTGCTCTCGTCTCCCGCTCTCATCTCTTCCTCTCATCTCTTCTTCTCGTCTCTTCCTCTTGTCACTTCTCGTCTCATCCTCTCATCTCTTCCTCTCGTCTCCCCCTAATCTCTTCCTCTCGTCTCTTCCTCTCGTCACCCCCTCTCATCTCTTCCTCTTGTCTCTTCATCTCGTCTCTTGCTCTCGTTACCGCCTCTCATCTCTTCTTCTCGTCTTGCTCTCATCTCTTCCTCTCGTCTCTTCCTCTCGTCACCCCCTCTGATCTCTTCCTCTTGTCACTTCATCTCGTCTCTTGCTCTCGTTACCGCCTCTCATCTCTTCCTCTCGTCTTGCTCTCATCTCTTGTTCTCGTCTCATCCTCTCGTCTCCCCCTCTCATCCCTTCCTCTCGTCTCTTCCTCTCCTCTCTTGCTCTCCTCTCTTGCTCTCGTCTCCCCCTCTCATCTCTTCCTCTCGTCTCTTCCTCTCGTCTCTTGCTCTCGTCTCCCCCTCTCATCTCTTCCTCTTGTCTTGCTCTCATCTCTTGTTCTCGTCTCTTCCTCTCATCTCTTCCTCTCGTCTCTTCCTCTTGTCACTTCTCGTCTCATCCTCTCATCTCTTCCTCTCGTCTCCCCCTAATCTCTTTCTCTCGTCTCTTCCTCTCGTCACCCCCTCTCATCTCTCCCTCTTGTCTCTTCATCTCGTCTGTTGCTCTCGTTACCGCCTCTCATCTCTTCTTCTCGTCTTGCTCTCATCTCTTCCTCTCGTCTCTTCCTCTCGTCACCCCCTCTGATCTTTTCCTCTTGCCACTTCATCTCGTCTCTTGCTCTCCTTACCGCCTCTCATCTCTTCCTCTCGTCTTGCTCTCATCTCTTGTTCTCGTCTCATCCTCTCGTCTCCCCCTCTCATCCCTTCCTCTCGTCTCTTCCTCTCCTCTCTTGCTCTCCTCTCTTGCTCTCATCTCCCCCTCTCATCTCTTCCTCTCGTCTCTTCCTCTCGTCTCTTGCTCTCGTCTCCCCCTCTCATCTCTTCCTCTCGTCTTGCTCTCATCTCTTGTTCTCGTCTCTTCCTCTCGTCTCTTCCTCTCGTCTCTTCTTCTCATCTCTTCTTCTCGTCTCTTCATCTCATCTCTTGTTCTCGTCTCTTCCCCTCATCTCTTCCTCTCGTCTCTTCCTGTCGTCCCTCCTTCCCATCTCTTCCTGTCACCTCTTCCTCTCGTCTCTTATTCTCGTCTCTTCCTCTCATCTCTTCTTCTCGTCTCTTCCTCTCATCTCTTCCCCCCGTCTCCCCCTCATCTCTTCTTATAGTCTCACCCTCTCCTCTCTTCCTCTCGTCTCCCCCTCATTTCTTCCTCCCGTCTCCCCCTCATCTCTTCCTCTCGTCTTGCTCTCATCTCTTGTTCTCGTCTCTTCCTCTAGTCTCTTCCTCTCATCCTTTCCTTTTGTCTCTCTCCCTCTCATCTCTTCCTCTCATCTTGCTCTCACCTCTTGTTCTCGTCTCTTCCTCACGTATTTTCCTCATATCTTCCTCTCGTCTCTTTCTCTCATCTCTTCTTCTCGTCTCATCGTCCTATCTCTTCCTCTCGTCTCCCCCTAATCTCCCACTCTCATCTCTTCCTCTCGTCTCTTCCTCTCATCTCTTCTTCTCGTCTCCCCCTCTCATCTCTTCCTCTTGTCTCTTCCTCTCGTCTCTTGCTCTCATCTCTTGTTCTCGTGTCTTCCTCTCGTCTCTTCCTCACGTCTTTTCCTCACGTCTCTTCCTCTCGTCTCTTCCTGTCGTCTCTCCCTCTCATCTCTCCCTCTCATCCCTTCCTCTCATCTCTTCCTCTCGTCTCTTGCTCTGCTCTCTTGCTCTCGTCTCCCCCTCTCATCTATTCCTCTCATCCCTTCCTCTCTTCTCTTGCTCTCATCTCTTGTTCTCCTCTCTTCCTCTCGTCTCTTCCTCACGTCTTTTCCTCACCTCTCTTCCTCTCGTCTCTTCCTGTCGTCTCTCCCTCTCATCTCTTTATCTCATCTCTTCCTCTCGTCTCTTCCTCTCGCCTCTTCCTCTCTTCTCTTCTCCTCATCACTTCCTCTCGTCTCTTCCTGTCGTCTCTCCCTCTCATCTCTTCCTCTCACCTCTTCCTCTTGTCTCTTCCTCTCATTTCTTCTTCTCGTTTCCCCCTCTCATCTCTTCCTCTCGTCTCATCCTCTCGTCTCCCCATCTCATCCCTTCCTCTCGTCTCTTCCTCTTGTCACTTGCTCTCGTCTGCCCCTCTCATCTCTTCCTCTCGTCTCTTCCTCTCGTCTCTTGCTCTCGTCTCCCGCTCTCATCTCTTCCTCTCATCTCTTCTTCTCGTCTCTTCCTCTTGTCACTTCTCGTCTCATCCTCTCATCTCTTCCTCTCGTCTCCCCCTAATCTCTTCCTCTCGTCTCTTCCTCTCGTCACCCCCTCTCATCTCTTCCTCTTGTCTCTTCATCTCGTCTCTTGCTCTCGTTACCGCCTCTCATCTCTTCTTCTCGTCTTGCTCTCATCTCTTCCTCTCGTCTCTTCCTCTCGTCACCCCCTCTGATCTCTTCCTCTTGTCACTTCATCTCGTCTCTTGCTCTCGTTACCGCCTCTCATCTCTTCCTCTCGTCTTGCTCTCATCTCTTGTTCTCGTCTCATCCTCTCGTCTCCCCCTCTCATCCCTTCCTCTCGTCTCTTCCTCTCCTCTCTTGCTCTCCTCTCTTGCTCTCGTCTCCCCCTCTCATCTCTTCCTCTCGTCTCTTCCTCTCGTCTCTTGCTCTCGTCTCCCCCTCTCATCTCTTCCTCTTGTCTTGCTCTCATCTCTTGTTCTCGTCTCTTCCTCTCGTCTCTTCCTCTCGTCTCTTCTTCTCGTCTCTTCCTCTCATCTCTTCCTCTCGTCTCTTCCTCTTGTCACTTCTCGTCTCATCCTCTCATCTCTTCCTCTCGTCTCCCCCTAATCTCTTTCTCTCGTCTCTTCCTCTCGTCACCCCCTCTCATCTCTCCCTCTTGTCTCTTCATCTCGTCTGTTGCTCTCGTTACCGCCTCTCATCTCTTCTTCTCGTCTTGCTCTCATCTCTTCCTCTCGTCTCTTCCTCTCGTCACCCCCTCTGATCTTTTCCTCTTGCCACTTCATCTCGTCTCTTGCTCTCCTTACCGCCTCTCATCTCTTCCTCTCGTCTTGCTCTCATCTCTTGTTCTCGTCTCATCCTCTCGTCTCCCCCTCTCATCCCTTCCTCTCGTCTCTTCCTCTCCTCTCTTGCTCTCCTCTCTTGCTCTCGTCTCCCCCTCTCATCTCTTCCTCTCGTCTCTTCCTCTCGTCTCTTGCTCTCGTCTCCCCCTCTCATCTCTTCCTCTCGTCTTGCTCTCATCTCTTGTTCTCGTCTCTTCCTCTCGTCTCTTCCTCTCGTCTCTTCTTCTCATCTCTTCTTCTCGTCTCTTCATCTCATCTCTTCTTCTCGTCTCTTCCTCTCATCTCTTCCTCTCGTCTCCCGCTCTCATCTCTCCCTGTCGTCTCTCCCTCTCTTCTCTACCTCTCAACTCTTCTTCTCGTCTCTTCCTCTCATCTCTTCTCGTCTCATCCTCTAATCTCTTCCTCTGGTCTCTTCCTCTCATCTCGTCCTCTCGTCACTTCCGCTCATCTCGTCCTCTCGATTCCTCCTCTCGTCTCTTCCTCTCGTCTCCCCCTTCATCTCTTCCTCTAGTCTTGCTCTGATCTCTTGTTCTCGTCTCTTCCTCTCGTCTCTTCCTCACGTCTTTTCCTCACGTCTCTTCCCCTCATCACTTCCTCTCGTCTCTTCCTGTCGTCACCCCCTCTCATCTCTTCCTCTTGTCTCTTCCTCTCGTCTCTTTCTCTCATCTCTTCTTCTCGTCTCATCGTCCTATCTCTTCCTCTCGTCTCCCCCTAATCTCCCACTCTCATCTCTTCCTCTCGTCTCTTCCTCTCATCTCTTCTTCTCGTCTCCCCCTCTCATCTCTTCCTCTTGTCTCTTCCTCTCGTCTCTTGCTCTCAGCTCTTGTTCTCGTGTCTTCCTCTCGTCTCTTCCTCACGTCTTTTCCTCACGTCTCTTCCTCTCGTCTCTTCCTGTCATCTCTCCCTCTCATCTCTCCCTCTCATCCCTTCCTCTCATCTCTTCCTCTCGTCTCTTCCTCTCGTCTCTTCCACTCATCTCGTCCTCTCGTCTCTTGCTCTCATCTCCCGCTCTCATCTCTTCCTGTCATCATCTCCCTCTCTTCTCTTACTCTCACCTCTTCTTCTCGTCTCTTCCTCTCATCTCTTCTTCTCGTCTCATCCTCTAATCTCTTCCTCTCGTCACTTCCGCTCATCTCGTTCTCTCGATTCTTCCTCTCGTCTCTTGCTCTCATCTCTTCCTGTCGTATCTCCCTCTCATCTCTTCCTCTCGTCTCTTCCTCTCATCACTTCTTCTCGTCTCACCCTCTCATCTCTTCCTCTCGTCTCCCCCTCATCGGTTCCTCTCGTCACTTCCTCTCGTATCCCTCTCGTCTATTCCTCTCATCTCTTCTTCTCGTCTCCCCCTCTCATCTCTTCCTCTTGTCTCTTCCTCTCGTCTTGCTCTCGTCTCCTCTCTTCTCTTCCTCTCATCTCCCCTCATCTCTTCCTCTTGAATCTCTTCCTCTCGTCTCTTCCTCTCACTTCTTACTCTCGTCTCTTCCTCTCATCTCTCCTACTCGTCTCCCCCTCTCATCTCTTCCTCTCGTCTCTTCCACTCATCTCGTCCTCTCGTCTCTTGCTCTCATCTCCCGCTCTCATCTCTTCCTGTCATCATCTCCCTCTCTTCTCTTACTCTCACCTCTTCTTCTCGTCTCTTCCTCTCATCTCTTCTTCTCGTCTCATCCTCTAATCTCTTCCTCTCGTCACTTCCGCTCATCTCGTTCTCTCGATTCTTCCTCTCGTCTCTTGCTCTCGTCTCCACCTCTCATCTCTTCCTCTAGTCTTGCCCCCTCTCTTGTTCTCGTCTCTTCCTCTCGTCTCTTCCTCACGTCTTTTCCTCACGTCTCTTCCTCTCACCTCTGCCTCTCGTCCCTTCCTCTCATCCCTTCCTCTCGTCTCTTCCTCTCGTCTCTTGCTCTCGTCTCCCCCTCTCATCTCTTCCTCTCTTCTTGCTCTCATCTCTTGTTCTCGTCTCTTCCTCTCGTCTCTTCCTCTAGTCTCTTCCTCTCATCTCTTGCTCTCGTCTCCCCCTCTCATCTCTTCCTCTCGTCTCTCCCTCTCATCTCCTCCTCTCAACTCTCCCTCTCGTCTCTTCCTCTCATCTCTTCTTCTCGTCTCACCCCTTCATCTCTTCCTCTCATCTCTTCCTCTCGTCTCTCCCTCACGTCTCCCCCTCTCATCTCTTCCTCTCGTCTCTTCCTGTCATCTCTCCCTCTCATCTCTCCCTCTCATCCCTTCCTCTCATCTCTTCCTCTCGTCTCTTCCTCTCGTCTCTTCCACTCATCTCGTCCTCTCGTCTCTTGCTCTCATCTCCCGCTCTCATCTCTTCCTGTCATCATCTCCCTCTCTTCTCTTACTCTCACCTCTTCTTCTCGTCTCTTCCTCTCATCTCTTCTTCTCGTCTCATCCTCTAATCTCTTCCTCTCGTCACTTCCGCTCATCTCGTTCTCTCGATTCTTCCTCTCGTCTCTTGCTCTCATCTCTTCCTGTCGTATCTCCCTCTCATCTCTTCCTCTCGTCTCTTCCTCTCATCACTTCTTCTCGTCTCACCCTCTCATCTCTTCCTCTCGTCTCCCCCTCATCGGTTCCTCTCGTCACTTCCTCTCGTATCCCTCTCGTCTATTCCTCTCATCTCTTCTTCTCGTCTCCCCCTCTCATCTCTTCCTCTTGTCTCTTCCTCTCGTCTTGCTCTCGTCTCCTCTCTTCTCTTCCTCTCATCTCCCCTCATCTCTTCCTCTTGAATCTCTTCCTCTCGTCTCTTCCTCTCACTTCTTACTCTCGTCTCTTCCTCTCATCTCTCCTACTCGTCTCCCCCTCTCATCTCTTCCTCTCGTCTCTTCCACTCATCTCGTCCTCTCGTCTCTTGCTCTCATCTCCCGCTCTCATCTCTTCCTGTCATCATCTCCCTCTCTTCTCTTACTCTCACCTCTTCTTCTCGTCTCTTCCTCTCATCTCTTCTTCTCGTCTCATCCTCTAATCTCTTCCTCTCGTCACTTCCGCTCATCTCGTTCTCTCGATTCTTCCTCTCGTCTCTTGCTCTCGTCTCCACCTCTCATCTCTTCCTCTAGTCTTGCCCCCTCTCTTGTTCTCGTCTCTTCCTCTCGTCTCTTCCTCACGTCTTTTCCTCACGTCTCTTCCTCTCACCTCTGCCTCTCGTCCCTTCCTCTCATCCCTTCCTCTCGTCTCTTCCTCTCGTCTCTTGCTCTCGTCTCCCCCTCTCATCTCTTCCTCTCTTCTTGCTCTCATCTCTTGTTCTCGTCTCTTCCTCTCGTCTCTTCCTCTAGTCTCTTCCTCTCATCTCTTGCTCTCGTCTCCCCCTCTCATCTCTTCCTCTCGTCTCTCCCTCTCATCTCCTCCTCTCAACTCTCCCTCTCGTCTCTTCCTCTCATCTCTTCTTCTCGTCTCACCCCTTCATCTCTTCCTCTCATCTCTTCCTCTCGTCTCTCCCTCACGTCTCCCCCTCTCATCTCTTCCTCTCGTCTCTTCCTGTCATCTCACCCTCTCATCTCTTCCTCCCCTCTCTTCAGCTCGTCTCTTCCTCTCGTCACCCCCTCTCATCTCTTCCTCTTGTCTCTTCATCTCTTCTCTTGCACTCATTACCGCCTCTCAAATCTTCCTCTCTTCTTGCTCTCATCTCTTGTTCTCGTATTTTCCTCTCGTCTCTTCCTGTCGTCTCTCCCTCTCATCTCCTCCTCTCAACTCTTCCACTCGTCTCTTCCACTCATCTCTTCTTCTCGTCTCACCCTTTCATCTCTTCCTCTCGTCTCCCCCTCATCTCTTCCTCTCATCTCTTCCTCTCATCTCCCCCTCATCTCTTCATCTCGTCTCTCCCTCACATCTCCCCCTCTCATCTCTTCCTCTCGTCTCTTCCTCTTGTCTTTCCCTCACGTCTCCCCCTCTCAACTCTTCCTCTCATCTCTTCCTCTCATCTCTTCTTCTCGTCTCACCCTCTCATCTCTTCCTCTCGTCTCCCTCTCATCTCTTCCTCTCGTCTCTTCCCCTCGTCTCCCCGTCTCATCTCTTCCTCTCGTCTCTTCCTCTAGTCTCTTGCTCTCATCTCCCCGTCTCATCTCTTCCTCTCGTCTCTTCTTCTCGTCTCTTGATCTCGTCTCCCCCTCTCATCTCTTCCTCTCGTCTTGCTCTCATCTCTTGTTCTCGTCTCTTCCTCTCGTCTCTTCCTCTCGACACTTCTCGTCTCATCCTCTCATCTCTTCTTCTCGTCTCACCCTCTCATTTCTTCCCCTCGTCTCACTCTCATCCCTTCCTCTCGTCTCTTCCTCTCGTCTCCCTCTCATCTCTTCCTCTCGTCTCTTCCCCTCGTCTCCCCGTCTCATCTCTTCCTCTCATCTCTTCCTCTAGTCTCTTGCTCTCCTCTCCCCCTCTCATCTCTTCCTCTCGTCTCTTCCTCTCGGCTCTTGATCTCGTCTCCCCCTCTCATCTCTTCCTCTCGTCTTGCTCTCATCTCTTGTTCTCGTCTCTTCCTCTCGTCTCTTCCTGTCGTCTCTCCCTCTCATCTCCTCCTCTCAACTCTTCCTCTCATCTCTTCCTCTCATCTCTTCTTCTCGTCTCACCCTCTCATTTCTTCCTCTCGTCTCACTCTCATCCCTTCCTTTCGTCTCTTCCTCTCGTCTCTTGCTCTCCTGTCTTGCTCTCGTCTCCCCCTCTCATCTCTTCCTCTCTTCTCTTCCTCTCATCTCTTGCTCTCGTCTCCCCCTCTAATCTCTTCCTCTCATCTTGCTCTCATCTCTTGTTCTCGTCTCCTCCACTCGTCTCTTCCTCTCGTCTCTTCCTCTCTTCTCTTTTTCTCATCTCTTCCTCTCATCTCTTCGTCTCGTCTCCCCCTCTCATCTCTTCCTCTCGTCTCTTCCTGTCGTCTCCCCCTCTCATCTCTTCCTCTCGTCTTGCTCTCATCTCTTGTTCTCGTCTCTTCCTCTCGTCTCTTCCTCTCGTCTCTTCCTCTCGTCTCCCCCTCTCTTCTCTTCCTCTCGTCTCTTCCTGTCGTCTCTTCCTCTCGTCTCCCCCTCATTTCTTCCTCCCATCTCCCACTAATCTCTTCAGCTCGTCTCTTCCTCTCGTCACCCCTTCTCATCTCTTCCTCTTGTCTCTTCATCTCTTCTCTTGCTCTCGTTACCGTCTCTCAAATCTTCCTCTCGTCTTGCTCTCATCTCTTGTTCTCGTATTTTCCTCTCGTCTCTTCCTGTCGTCTCTCCCTCTCATCTCCTCCTCTCAACTCTTCCACTCGTCTCTTCCACTCATCTCTTCTTCTCGTCTCACCCTTTCATCTCTTCCTCTCGTCTCCCCTTCATCTCTTCCTCTCATCTCTTCCTCTCATCTCCCCCTCATCTCTTCATCTCGTCTCTCCCTCACATCTCCCCCTCTCATCTCTTCCTCTCGTCTCTTCCTCTTGTCTTTCCCTCACGTCTCCCCCTCTCAACTCTTCCTCTCGTCTCTTCCTCTCATCTCTTCTTCTTGTCTCACCCTTTCATCTCTTCCTCTCATCTCCCCCTCATCTCTTCTTCTCGTCTCTTCCACTCATCTCTTCTTCTCGTCTCTTCCTATCAACTCTTCCCCCCGTCTCCCCCTTATCTCTTCCTCTCGTCTCTTCCTCTCGTCTCCCCTCATCTCTTCCTCTCGTCTCTTCCTCTCATCTCCCTCTCATCTCTTCCACTCGTCTCTTCCTCTCATCTCTTCTTCTAGTCTCACCCTCTCGTCTCTTCCTCTCGTCTCCCCCTCATTTCTTCCTCTTGTCCCTTCATCTCTTCTCTTGCTCTCGTTACCGCCTCTCAAATCTTACTCTCGTCTTGCTCTCATCTCTTGTTCTCGTCTCTTCCTCTCATCTCTTCCTCTCATCTCTTGCTCTCATCTCCCCCTCTCATCTCTTCCTCTCGTCTCTTCCTCTCGTCTCTTGATCTCGTCTCCCCCTCTCATCTCTTCCTCTCGTCTTGCTCTCATCTCTTGTTCTCGTCTCTTCCTCTCGTCTCTTCCTCTCGTCTCTTCCTGTCGTCTCTCCCTCTCATCTCCTCCTCTCGTCTTGCTCTCATCTCTTGTTCTCGTCTCTTCCTCTCGTCTCTTCCTCTCGTCTCTTCCTCTCATCTCCCTCTCATCTCTTCCACTCGTCTCTTCCTCTCATCTCTTATTCTAGTCTCACCCTCTCGTCTCTTCCTCTCGTCTCCCCCTCATTTCTTCCTCTTGTCTCTTCATCTCTTCTCTTGCTCTCGTTACCGCCTCTCAAATCTTACTCTCGTCTTGCTCTCATCTCTTGTTCTCGTCTCTTCCTCTCGTCTCTTCCTCTCGTCTCTTCCTGTCGTCTCTCCCTCTCATCTCCTCCTCTCGTCTTGCTCTCATCTCTTGTTCTCATCTCTTCCTCTCTTCTCTTCCTCTCGTCTCCCCTCATCTCTTCCTCTCATCTCTTCCTCTCATCTCCCTCTCATCTCTTCCTCTCGTCTCTTCTTCTCGTCTCTTGATCTCGTCTCCCCCTCTCATCTCTTCCTCTCGTCTTGCTCTCATCTCTTGTTCTCGTCTCTTCCTCTCGTCTCTTCCTCTCGACACTTCTCGTCTCATCCTCTCATCTCTTCTTCTCGTCTCACCCTCTCATTTCTTCCCCTCGTCTCACTCTCATCCCTTCCTCTCGTCTCTTCCTCTCGTCTCCCTCTCATCTCTTCCTCTCGTCTCTTCCCCTCGTCACCCCGTCTCATCTCTTCCTCTCATCTCTTCCTCTAGTCTCTTGCTCTCCTCTCCCCCTCTCATCTCTTCCTCTCGTCTCTTCCTCTCGGCTCTTGATCTCGTCTCCCCCTCTCATCTCTTCCTCTCGTCTTGCTCTCATCTCTTGTTCTCGTCTCTTCCTCTCGTCTCTTCCTGTCGTCTCTCCCTCTCATCTCCTCCTCTCAACTCTTCCTCTCATCTCTTCCTCTCATCTCTTCTTCTCGTCTCACCCTCTCATTTCTTCCTCTCGTCTCACTCTCATCCCTTCCTTTCGTCTCTTCCTCTCGTCTCTTGCTCTCCTGTCTTGCTCTCGTCTCCCCCTCTCATCTCTTCCTCTCTTCTCTTCCTCTCATCTCTTGCTCTCGTCTCCCCCTCTAATCTCTTCCTCTCATCTTGCTCTCATATCTTGTTCTCGTCTCCTCCACTCGTCTCTTCCTCTCGTCTCTTCCTCTCTTCTCTTTTTCTCATCTCTTCCTCTCATCTCTTCGTCTCGTCTCCCCCTCTCATCTCTTCCTCTCGTCTCTTCCTGTCGTCTCCCCCTCTCATCTCTTCCTCTCGTCTTGCTCTCATCTCTTGTTCTCGTCTCTTCCTCTCGTCTCTTCCTCTCGTCTCTTCCTCTCGTCTCCCCCTCTCTTCTCTTCCTCTCGTCTCTTCCTGTCGTCTCTTCCTCTCGTCTCACCCTCATTTCTTCCTCCCATCTCCCACTAATCTCTTCAGCTCGTCTCTTCCTCTCGTCACCCCTTCTCATCTCTTCCTCTTGTCTCTTCATCTCTTCTCTTGCTCTCGTTACCGTCTCTCAAATCTTCCTCTCGTCTTGCTCTCATCTCTTGTTCTCGTATTTTCCTCTCGTCTCTTCCTGTCGTCTCTCCCTCTCATCTCCTCCTCTCAACTCTTCCACTCGTCTCTTCCACTCATCTCTTCTTCTCGTCTCACCCTTTCATCTCTTCCTCTCGTCTCCCCCTCATCTCTTCCTCTCATCTCTTCCTCTCATCTCCCCCTCATCTCTTCATCTCGTCTCTCCCTCACATCTCCCCCTCTCATCTCTTCCTCTCGTCTCTTCCTCTTGTCTTTCCCTCACGTCTCCCCCTCTCAACTCTTCCTCTCATCTCTTCCTCTCATCTCTTCTTCTCGTCTCACCCTCTCATCTCTTCCTCTCGTCTCCCTCTCATCTCTTCCTCTCGTCTCTTCCCCTCGTCTCCCCGTCTCATCTCTTCCTCTCGTCTCTTCCTCTAGTCTCTTGCTCTCATCTCCCCGTCTCATCTCTTCCTCTCGTCTCTTCTTCTCGTCTCTTGATCTCGTCTCCCCCTCTCATCTCTTCCTCTCGTCTTGCTCTCATCTCTTGTTCTCGTCTCTTCCTCTCGTCTCTTCCTCTCGACACTTCTCGTCTCATCCTCTCATCTCTTCTTCTCGTCTCACCCTCTCATTTCTTCCCCTCGTCTCACTCTCATCCCTTCCTCTCGTCTCTTCCTCTCGTCTCCCTCTCATCTCTTCCTCTCGTCTCTTCCCCTCGTCTCCCCGTCTCATCTCTTCCTCTCATCTCTTCCTCTAGTCTCTTGCTCTCCTCTCCCCCTCTCATCTCTTCCTCTCGTCTCTTCCTCTCGGCTCTTGATCTCGTCTCCCCCTCTCATCTCTTCCTCTCGTCTTGCTCTCATCTCTTGTTCTCGTCTCTTCCTCTCGTCTCTTCCTGTCGTCTCTCCCTCTCATCTCCTCCTCTCAACTCTTCCTCTCATCTCTTCCTCTCATCTCTTCTTCTCGTCTCACCCTCTCATTTCTTCCTCTCGTCTCACTCTCATCCCTTCCTTTCGTCTCTTCCTCTCGTCTCTTGCTCTCCTGTCTTGCTCTCGTCTCCCCCTCTCATCTCTTCCTCTCTTCTCTTCCTCTCATCTCTTGCTCTCGTCTCCCCCTCTAATCTCTTCCTCTCATCTTGCTCTCATATCTTGTTCTCGTCTCCTCCACTCGTCTCTTCCTCTCGTCTCTTCCTCTCTTCTCTTTTTCTCATCTCTTCCTCTCATCTCTTCGTCTCGTCTCCCCCTCTCATCTCTTCCTCTCGTCTCTTCCTGTCGTCTCCCCCTCTCATCTCTTCCTCTCGTCTTGCTCTCATCTCTTGTTCTCGTCTCTTCCTCTCGTCTCTTCCTCTCGTCTCTTCCTCTCGTCTCCCCCTCTCTTCTCTTCCTCTCGTCTCTTCCTGTCGTCTCTTCCTCTCGTCTCACCCTCATTTCTTCCTCCCATCTCCCACTAATCTCTTCAGCTCGTCTCTTCCTCTCGTCACCCCTTCTCATCTCTTCCTCTTGTCTCTTCATCTCTTCTCTTGCTCTCGTTACCGTCTCTCAAATCTTCCTCTCGTCTTGCTCTCATCTCTTGTTCTCGTATTTTCCTCTCGTCTCTTCCTGTCGTCTCTCCCTCTCATCTCCTCCTCTCAACTCTTCCACTCGTCTCTTCCACTCATCTCTTCTTCTCGTCTCACCCTTTCATCTCTTCCTCTCGTCTCCCCCTCATCTCTTCCTCTCATCTCTTCCTCTCATCTCCCCCTCATCTCTTCATCTCGTCTCTCCCTCACATCTCCCCCTCTCATCTCTTCCTCTCGTCTCTTCCTCTTGTCTTTCCCTCACGTCTCCCCCTCTCAACTCTTCCTCTCATCTCTTCCTCTCATCTCTTCTTCTCGTCTCACCCTCTCATCTCTTCCTCTCGTCTCCCTCTCATCTCTTCCTCTCGTCTCTTCCCCTCGTCTCCCCGTCTCATCTCTTCCTCTCGTCTCTTCCTCTAGTCTCTTGCTCTCATCTCCCTGTCTCATCTCTTCCTCTCGTCTCTTCTTCTCGTCTCTTGATCTCGTCTCCCCCTCTCATCTCTTCCTCTCGTCTTGCTCTCATCTCTTGTTCTCGTCTCTTCCTCTCGTCTCTTCCTCTCGACACTTCTCGTCTCATCCTCTCATCTCTTCTTCTCGTCTCACCCTCTCATTTCTTCCCCTCGTCTCACTCTCATCCCTTCCTCTCGTCTCTTCCTCTCGTCTCCCTCTCATCTCTTCCTCTCGTCTCTTCCCCTCGTCTCCCCGTCTCATCTCTTCCTCTCATCTCTTCCTCTAGTCTCTTGCTCTCCTCTCCCCCTCTCATCTCTTCCTCTCGTCTCTTCCTCTCGGCTCTTGATCTCGTCTCCCCCTCTCATCTCTTCCTCTCGTCTTGCTCTCATCTCTTGTTCTCGTCTCTTCCTCTCGTCTCTTCCTGTCGTCTCTCCCTCTCATCTCCTCCTCTCAACTCTTCCTCTCATCTCTTCCTCTCATCTCTTCTTCTCGTCTCACCCTCTCATTTCTTCCTCTCGTCTCACTCTCATCCCTTCCTTTCGTCTCTTCCTCTCGTCTCTTGCTCTCCTGTCTTGCTCTCGTCTCCCCCTCTCATCTCTTCCTCTCTTCTCTTCCTCTCATCTCTTGCTCTCGTCTCCCCCTCTAATCTCTTCCTCTCATCTTGCTCTCATCTCTTGTTCTCGTCTCCTCCACTCGTCTCTTCCTCTCGTCTCTTCCTCTCTTCTCTTTTTCTCATCTCTTCCTCTCATCTCTTCGTCTCGTCTCCCCCTCTCATCTCTTCCTCTCGTCTCTTCCTGTCGTCTCCCCCTCTCATCTCTTCCTCTCGTCTTGCTCTCATCTCTTGTTCTCGTCTCTTCCTCTCGTCTCTTCCTCTCGTCTCTTCCTCTCGTCTCCCCCTCTCTTCTCTTCCTCTCGTCTCTTCCTGTCGTCTCTTCCTCTCGTCTCCCCCTCATTTCTTCCTCCCATCTCCCACTAATCTCTTCAGCTCGTCTCTTCCTCTCGTCACCCCTTCTCATCTCTTCCTCTTGTCTCTTCATCTCTTCTCTTGCTCTCGTTACCGTCTCTCAAATCTTCCTCTCGTCTTGCTCTCATCTCTTGTTCTCGTATTTTCCTCTCGTCTCTTCCTGTCGTCTCTCCCTCTCATCTCCTCCTCTCAACTCTTCCACTCGTCTCTTCCACTCATCTCTTCTTCTCGTCTCACCCTTTCATCTCTTCCTCTCGTCTCCCCTTCATCTCTTCCTCTCATCTCTTCCTCTCATCTCCCCCTCATCTCTTCATCTCGTCTCTCCCTCACATCTCCCCCTCTCATCTCTTCCTCTCGTCTCTTCCTCTTGTCTTTCCCTCACGTCTCCCCCTCTCAACTCTTCCTCTCGTCTCTTCCTCTCATCTCTTCTTCTTGTCTCACCCTTTCATCTCTTCCTCTCATCTCCCCCTCATCTCTTCTTCTCGTCTCTTCCACTCATCTCTTCTTCTCGTCTCTTCCTATCAACTCTTCCCCCCGTCTCCCCCTTATCTCTTCCTCTCGTCTCTTCCTCTCGTCTCCCCTCATCTCTTCCTCTCGTCTCTTCCTCTCATCTCCCTCTCATCTCTTCCACTCGTCTCTTCCTCTCATCTCTTCTTCTAGTCTCACCCTCTCGTCTCTTCCTCTCGTCTCCCCCTCATTTCTTCCTCTTGTCCCTTCATCTCTTCTCTTGCTCTCGTTACCGCCTCTCAAATCTTACTCTCGTCTTGCTCTCATCTCTTGTTCTCGTCTCTTCCTCTCATCTCTTCCTCTCATCTCTTGCTCTCATCTCCCCCTCTCATCTCTTCCTCTCGTCTCTTCCTCTCGTCTCTTGATCTCGTCTCCCCCTCTCATCTCTTCCTCTCGTCTTGCTCTCATCTCTTGTTCTCGTCTCTTCCTCTCGTCTCTTCCTCTCGTCTCTTCCTCTCGTCTCTCCCTCTCCTCTCCTCCTCTCGTCTTGCTCTCATCTCTTGTTCTCGTCTCTTCCTCTCGTCTCTTCCTCTCGTCTCTTCCTCTCATCTCCCTCTCATCTCTTCCACTCGTCTCTTCCTCTCATCTCTTATTCTAGTCTCACCCTCTCGTCTCTTCCTCTCGTCTCCCCCTCATTTCTTCCTCTTGTCTCTTCATCTCTTCTCTTGCTCTCGTTACCGCCTCTCAAATCTTACTCTCGTCTTGCTCTCATCTCTTGTTCTCGTCTCTTCCTCTCGTCTCTTCCTCTCGTCTCTTCCTGTCGTCTCTCCCTCTCATCTCCTCCTCTCGTCTTGCTCTCATCTCTTGTTCTCATCTCTTCCTCTCTTCTCTTCCTCTCGTCTCCCCTCATCTCTTCCTCTCGTCTCTTCCTCTCATCTCCCTCTCATCTCTTCCACTCGTCTCTTCCTCTCATCTCTTCTTCTAGTCTCACCCTCTCGTCTCTTCCTCTCGTCTCCCCCTCATTTCTTCCTCCCATCTCCCACTAATCTCTTCAGCTCGTCTCTTCCTCTCGTCACCCCCTCTCATCTCTTCCTCTTGTCTCTTCATCTCTTCTCTTGCACTCATTACCGCCTCTCAAATCTTCCTCTCGTCTTGCTCTCATCTCTTGTTCTCGTCTCTTCCTCTCGTCTCTTCCCCTCGTCTCCCCGTCTCATCTCTTCCTCTCGTCTCTTCCTCTAGTCTCTTGCTCTCATCTCCCCCTCTCGTCTCTTCCTCTCGTCTCTTCCTGTCGTCTCTCCCTCTCATCTCCTCCTCTCAACTCTTCCTCTCATCTCTTCCTCTCATCTCTTCTTCTCGTCTCATCCTCTCATCTCTTCTTCTCGTCTCACCCTCTCATTTCTTCCTCTCGTCTCACTCTCATCCCTTCCTTTCGTCTCTTCCTCTCGTCTCTTGCTCTCTTCTCTTGCTCTCGTCTCGCCCTCTCATCTCTTCCTCTCTTCTCTTCCTCTCATCTCTTGCTCTCGTCTTCCCCTCTCATCTCTTCCTCTCGTCTTGCTCTCATCTCTTGTTCTCGTCTCTTCCACTCGTCTCTTCCTCTCGTCTCTTCCTCTCTTCTCTTTTTCTCATCTCTTCCTCTCATCTCTTCCTCTCGTCTCCCCCTCTCATCTCTTCCTCTCGTCTCTTCCTGTCGTCTCCCCCTCTCATCTCTTCCTCTCGTCTTGCTCTCATCTCTTGTTCTCGTCTCTTCCTCTCGTCTCTTCCTCTCGTCTCCCCCTCTCATCTCTTCCTCTCGTCTCTTCCTGTCGTCTCTTCCTCTCGTCTCCCCCTCATTTCTTCATCCCATCTCCCACTAATCTCTTCAGCTCGTCTCTTCCTCTCGTCACCCCTTCTCATCTCTTCCTCTTGTCTCTTCATCTCTTCTCTTGCTCTCGTTACCGTCTCTCAAATCTTCCTCTCGTCTTGCTCTCATCTCTTGTTCTCGTATTTTCCTCTCGTCTCTTCCTGTCGTCTCTCCCTCTCATCTCCTCCTCTCAACTCTTCCACTCGTCTCTTCCACTCATCTCTTCTTCTCGTCTCACCCTTTCATCTCTTCCTCTCGTCTCCCCCTCATCTCTTCCTCTCATCTCTTCCTCTCATCTCCCCCTCATCTCTTCATCTCGTCTCTCCCTCACATCTCCCCCTCTCATCTCTTCCTCTCGTCTCTTCCTCTTGTCTTTCCCTCACGTCTCCCCCTCTCATCTCTTCCTCTCGACGCTTCCTGTCGTCTCAGCCTCTCATCTCCTCCTCTCAACTCTTCCTCTCGTCTCTTCCTCTCATCTCTTCTTCTTGTCTCACCCTTTCATCTCTTCCTCTCATCTCCCCCTCATCTCTTCTTCTCGTCTCTTCCACTCATCTCTTCTTCTCGTCTCTTCCTATCAACTCTTCCCCCCGTCTCCCCCTTATCTCTTCCTCTCGTCTCTTCCTCTCGACTCCCCTCATCTCTTCCTCTCGTCTCTTCCTCTCATCTCCCTCTCATCGCTTCCACTCGTCTCTTCCTCTCATCTCTTCTTCTAGTCTCACCCTCTCGTCTCTTCCTCTCGTCTCCCCCTCATTTCTTCCTCTTGTCTCTTCATCTCTTCTCTTGCTCTCGTTACCCTCTCTCAAATCTTACTCTCGTCTTGCTCTCATCTCTTGTTCTCGTCTCTTCCTCTCGTCTCTTCCTCTCGTCTCTTCCTGTCGTCTCTCCCTCTCATCTCCTCCTCTCGTCTTGCTCTCATCTCTTGTTCTCATCTCTTCCTCTCCTCTCTTCCTCTCGTCTCCCCTCATCTCTTCCTCTCGTCTCTTCCTCTCATCTCCCTCTCATCTCTTCCACTCGTCTCTTCCTCTCATCTCTTCTTCTAGTCTCACCCTCTCGTCTCTCCCTCTCGTCTCCCCCTCATTTCTTCCTCCCATCTCCCACAAATCTCTTCAGCTCGTCTCTTCCTCTCGTCACCCCCTCTCATCTCTTCCTCTTGTCTCTTCATCTCTTCTCTTGCTCTCGTTACCGCCTCTCAAATCTTCCTCTCGTCTCCCCCTCATCACTTCCTCTCGTCTCCCCTCTCATCTCTTCCTCTCGTCTCTTCCTGATGTCTCTTCCCCTCATCTCTGCCTCTCGTCTCTTCCTGTCGTATCTCCCTCTCATCTCTTCCTCTCGTCTCTTCCTCTCATCACTTCTTCTCGTCTCACCCTGTCATGTCTTCCTCTCGTCTCCCCCTCATCGGTTCCTCTCGTCACTTCCTCTCGTATCCCTCTCGTCTATTCCTCTCATCTCTTCTTCTCGTCTCCCCCTCTCATCTCTTCCTCTTGTCTCTTCCTCTCGTCTTGCTCTCGTCTCCTCTCTTCTCTTCCTCTCATCTCCCCTCATCTCTTCCTCTTGAATCTCTTCCTCTCGTCTCTTCCTCTCACTTCTTACTCTCATCTCTTCCTCTCCTCTCTTCCTCTCGTCTCCCCTCATCTCTTCCTCTCGTCTCTTCCTCTCATCTCCCTCTCATCTCTTCCACTCGTCTCTTCCTCTCATCTCACCCTCTCGTCTCTCCCTCTCGTCTCCCCCTCATTTCTTCCTCCCATCTCCCACAAATCTCTTCAGCTCGTCTCTTCCTCTCGTCACCCCCTCTCATCTCTTCCTCTTGTCTCTTCATCTCTTCTCTTGCTCTCGTTACCGCCTCTCAAATCTTCCTCTCGTCTCCCCCTCATCACTTCCTCTCGTCTCCCCCTCTCATCTCTTCCTCTCGTCTCTTCCTGATGTCTCTTCCCCTCATCTCTGCCTCTCGTCTCTTCCTGTCGTATCTCCCTCTCATCTCCTCCTCTCAACTCTCCCTCTCGTCTCTTCCTCTCATCTCTTCTTCTCGTCTCACCACTTCATCTCTTCCTCTCATCTCTTCCTCTCGTCTCTCCCTCACGTCTCCCCCTCTCATCGCTTCCTCTCGTCTCTTCCTGTCATCTCACCCTCTCATCTCTTCCTCCCCTCTCTTCCTCTCATCTCTTCTTCTCGTCTCACCCTTTCATCTCTTCCTCTCATCTCCCCCTCATCTCTCCTCTCATCTCTTCCTCTCGTCTCCCCCTCATCTCTTCCTCTCATCTCTCCCTCACGTCTCCCCCTCTCGTCTCTTCCTCTCGTCTCTTGCTCTCGTCTCCCCCTCTCATCTCTTCCTCTTGTCTTGCTCTCATCTCTTGTTCTCGTCTCTTCCTCTCGTCTCCCCCTCTCATCTCTTCCTCTCGTCTCTTCCTCTCGTCTTGCTCTCATCTCTTGTTCTCGTCTCTTCCTCTCATCTCTTCCTCTCGTCTCCACCTCATCTCTTCCTCTCGCCTCTTCCTCTCGTCTCCCCCTCATCTCTTCCTCTCGTCTCCACCTCATCTCTTCCTCTCGCCTCTTCCTCTCGTCTCCCCCTCATCTCTTCCTCTCGTCTCTCCCTCACGTCTCCCCCTTTCATCTCTTGCTCTCGTCTCTTGTTCTCGTTTCTTCCTAACGTCTTTTCCTCTTGTATCTTCTCCTCATCTCTTCCTCTCGTCTCTCCCTGTTGTCTCTTCCTCTCACCTCTTCCTCTCGTCTCTTCCTCTCATCTCTTCCTCTCGTCTCCCCATCGTCTCTTCCTCTCATCTCCCCTCATCTCTTCCTCTCGTCTCTTCCTGTCGTCCCTCCTTCTCATCTCTTCCTGTCACCTCTTCCTCTCGTCTCTTCCTCTCGTCTCTTCTTCTCGTCTCTTCCTCTCATCTCTTCCTCTCGTCTCCCCTCATCTCTTTCTCTCATTTCTTCCTCCCGTCTCACCCTCATCTCTTCCTCTCGTCTCTTCTTCTCGTCTCATCCTCCCATCTCTTCCTCTCGTATCCCCCTAATCTCCCACTCTCATCTCTTCCTCTCGTCTCTTCCTCTCATTTCTTCTTCTCGTCTCTCTCTCATCTCTTCCTCTCGTCTCTTCCTCTCGTCTCCCCCTCTCATCTCTTCCTCTCGTCTCTTCCTCTCGTCTCTTCCACTCATCTCGTCCTCTCGTCTCTTGCTCTCGTCTCCCCCTCTCATCTCTTCCTCTCGTCTTGCTCTCATCTCTTGTTCTCGTCTATTCCTCTCGTCTCCCCCTCTCATCTCTTCCTGTCGTCTCTCCCTCTCATCTCCTCCTCTCAACTCTCCCTCTCGTCTCTTCCTCTCATCTCTTCTTCTCGTCTCACCACTTCATCTCTTCCTCTCATCTCTTCCTCTCGTCTCTCCCTCACATCTCCCCCTCTCATCTCTTCCTCTCGTCTCTTCCTGTCATCTCACCCTCTCATCTCTTCCTCCCCTCTCTTCCTCTCATCTCTTCTTCTCGTCTCACCCTTTCATCTCTTCCTCTCATCTCCCCCTCATCTCTCCTCTCATCTCTTCCTCTCTTCTCCCCCTCATCTCTTCCTCTCATCTCTCCCTCTCGTCTCTTCCTCTCGTCTCTTGCTCTCGTCTCCCCCTCTCATCTCTTCCTCTTGTCTTGCTCTCATCTCTTGTTCTCGTCTCTTCCTCTCGTCTCCCCCTCTCATCTCTTCCTCTCGTCTCTTCCTCTCGTCTTGCTCTCATCTCTTGTTCTCGTCTCTTCCTCTCATCTCTTCCTCTCGTCTCCACCTCATCTCTTCCTCTCGCCTCTTCCTCTCGTCTCCCCCTCATCTCTTCCTCTCGTCTCCACCTCATCTCTTCCTCTCGCCTCTTCCTCTCGTCTCCCCCTCATCTCTTCCTCTCGTCTCTCCCTCACGTCTCCCCCTTTCATCTCTTGCTCTCGTCTCTTGTTCTCGTTTCTTCCTAACGTCTTTTCCTCTTGTATCTTCTCCTCATCTCTTCCTCTCGTCTCTCCCTGTTGTCTCTACCTCTCATCTCTTCCTCTCACCTCTTCCTCTCGTCTCTTCCTCTCATCTCTTCCTCTCGTCTCCCCATCGTCTCTTCCTCTCATCTCCCCTCATCTCTTCCTCTCGTCTCTTCCTGTCGTCCCTCCTTCTCATCTCTTCCTGTCACCTCTTCCTCTCGTCTCTTCCTCTCGTCTCTTCTTCTCGTCTCTTCCTCTCATCTCTTCCTCTCGTCTCCCCTCATCTCTTTCTCTCATTTCTTCCTCCCGTCTCACCCTCATCTCTTCCTCTCGTCTCTTCTTCTCGTCTCATCCTCCCATCTCTTCCTCTCGTATCCCCCTAATCTCCCACTCTCGTCTCTTCCCCTCGTCTCCCCGTCTCATCTCTTCCTCTCGTCTCTTCCTCTAGTCTCTTGCTCTCATCTCCCCCTCTCGTCTCTTCCTCTCGTCTCTTCCTGTCGTCTCTCCCTCTCATCTCCTCCTCTCAACTCTTCCTCTCATCTCTTCCTCTCATCTCTTCTTCTCGTCTCATCCTCTCATCTCTTCTTCTCGTCTCACCCTCTCATTTCTTCCTCTCGTCTCACTCTCATCCCTTCCTTTCGTCTCTTCCTCTCGTCTCTTGCTCTCTTCTCTTGCTCTCGTCTCGCCCTCTCATCTCTTCCTCTCTTCTCTTCCTCTCATCTCTTGCTCTCGTCTTCCCCTCTCATCTCTTCCTCTCGTCTTGCTCTCATCTCTTGTTCTCGTCTCTTCCACTCGTCTCTTCCTCTCGTCTCTTCCTCTCTTCTCTTTTTCTCATCTCTTCCTCTCATCTCTTCCTCTCGTCTCCCCCTCTCATCTCTTCCTCTCGTCTCTTCCTGTCGTCTCCCCCTCTCATCTCTTCCTCTCGTCTTGCTCTCATCTCTTGTTCTCGTCTCTTCCTCTCGTCTCTTCCTCTCGTCTCCCCCTCTCATCTCTTCCTCTCGTCTCTTCCTGTCGTCTCTTCCTCTCGTCTCCCCCTCATTTCTTCATCCCATCTCCCACTAATCTCTTCAGCTCGTCTCTTCCTCTCGTCACCCCTTCTCATCTCTTCCTCTTGTCTCTTCATCTCTTCTCTTGCTCTCGTTACCGTCTCTCAAATCTTCCTCTCGTCTTGCTCTCATCTCTTGTTCTCGTATTTTCCTCTCGTCTCTTCCTGTCGTCTCTCCCTCTCATCTCCTCCTCTCAACTCTTCCACTCGTCTCTTCCACTCATCTCTTCTTCTCGTCTCACCCTTTCATCTCTTCCTCTCGTCTCCCCCTCATCTCTTCCTCTCATCTCTTCCTCTCATCTCCCCCTCATCTCTTCATCTCGTCTCTCCCTCACATCTCCCCCTCTCATCTCTTCCTCTCGTCTCTTCCTCTTGTCTTTCCCTCACGTCTCCCCCTCTCATCTCTTCCTCTCGACGCTTCCTGTCGTCTCAGCCTCTCATCTCCTCCTCTCAACTCTTCCTCTCGTCTCTTCCTCTCATCTCTTCTTCTTGTCTCACCCTTTCATCTCTTCCTCTCATCTCCCCCTCATCTCTTCTTCTCGTCTCTTCCACTCATCTCTTCTTCTCGTCTCTTCCTATCAACTCTTCCCCCCGTCTCCCCCTTATCTCTTCCTCTCGTCTCTTCCTCTCGTCTCCCCTCATCTCTTCCTCTCGTCTCTTCCTCTCATCTCCCTCTCATCGCTTCCACTCGTCTCTTCCTCTCATCTCTTCTTCTAGTCTCACCCTCTCGTCTCTTCCTCTCGTCTCCCCCTCATTTCTTCCTCTTGTCTCTTCATCTCTTCTCTTGCTCTCGTTACCCTCTCTCAAATCTTACTCTCGTCTTGCTCTCATCTCTTGTTCTCGTCTCTTCCTCTCGTCTCTTCCTCTCGTCTCTTCCTGTCGTCTCTCCCTCTCATCTCCTCCTCTCGTCTTGCTCTCATCTCTTGTTCTCATCTCTTCCTCTCCTCTCTTCCTCTCGTCTCCCCTCATCTCTTCCTCTCGTCTCTTCCTCTCATCTCCCTCTCATCTCTTCCACTCGTCTCTTCCTCTCATCTCTTCTTCTAGTCTCACCCTCTCGTCTCTCCCTCTCGTCTCCCCCTCATTTCTTCCTCCCATCTCCCACAAATCTCTTCAGCTCGTCTCTTCCTCTCGTCACCCCCTCTCATCTCTTCCTCTTGTCTCTTCATCTCTTCTCTTGCTCTCGTTACCGCCTCTCAAATCTTCCTCTCGTCTCCCCCTCATCACTTCCTCTCGTCTCCCCTCTCATCTCTTCCTCTCGTCTCTTCCTGATGTCTCTTCCCCTCATCTCTGCCTCTCGTCTCTTCCTGTCGTATCTCCCTCTCATCTCTTCCTCTCGTCTCTTCCTCTCATCACTTCTTCTCGTCTCACCCTGTCATGTCTTCCTCTCGTCTCCCCCTCATCGGTTCCTCTCGTCACTTCCTCTCGTATCCCTCTCGTCTATTCCTCTCATCTCTTCTTCTCGTCTCCCCCTCTCATCTCTTCCTCTTGTCTCTTCCTCTCGTCTTGCTCTCGTCTCCTCTCTTCTCTTCCTCTCATCTCCCCTCATCTCTTCCTCTTGAATCTCTTCCTCTCGTCTCTTCCTCTCACTTCTTACTCTCGTCTCTTCCTCTCATCTCTTCTTCTAGTCTCACCCTCTCGTCTCTTCCTCTCGTCTCCCCCTCATTTCTTCCTCTTGTCTCTTCATCTCTTCTCTTGCTCTCGTTACCGCCTCTAAAATCTTACTCTCGTCTTGCTCTCATCTCTTGTTCTCGTCTCTTCCTCTCGTCTCTTCCTCTCGTCTCTTCCTATCGTCTCTCCCTCTCATCTCCTCCTCTCGTCTTGCTCTCATCTCTTGTTCTCATCTCTTCCTCTCCTCTCTTCCTCTCGTCTCCCCTCATCTCTTCCTCTCGTCTCTTCCTCTCATCTCCCTCTCATCTCTTCCACTCGTCTCTTCCTCTCATCTCTTCTTCTAGTCTCACCCTCTCGTCTCTCCCTCTCGTCTCCCCCTCATTTCTTCCTCCCATCTCCCACAAATCTCTTCAGCTCGTCTCTTCCTCTCGTCACCCCCTCTCATATCTTCCTCTTGTCTCTTCATCTCTTCTCTTGCTCTCGTTACCGCCTCTCAAATCTTCCTCTCGTCTCCCCCTCATCACTTCCTCTCGTCTCCCCCTCTCATCTCTTCCTCTCGTCTCTTCCTGATGTCTCTTCCCCTCATCTCTGCCTCTCGTCTCTTCCTGTCGTATCTCCCTCTCATCTCCTCCTCTCAACTCTCCCTCTCGTCTCTTCCTCTCATCTCTTCTTCTCGTCTCACCACTTCATCTCTTCCTCTCATCTCTTCCTCTCGTCTCTCCCTCACGTCTCCCCCTCTCATCTCTTCCTCTCGTCTCTTCCTGTCATCTCACCCTCTCATCTCTTCCTCCCCTCTCTTCCTCTCATCTCTTCTTCTCGTCTCACCCTTTCATCTCTTCCTCTCATCTCCCCCTCATCTCTCCTCTCATCTCTTCCTCTCGTCTCCCCCTCATCTCTTCCTCTCATCTCTCCCTCACGTCTCCCCCTCTCGTCTCTTCCTCTCGTCTCTTGCTCTCGTCTCCCCCTCTCATCTCTTCCTCTTGTCTTGCTCTCATCTCTTGTTCTCGTCTCTTCCTCTCGTCTCCCCCTCTCATCTCTTCCTCTCGTCTCTTCCTCTCGTCTTGCTCTCATCTCTTGTTCTCGTCTCTTCCTCTCATCTCTTCCTCTCGTCTCCACCTCATCTCTTCCTCTCGCCTCTTCCTCTCGTCTCCCCCTCATCTCTTCCTCTCGTCTCCACCTCATCTCTTCCTCTCGCCTCTTCCTCTCGTCTCCCCCTCATCTCTTCCTCTCGTCTCTCCCTCACGTCTCCCCCTTTCATCTCTTGCTCTCGTCTCTTGTTCTCGTTTCTTCCTAACGTCTTTTCCTCTTGTATCTTCTCCTCATCTCTTCCTCTCGTCTCTCCCTGTTGTCTCTTCCTCTCACCTCTTCCTCTCGTCTCTTCCTCTCATCTCTTCCTCTCGTCTCCCCATCGTCTCTTCCTCTCATCTCCCCTCATCTCTTCCTCTCGTCTCTTCCTGTCGTCCCTCCTTCTCATCTTTTCCTGTCACATCTTCCTCTCGTCTCTTCCTCTCGTCTCTTCTTCTCGTCTCTTCCTCTCATCTCTTCCTCTCGTCTCCCCTCATCTCTTTCTCTCATTTCTTCCTCCCGTCTCACCCTCATCTCTTCCTCTCGTCTCTTCTTCTCGTCTCATCCTCCCATCTCTTCCTCTCGTATCCCCCTAATCTCCCACTCTCATCTCTTCCTCTCGTCTCTTCCTCTCATTTCTTCTTCTCGTCTCTCTCTCATCTCTTCCTCTCGTCTCTTCCTCTCGTCTCCCCCTCTCATCTCTTCCTCTCGTCTCTACCTGATGTCTCTTCCCCTCATCTCTGCCTCTCGTCTCTTCCTGTCGTATCTCCCTCTCATCTCTTCCTCTCGTCTCTTCCTCTCATCACTTCTTCTCGTCTCACCCTCTCATCTCTTCCTCTCGTCTCCCCCTCATCGGTTCCTCTCGTCACTTCCTCTCGTATCCCTCTCGTCTATTCCTCTCATCTCTTCTTCTCGTCTCCCCCTCTCATCTCTTCCTCTTGTCTCTTCCTCTCGTCTTGCTCTCGTCTCCTCTCTTCTCTTCCTCTCATCTCCCCTCATCTCTTCCTCTTGAATCTCTTCCTCTCGTCTCTTCCTCTCACTTCTTACTCTCGTCTCTTCCTCTCATCTCTCCTACTCGTCTCCCCCTCTCATCTCTTCCTCTCGTCTCTTCCTCTCGTCTCTTCCACTCATCTCGTCCTCTCGTCTCTTGCTCTCGTCTCCCCCTCTCATCTCTTCCTCTCGTCTTGCTCTCATCTCTTGTTCTCGTCTATTCCTCTCGTCTCCCCCTCTCATCTCTTCCTGTCGTCTCTCCCTCTCATCTCCTCCTCTCAACTCTCCCTCTCGTCTCTTCCTCTCATCTCTTCTTCTCGTCTCACCACTTCATCTCTTCCTCTCATCTCTTCCTCTCGTCTCTCCCTCACGTCTCCCCCTCTCATCTCTTCCTCTCGTCTCTTCCTGTCATCTCACCCTCTCATCTCTTCCTCCCCTCTCTTCCTCTCATCTCTTCTTCTCGTCTCACCCTTTCATCTCTTCCTCTCATCTCCCCCTCATCTCTCCTCTCATCTCTTCCTCTCTTCTCCCCCTCATCTCTTCCTCTCATCTCTCCCTCACGTCTCCCCCTCTCGTCTCTTCCTCTCGTCTCTTGCTCTCGTCTCCCCCTCTCATCTCTTCCTCTTGTCTTGCTCTCATCTCTTGTTCTCATCTCTTCCTCTCGTCTCCACCTCATCTCTTCCTCTCGCCTCTTCCTCTCGTCTCCCCCTCATCTCTTCCTCTCGTCTCCACCTCATCTCTTCCTCTCGCCTCTTCCTCTCGTCTCCCCCTCATCTCTTCCTCTCGTCTCTCCCTCACGTCTCCCCCTTTCATCTCTTGCTCTCGTCTCTTGTTCTCGTTTCTTCCTAACGTCTTTTCCTCTTGTATCTTCTCCTCATCTCTTCCTCTCGTCTCTCCCTGTTGTCTCTACCTCTCATCTCTTCCTCTCACCTCTTCCTCTCGTCTCTTCCTCTCATCTCTTCCTCTCGTCTCCCCATCGTCTCTTCCTCTCATCTCCCCTCATCTCTTCCTCTCGTCTCTTCCTGTCGTCCCTCCTTCACATCTCTTCCTGTCACCTCTTCCTCTCGTCTCTTCCTCTCGTCTCTTCTTCTCGTCTCTTCCTCTCATCTCTTCCTCTCGTCTCCCCTCATCTCTTTCTCTCATTTCTTCCTCCCGACTCACCCTCATCTCTTCCTCTCGTCTCTTCTTCTCGTCTCATCCTCCCATCTCTTCCTCTCGTATCCCCCTAATCTCCCACTCTCATCTCTTCCTCTCGTCTCTTCCTCTCATTTCTTCTTCTCGTCTCTCTCTCATCTCTTCCTCTCGTCTCTTCCTCTCGTCTCCCCCTCTCATCTCTTCCTCTCGTCTCTACCTGATGTCTCTTCCCCTCATCTCTGCCTCTCGTCTCTTCCTGTCGTATCTCCCTCTCATCTCTTCCTCTCGTCTCTTCCTCTCATCACTTCTTCTCGTCTCACCCTCTCATCTCTTCCTCTCGTCTCCCCCTCATCGGTTCCTCTCGTCACTTCCTCTCGTATCCCTCTCGTCTATTCCTCTCATCTCTTCTTCTCGTCTCCCCCTCTCATCTCTTCCTCTTGTCTCTTCCTCTCGTCTTGCTCTCGTCTCCTCTCTTCTCTTCCTCTCATCTCCCCTCATCTCTTCCTCTTGAATCTCTTCCTCTCGTCTCTTCCTCTCACTTCTTACTCTCGTCTCTTCCTCTCATCTCTTCTTCTAGTCTCACCCTCTCGTCTCTTCCTCTCGTCTCCCCCTCATTTCTTCCTCTTGTCTCTTCATCTCTTCTCTTGCTCTCGTTACCGCCTCTAAAATCTTACTCTCGTCTTGCTCTCATCTCTTGTTCTCGTCTCTTCCTCTCGTCTCTTCCTCTCGTCTCTTCCTCTCGTCTCTCCCTCTTGTCTCTTCTTCTCGTCTCATCTTCCCATCTCTTCCTCTCGTCTCCCCCTAATCTCCCACTCTCATCTCTTCCTCTCGTCTCTTCCTCTCATTTCTTCTTCTCGTCTCACCCTCTCATCTCTTCCTCTCGTCTCCCCCTCATCACTTCCTCTCGTCTCTCTCCCATCTCTTCCTCTTGTCTCTTCCTCTCGTCTCCCCCTCTCATCTCTTCCTCTCCTCTCTTCCTGACGTCTCTTCCCCTCATATCTGCCTCTCATGTCTTCCTGTCGTATCTCCCTCTCATCTCTTCCTCTCGTCTCTTCCTCTCATCACTTCTTCTCGTCTCACCCTCTCATCTCTTCCTCTCGTCTCCCCCTCATCGCTTCCTCTCGTCACTTCCTCTCGTATCCCTCTCGTCTCTTCCTCTCATCTCTTCTTCTCGTCTCCCCCTCTCATCTCCTCCTCTTGTCTCTTCCTCTCGTCTCTCCCTGTTGTCTCTACCTCTCATCTCTTCCTCTCACCTCTTCCTCTCGTCTCTTCCTCTCATCTCTTCCTCTCGTCTCCCCATCGTCTCTTCCTCTCATCTCCCCTCATCTCTTCCTCTCGTCTCTTCCTGTCGTCCCTCCTTCTCATCTCTTCCTGTCACCTCTTCCTCTCGTCTCTTCCTCTCGTCTCTTCTTCTCGTCTCTTCCTCTCATCTCTTCCTCTCGTCTCCCCTCATCTCTTTCTCTCATTTCTTCCTCCCGTCTCACCCTCATCTCTTCCTCTCGTCTCTTCTTCTCGTCTCATCCTCCCATCTCTTCCTCTCGTATCCCCCTAATCTCCCACTCTCATCTCTTCCTCTCGTCTCTTCCTCTCATTTCTTCTTCTCGTCTCTCTCTCATCTCTTCCTCTCGTCTCTTCCTCTCGTCTCCCCCTCTCATCTCTTCCTCTCGTCTCTACCTGATGTCTCTTCCCCTCATCTCTGCCTCTCGTCTCTTCCTGTCGTATCTCCCTCTCATCTCTTCCTCTCGTCTCTTCCTCTCATCACTTCTTCTCGTCTCACCCTCTCATCTCTTCCTCTCGTCTCCCCCTCATCGGTTCCTCTCGTCACTTCCTCTCGTATCCCTCTCGTCTATTCCTCTCATCTCTTCTTCTCGTCTCCCCCTCTCATCTCTTCCTCTTGTCTCTTCCTCTCGTCTTGCTCTCGTCTCCTCTCTTCTCTTCCTCTCATCTCCCCTCATCTCTTCCTCTTGAATCTCTTCCTCTCGTCTCTTCCTCTCACTTCTTACTCTCGTCTCTTCCTCTCATCTCTTCTTCTAGTCTCACCCTCTCGTCTCTTCCTCTCGTCTCCCCCTCATTTCTTCCTCTTGTCTCTTCATCTCTTCTCTTGCTCTCGTTACCGCCTCTAAAATCTTACTCTCGTCTTGCTCTCATCTCTTGTTCTCGTCTCTTCCTCTCGTCTCTTCCTCTCGTCTCTTCCTCTCGTCTCTCCCTCTTGTCTCTTCTTCTCGTCTCATCTTCCCATCTCTTCCTCTCGTCTCCCCCTAATCTCCCACTCTCATCTCTTCCTCTCGTCTCTTCCTCTCATTTCTTCTTCTCGTCTCACCCTCTCATCTCTTCCTCTCGTCTCCCCCTCATCACTTCCTCTCGTCTCTCTCCCATCTCTTCCTCTTGTCTCTTCCTCTCGTCTCCCCCTCTCATCTCTTCCTCTCCTCTCTTCCTGACGTCTCTTCCCCTCATATCTGCCTCTCATGTCTTCCTGTCGTATCTCCCTCTCATCTCTTCCTCTCGTCTCTTCCTCTCATCACTTCTTCTCGTCTCACCCTCTCATCTCTTCCTCTCGTCTCCCCCTCATCGCTTCCTCTCGTCACTTCCTCTCGTATCCCTCTCGTCTCTTCCTCTCATCTCTTCTTCTCGTCTCCCCCTCTCATCTCCTCCTCTTGTCTCTTCCTCTCGTCTTGCTTTCGTCTCCTCTCTTCTCTTCCTCTCGTCTCTTCCTCTCGTCTTCCATTCATCTCTTCCTCTCGTCTCTTCCTCTCGTCTCTCCCTCTTGTCTCTTCTTCTCGTCTCCTCCCCTCATCTCTTCCTCTCATTTCTTCCTCTCATCTTCCTCTCGTCTCTTCATCTCATTTCTTCTTCTCGTCTCATCCTCTCATCTCTTCCTCTCATCTTCCTCCCATCTCTTCTTCTCATTTCTTCTTCTCGTCTCATCCTCTCATCTCTTCCTGTCTCTTCCTCTCATCTCTTCCTCTCGTCTCTTCCTCCCTTCTCTTCCTCTCGTCTCTCCCTCTCATCTCTTCCATTCATCTCTTCCTCTCATCTCTCCCTCTCATCTCTTCTTCTCGTCTCATCCCCTCATCTCTCCCTCTCATCTCTTCCTCTCGTCTCTTCCTCTCGTCTCCCCGTCTCATATCTTCCTCTCGTCTCATCCTCTTATCTCTACCTGTCTCTTCCTCTCGTCTTCCTCTCGTCTCTTCCTCTCATCTCTTCCTGTCTCTTCCTCTCGTCTCTTCCTCTCATGCCTTTCTCTCATGTCTTCAGCGTCTCTTCCTCTCATGTCTTCCTCTTGTCTCCTCCTCTCATCTATTCCTGTAGTCTCTGCACATGTGAAATATGTTGACCTGTAGACTGCATGGAATATAATACCTGCGGAATATATGGCATATAAGTGCTGCAGACTGTATGGCATATAAGTCCTGTAGACTGTATGTAATTCCTGTAGACTGTATGGCATATAAGTCCTGCAGACTATATGTAAGTCCTGCAGACTGTATGGCATATAAGTCCTGCCGACTGTATGGAATATAGGACCTGCGGAATGTATGGCATATAAGTGCTGCAGACTGTATGGCATATAAGTCCTGCAGACTGTATGTAAGTCCTGCAGACTGTATGGCATATAAGTCCTGCAGACTGTATGGAATATAGGACCTGCGGAATGTATGGCATATAAGTCCTGCAGACTGTGTGGCATATAAGTCCTGCAGACTATGGAGTATACGTCCTGCAGACTGTATGGAGTACAAGACCTGCAGACAGTATAAGACGTATGGTGTTTGCTACATATGAGTTGCAGCACCTCCACCTCCAGAGATAGAAACCACATTAAAGTCTGCACAGACCCCACTGCGAGTGGACACTTAATTTTTTCTGTGTGGAAGTTCTCCGTTGATTAGTTTTATATTCTATATAAAATGTTGTTTTCATAATTTTTGATATGATATGAAATATGTTTTAAATTTTAATGCAAATTATTATTTTTTTTGTAAATTTTTTATCATTAGTAAAAGTTATACATTCAGTTTTGGTCATTGGTGAGTTGGTGAAGCTATTACAATACATTCTCGTCCTTTGCAGAGTATGTTCAATTTCATTGTACTGGAGTCAGTTTGAAAGCATTTATTGAACTCAAAGTATTTTTAAAAAATTACTTTTTTTTACGCTTGAGGAAGTACAGCAAATTATACAGAGGGAGAGGTTGGAAAAGAAGAAGTGGGATAGTCAGAGAGATGAAGAAAGTAGACAGGAGCACAAGGAGACAAAGAGAGAGGTGGCAAATGCAAAGTAAAAAGGCGTATGGTGAGTTGTATGACAGGTTAGACACTAAGGAAGGAGAAAAGGACTTGTACCGATTGGGTAGACAGAGGGACCAAGCTGTGAAGAATGTGCAGCAAGTTAGGGTGATGAACGATAGAGATGGAAATGTGCTGGCGAGCGAGGACAGGTGGAAGGAGTACTTTGGGGGGCTGATGAATGAAGAAAATGAGAGAGAGAGAGAGAGAGAGAGAGAGAGAGAGAGAGAGAGAGAGAGAGAGAGAGAGAGAGAGAGAGAGAGAGAGAGAGAGAGAGAGAGAGAGAGAGAGAGAGAGAGAGAGAGAGAGAGAGAGAGAGAGAAGGTTGGATGATGTGGGGATAGTGAATCAGGAAGTGCAGTGGATTAGCAAGGAGGAAGTGAGGGCAGCTATGAAGAGGATGAAGAGTGGAAAGGCAGTTGGTCCTGATGACATACATGTGGAGGCATGTAGGTGTTTAGGAGAGATGGCAGTGGGGTTTTTAACTAGGTTGTTTAACACAATCCTGGAAAGTGAGAGGATGCCTGAGGAGTAGAGAAGAAGCATACTGGTACCGATTTTCAAGAACAAGGGTGATGTCCAGAACTGTAGCAACTACAAAAGTATAAAGATGATCAGCCACCGCATGAAGATTTGGGAAAGAGTAATAGAAGCTAGGTTAAGAGGAGGAGAGGTGATGATCAGCAGCAGCAGTATGGTTTCATGCCATGAAAGAGCAACACAGATGTGATGTTTGCTTTGAGAGTGTTGATGGAGAAGTATAGAGAAGGCCAGAAAGAGTTGCATTGTGTCTTTGTAGATTTAGAGAAAGCATACGACAGGGTTTTGAGAGAGGAGGTGTGGTATTGTATGAGGAAGTCGGGAGTTGCAGAGAAGTATGTAGGAGTGGTGCAGGATACGTATGAGGGAAGTGTGACAGTGGTGAGGTGTGTGGTTGGAATGACAGATGGGCTCAAGGTGGAGGTGGAATTATATCAAGGATCAGCTCTGAGCCCTTTCTTGTTTGCAATGGTGATGGACAGGTTGACGGACAAGATCAGGCAGGAGCCTCCGTGGACGATGATGTTTGCGGGTGACATTGGGATCTGTAGTGAGAGTAGGGTGCAGGTGGAGGAGAGCCTGGAGAGGTGGAGGTATGCACTGGAGAGAAGAGGAATGAAAGTCAGTAGGAGCAAGACGGAATACCTATGCGTGAATGAGAGGGAGGACAGTGGAATGGTCAGGATGCAAGGAGTGGAGGTGACAAAGGTGTATGACTTTAAATACCTGGGGACAACTGTCCAAAGTAACGGGGGGTGCAGGAGAGAGGTGAAAAAGAGAGTGCAGGCAGGCTGGAGTGGGTGGAGAAGAGTGTCAGGAGTGATGTGTGACAGGAGGGTACCAGCAAGAGTTAAAGGGAAGGTTTACAAGATGGTAGTGAGACCAGCTATGTTGTATGGTTTGGAGACAGTGGCACTGAAGAAAAGACAGGAGGTGGAGGTGGAGGTGGCAGAGATGAAGATGATAAGATTTTCACTGGGAGTGATGAAGAAGGACAGGATTAGGAACGAGTATATTAGAGGGACAGCTCAGGTTGGACGGTTTGGAGACAAAGCAAGAGAGGCAAGATTGAGATGGTTTGGACATGTGTGGAGGAGAGATGCTGGGTATATTGGGAGAAGGATGCTGAATATGGAGCTGCCAGGGAAGAGGAGAAGAGGAAGGCCAAAGAGGAGGTTTATGGATGTGGTGAGGGAGGACATGCAGGTGGCTGGTGTGACAGAGGAAGATGTAGAGGACAGGAAGAGATGGAAACGGATGACCCGCTGTGGCGCCCCCTAATGGGAGCAGCCGAGAGTAGATTTTGCACATACTGGATGTTAAATCAATTGGTGTATAATTCTCTGGGTTTGTGCAACCCTTTCCTGGTTGACATGTTGGAATTACAACAGCGTCCTTCCAGCTTTGTGGCAATTCCCCACCCTCCCAAACTTTGTTATAGAATTCCAATAAAATACCCTTTGGTGGTTCACTAAGATGGTTTATCATTAAATAACAGTGCTGATGTTTTCCTGGTGCTGACATCTTGGTTTTCTTGAGAGAGTGGTCCGGTTCTGTCTTTGTAAATGGCGTGTTGAATAGGTCATTGGAGTCTTTTTCTAGCTGTAATAGCTTTTCATTCTCTGCTGTTGTATTTTCCCTTCTTCAGTAATATTACTGGAACCTTGAATCTTAACAAAGGTGTTTGCCAGCATCTCTGCCTTCTCTTCATCTCTCGCTGCTGTGACGTCGCCATCATTTAGCACTGCGTATCCCTATTCTCTTTTGACCCCACTCATTCTTTTTATCATTCTCCAAATTTGAGCAATTTCTGTTTCCCTTCCCACCAAGTTACGAAATGACCCCCAAAAGTTTTTCTTGGCATATTTTATGATTCTTCTTACATTTGATTGCATCTTTTTATATTCAATAAGGTTCTGGAAACTGATTCCTCTTCAACATTTTAAAATATTTATTTCTAGATTTAACTGCTTTATCTCATTCTTTTGTCCACCATGGTACAATCTTCCTTCCGTGCTTACCCCCTTCCTCTGGATGGGCCTCTAGAGTAGCTCTACAAACACAAACGTTTACACTATCAATATCGTCAGCAGTATCACAGTTTTGCATTTTTAATTCACAGATATATGTACGTTGCTCCCAGTCTGCACCAATAAAAGACCATTTATGTAACCCATCAGTTCCCTGTTCTTCCAAACTCAACCCTGCTTCGACCACTATCAGACAGCGGTCACTTCCTGCAGTCGTTCCTAATTAATTCCCATGTGCAAACACCTGCCAAGGAGTCTGACACCAGTGTAAGATCTAATGCCGTTTCTGTGCCTGTTCTCATACCAGTTCTTGGTCCACTTCCGTCATTTCGGCACACTAGGTTTTTATTCTCCATGAACTCTGCAGTCACTGTTCCTCTGTCACCATTACCATGACCCCATGACGGGCTGTGGGCATTAAGATCACCACAGCGTCTCACTTCCCCTCTTCCAAGTTCAGTGGGCTCATCCAGTAATTCTACCAACAGCTTCTAACACGGATTGTAAAAGTTAACAACTTTAACATTTCCCTCTCTTGTCCAAACTTCAATTACCAAATATGCCAACTCTGCTCCTCTCCCCTAAACTCCATATTGCATCCCTTGCTTCAAAAATATATTACACCCCCCTCCGTTGCCCCCACCCCCCTCATCTCTGCGGAAACTATCACGTCCTTTGATAATAAAGTCTAATTCTGGTTTAAGTCAGGTTTCCTGAACACATAGGATTTCTGGTTTCTTTTTGTATTGAAGCCTTTAAACTCTTGGCCATTCGCTATCAAACGTTGGGCGTTCCATTGCAGAATAACCAGACTGTCCTATCACCAGGTCCTCCCGGCTTTCCGTCTGCTTCAAGTCCTTTATTGATATGCTCCCAGGACACATCGGTTATACCCTAAAACTTCTCAGCTCCCTTCACAATTAGTTTAGTTTTGTGTTGGACTTGATGAGAACAGTTGACTAGGCAATGCAGAGTCCGTTTACCCCCTGTCAGTGCTGTGTTAGGCTTCCCTGTTTGACCGACTGCTGATCTCAAAGGTTGATTCACTTTATCCGTGGCAACCCTTCTTCTTTGTCCTTGTACCCTCTTCACTGCGTCTGCAAAGCTTATGTCGTCAATAACTTTCAATTGCCCAATGTCCACAGCCCTCTTTCTGACTTCACAATCACCCTGTGTGTTACCCTGTGTGGGCCACCACAACTACAACACTTCTCCTGCACACTATCTTCACAATCTCCAACTCTGTGCTCATCTCCACATCTGGGACACCTCTGCTCTCCTTTGCAAGCTGCTGCTGCTGCTATATGCCCATATCTCTGGCATTAGTAACAGCGGAGCGGAGGAGGGATATAGGGCCTGACTGGAAAGCTCATACACCCCATTTTAACTTTTCCAGGAATTACAGACTCCTGAAACTCCAGAAGCACAGACAAGCTGTCAATTATTTCGCCATTAACTGTTGTCAGCAATCTCTTTATTCTGCTCACCTCACCCCCACAAATACTCCGTTTGAGTCTTTCCAAGTCTTAATCTACAGGAATACCTGTTATCACTCCCCATGTCACTCTACTTTCAAAGGAAATCCTTCTTTCACTTATGCTTTTATTGCAAATGCATCCCCTATGCAAGGCTTTGTCTCTCAGTTCTTCCGTTTTACATGTTAGTAACAGATTCCCCTCTCAAAACCTGAGCCATGTCCACCTCTACTAGCTTCTTTTCTAATTCTCTTGACAATGTGTTGGACTTAGGTGAACTTGCTCATCATCGTTTCTGAATTTAAGGATTATATTAAAATCCTCCCTCTCAACCTTTTGCCGAACAACTCTCCTGTCATCAACTGAACTGTTCTCTTCCAAGCGTCTTTCACTATTCCGACCTACATCTCGCCTGTTTCCCCCATTTCCTCATCCTCTCCTAGTAGAAACTCGAGACCAGCCATTAAACTCCATATCATCATCCTTTCCATCGACCCGAGTTGCCATCCTGATCCAGTCACAAACCAGGTTATGCCAACCGCCAAGTCCAAAGTCCAGAAAATTTTCCGTACTTGTATTGTGTAGAGTTCAAGTCCACGGTGAGCAGCGTTTCCCAGAACCCCTCCCCCCATTGTTGCCAAACAATTGCGCCCCCTAACAAGGTCGTTATTGAACATAGTAATCTTGGTCATGGTCTTACAGTCAGTCAGTAACATAGTCGTCTACCCAGTCCGAGTCAACCCCCCAAAAAACAATACATCAATTTCAACTGTGCAGTAAAAGAGGATGGCACAGCTGAAATGTGTGTCCCTGTTGTAGTCATCTGCTCTCTCAGATGTCCTGTAGTTTTATTTGTTGTTAAGCTGTACAGATGTACCCTACTGTGACTCTCAGGTGTCCTGTAGTTTTATTTGTTAAGCTGTACAGATGTACCCTACTGTGACTCTCAGATGTCCTGTAGTTTTATTTGTTGTTAAGCTGTACAGATGTACTATACTGTGACTCTCAGATATCCTGTAGTTTTTATTTGTTGTTAAGCTGTACAGATGTACCCTACTGTGACTCTCAGGTGTCCTGTAGTTTTATTTGTTAAGCTGTACAGATGTACCCTACTGTGACTCTCAGATGTCCTGTAGTTTTATTTGTTGTTAAGCTGTACAGATGTACTATACTGTGAATCTCAGATATCCTGTAGTTTTTATTTGTTGTTAAGCTGTACAGATGTAACCTACTGTGACTCTCAGATATCCTGTAGTTTTTATTTATTGTTAAGCTGTACAGATGTAACGTACTGTGACTCTCAGATGTCTGTAGTTTTTATTTATTGTTAAGCTGTACAGATGAACCCTACTGTGACTCTCAGATGTCCTGTAGTTTTATTTGTTGTTAAGCTGTACAGATGTACCCTACTGTGACTCTCAGATATCCTGTAGTTTTTATTTGTTCTTAAGCTGTACAGATGTAACATACTGTGACCCTCAGATATCCTGTAGTTTTTATTTATTGTTAAGCTGTACAGATGTAACCTACTGTGACTCTCAGATGTCTAAAGTTTTTATTTATTGTTAAGCTGTACAGATGTACCCTACTGTGACTCTCAGATGTCCTGTAGTTTTATTTGTTGTTAAGCTGTACATATGTACCCTACTGTGACTCTCAGATATCCTGTAGTTTTTTTTGTTGTTAAGCTGTACAGATGTACCCTACTGTGACTCTCAGATGTCCTGTAGTTTTATTTGTTGTTAAGCTATACAAATGTACTCTACTGTGACTCTCAGATGTCCTGTAGTTTTATTTGTTGTTAAGCTGGACAGATGTACCCTACTGTGACTCTCAGATATCCTGTAGATTTTATTTGTTGTTAAGCTGTATAGATGTAACATACTGTGACCCTCAGATGTCTAAAGTTTTTATTTATTGTTAAGCTGTACAGATGTACCCTACTGTGACTCTCAGATGTCCAGTAGTTTTTATTTATTGTTAAGCTGTACAGATGTAAACTACTGTGACTCTCAGATGTCTAAAATTTTTATTTATTGTTAAGCTGTACAGATGTACCCTACTGTGACTCTCAGATGTCCTGTAGTTTTATTTGTTGTTAAGCTGTACAGATGTACCCTACTGTGACTCTCAGATATCGTGTAGTTTTTTTTGTTGTTAAGCTGTACAGATGTACCCTACTGTGACTCTCAGATGTCCTGTAGTTTTATTTGTTGTTAAGCTGTACAGATGTACTCTACTGTGACTCTCAGATATCCTGTAGTTTGTATTTGTTGTTAAGCTGTATAGATGTAACCTACTGTGACTCTCAGATATCCTGTAGTTTTTATTTATTGTTAAGCTGTACAGATGTACCCTACTGTGACTCTCAGATGACTGTAGTTTTTATTTGTTGTTAAGCTGCACAGATGTACTATACTGTGACTCTCAGGTGTCCTGTAGTTTTATTTGTTAAGCTGTAGAGATGTACCCTACTGTGACTCTCAGATGTCCTGTAGTTTTATTTTTTGTTAAGCTGTAGAGATGTACTCTACTGTGACTCTCAGATGTCTAAAGTTTTTATTTATTGTTACGCTGTACAGATGTACCCTACTGTGACTCTCAGATATCCTGTAGTTTTTATTTATTGTTAAGCTGTACAGATGCACCCTACTGTGACTCTCAGATGTCCTGTGGTTTTATTTGTTGTTAAGCTGTACAGATGTACCCTACTGTGAATCTCAGATGTCCTGTAGTTTTATTTGTTGTTAAGCTGTACATATGTACCCTACTGTGACTCTCAGATGTCCTGTAGTTTTATTTGCTGTTAAGCTGGACAGATGTACCCTACTGTGACTCTCAGATATCCTGTAGATTTTATTTGTTGTTAAGCTGTATAGATGTAACATACTGTGACCCTCAGATATGCTGTAGTTTTTATTTATTGTTAAGCTGTACAGATGTAAACTACTTTGACTCTCAGATGTCTAATGTTTTTATTTATTGTTAAGCTGTACGGATGTACCCTACTGTGAATCTCAGATGTCCTGTAGTTGTATTTGTTGTTAAACTGTACATATGTACCCTACTGTGACTCTCAGATGTCCTGTAGTTTTATTTGCTGTTAAGCTGTACAGATGTACCCTACTGTAACTCTCAGATATCCTGTTGTTTTATTTGTCGTTAAGCTGTACATATGTACCCTACTGTGACTCTCAGATGTCCTGTAGTTTTATTTGTTGTTAAGCTGGACAGATGTACCCTACTGTGACTCTCAGATATCCTGTAGATTTTATTTGTTGTTAAGCTGTATAGATGTAACATACTGTGACCCTCAGATGTCTAAAGTTTTTATTTATTGTTAAGCTGTACAGATGTACCCTACTGTGACTCTCAGATGTCCAGTAGTTTTTATTTATTGTTAAGCTGTACAGATGTAAACTACTGTGACTCTCAGATGTCTAAAGTTTTTATTTATTGTTAAGCTGTACAGATGTACCCTACTGTGACTCTCAGATATCCTGTAGTTTTATTTGTTGTTAAGCTGTACAGATGTACCCTACTGTGACTCTCAGATATCGTGTAGTTTTTTTTGTTGTTAATTTGTACAGATGTACCCTACTGTGACTCTCAGATGTCCCTTTAGTTTTATTTGTTGTTAAGCTGTACAGATGTACTCTACTGTGACTCTCAGATATCCTGTAGTTTGTATTTGTTGTTAAGCTGTATAGATGTAACCTACTGTGACTCTCAGATATCCTGTAGTTTTTATTTATTGTTAAGCTGTACAGATGTACCCTATTGTGACTCTCAGATGACTGTAGTTTTTATTTGTTGTTAAGCTGCACAGATGTACTATACTGTGACTCTCAGGTGTCCTGTAGTTTTATTTGTTAAGCTGTAGAGATGTACCCTACTGTGACTCTCAGATGTCCTGTAGTTTTATTTTTTGTTAAGCTGTACAGATGTACTATACTGTGACTCTCAGATATCCTGTAGTTTTTATTTGTTGTTAAGCTGTACAGATGTACCCTACTGTGACTCTCAAATATCCTGTAGTTTTTATTTATTGTTAAGCTGTAAAGATGTAAACTACTGTGACTCTCAGATGTCTAAAGTTTTTATTTATTGTTAAGCTGTACAGATGTACGCTACTGTGACTCTCAGATGTCCTGTAGTTTTATTTGTTGTTAAGCTGTACAGATGTACCCTACTGTGACTCTCAGATATCGTGTAGTTTTTTTTTGTTGTTAAGCTGTACAGATGTACCCTACTGTGACTCTCAGATGTCCTGTAGTTTTATTTGTTGTTAAGCTGGACAGATGTACCCTACTGTGACTCTCAGATATCCTGTAGATTTTATTTGTTGTTAAGCTGTATAGATGTAACATACTGTGACCCTCAGATGTCTAAAGTTTTTATTTATTGTTAAGCTGTACAGATGTACCCTACTGTGACTCTCAGATGTCCAGTAGTTTTTATTTATTGTTAAGCTGTACAGATGTAAACTACTGTGACTCTCAGATGTCTAAAGTTTTTATTTATTGTTAAGCTGTACAGATGTACCCTACTGTGACTCTCAGATATCCTGTAGTTTTATTTGTTGTTAAGCTGTACAGATGTACCCTACTGTGACTCTCAGATATCGTGTAGTTTTTTTTGTTGTTAATTTGTACAGATGTACCCTACTGTGACTCTCAGATGTCCCTTTAGTTTTATTTGTTGTTAAGCTGTACAGATGTACTCTACTGTGACTCTCAGATATCCTGTAGTTTGTATTTGTTGTTAAGCTGTATAGATGTAACCTACTGTGACTCTCAGATATCCTGTAGATTTTATTTATTGTTAAGCTGTACAGATGTACCCTACTGTGACTCTCAGATGACTGTAGTTTTTATTTGTTGTTAAGCTGCACAGATGTACTATACTGTGACTCTCAGGTGTCCTGTAGTTTTATTTGTTAAGCTGTAGAGATGTACCCTACTGTGACTCTCAGATGTCATGTAGTTTTATTTTTTGTTAAGCTGTACAGATGTACTATACTGTGACTCTCAGATATCCTGTAGTTTTTATTTGTTGTTAAGCTGTACAGATGTACCCTACTGTGACTCTCAAATATCCTGTAGTTTTTATTTATTGTTAAGCTGTACAGATGTAACCTACTGTGACTCTCAGATGTCTGTAGTTTTTATTTATTGTTAAGCTGTACTGATGTACCCTACTGTGACTCTCAGATGTCCTGTAGTTTTATTTGTTGTTAAGCTGTACAGATGTACCCTACTGTGACTCTCAGATATCCTGTAGATTTTATTTGTTGTTAAGCTGTACAGATGTACTCTACTGTGACTCTCAGATGTCTAAAGTTTTTTATTTATTGTTAAGCTGTACAGATGTACTCTAATGTGACTCTCAGATGTCTAAAGTTTTTATTTATTGTTACGCTGTACAGATGTACCCTACTGTGACTCTCAGATATCCTGTAGATTTTATTTGTTGTTAAGCTGTATAGATGTAACATACTGTGACCCTCAGATATCCTGTAGTTTTTATTTATTGTTAAGCTGTAAAGATGTAAACTACTGTGACTCTCAGATGTCTAAAGTTTTTATTTATTGTTAAGCTGTACAGATGTACGCTACTGTGACTCTCAGATGTCCTGTAGTTTTATTTGTTGTTAAGCTGTACAGATGTACCCTACTGTGACTCTCAGATATCGTGTAGTTTTTTTTTTGTTGTTAAGCTGTACAGATGTACCCTACTGTGACTCTCAGATGTCCTGTAGTTTTATTTGTTGTTAAGCTATACAAATGTACTCTACTGTGACTCTCAGGTGTCCTGTAGTTTTATTTGTTGTTAAGCTGTACAGATGTACCCTACTGTGACTCTCAGATGTCTTGTAGTTTTTTTTGTTGTTAAGCTCTACAGATGTACTCTACTGTGACTCTCAGATATCCTGTAGTTTATATTTGTTGTTAAGCTGTATAGATGTAACCTACTGTGACTCTCAGATATCCTGTAGTTTTTATTTATTGTTAAGCTGTACAGATGTACCCTACTGTGACTCTCAGATGACTGTAGTTTTTATTTGTTGTTAAGCTGCACAGATGTACTATACTGTGACTCTAAGGTGTCCTGTAGTTTTATTTGTTAAGCTGTACAGATGTACCCTACTGTGACTCTCAGATGTCCTGTAGTTTTATTTTTTGTTAAGCTGTACAGATGTACTATACTGTGACTCTCAGATATCCTGTAGTTTGTATTTGTTGTTAAGCTGTATAGATGTAACCTACTGTGACTCTCAGATATCCTGTAGTTTTTATTTATTGATAAGCTGTACAGATGTACTCTACTGTGACTCTCAGACATCCTGTAGTTTTTTATTTGTTGTTAAGCTGTACAGATGTACCCTACTGTGACTCTCAGATGTCCTGTAGTTTTATTTGTTGTTAAGCTGTACATATGTACTCTACTGTGACTCTCAGATATCCTGTAGTTTTCATTTATTGTTAAGCTGTACAGATGTACCCTACTGTGACTCTGAGATGTCTGTAGTTTTTATTTTTTGTTAAGCTGTATAGATGTAACCTACTGTGACTCTCAGATATCCTGTAGTTTTTATTTATTGTTAAGCTGTACAGATGCACCCTACTGTGACTCTCACATGTCCTGTAGTTTTATTTGTTGTTAAGCTGTACAGATGTACCCTACTGTGACTCTCAGATGTCCTGTAGTTTTATTTGTTGTTAAGCTGGACAGATGTACCCTACTGTGACTCTCAGATATCCTGTAGATTTTATTTGTTGTTAAGCTGTATAGATGTAACATACCGTGACCCTCAGATGTCTTAAGTTTTTATTTATTGTTAAGCTGTACAGATGTACCCTACTGTGACTCTCAGATGTCCAGTAGTTTTTATTTATTGTTAAGCTGTACAGATGTAAACTACTGTGACTCTCAGATGTCTAAAATTTTTATTTATTGTTAAGCTGTACAGATGTACCCTACTGTGACTCTCAGATGTCCTGTAGTTTTATTTGTTGTTAAGCTGTACAGATGTACCCTACTGTGACTCTCAGATATCGTGTAGTTTTTTTTGTTGTTAAGCTGTACAGATGTACCCTACTGTGACTCTCAGATGTCCTGTAGTTTTATTTGTTGTTAAGCTGTACAGATGTACTCTACTGTGACTCTCAGATATCCTGTAGTTTGTATTTGTTGTTAAGCTGTATAGATGTAACCTACTGTGACTCTCAGATGTCTAAAGTTTTTATTTATTGTTACGCTGTACAGATGTACCCTACTGTGACTCTCAGATGTCCTGTAGTTTTATTTATTGTTACGCTGTACAGATGTACCCTACTGTGACTCTCAGATATCCTGTAGATTTTATTTGTTGTTAAGCTGTATAGATGTAACATACTGTGACCCTCAGATTACCTGTAGTTTTTATTTATTGTTAAGCTGTACAGATGTAAACTATTGTGACTCTCAGATATCGTGTAGTTTTTTTGTTGTTAAGCTGTACAGATGTACCCTACTGTGACTCTCAGATGTCCTGTAGTTTTATTTGTTGTTAAGCTGTACAGATGTACTCTTCTGTGACTCTCAGATATCCTGTAGTTTGTATTTGTTGTTAAGCTGTATAGATGTAACCTACTGTGACTCTCACATGTCCTGTAGTTTTATTTGTTGTTAAGCTGTACAGATGTACCCTACTGTGACTCTCAGATGTCCTGTAGTTTTATTTGTTGTTAAGCTGGACAGATGTACCCTACTGTGACTCTCAGATATCCTGTAGATTTTATTTGTTGTTAAGCTGTATAGATGTAACATACCGTGACCCTCAGATGTCTTAAGTTTTTATTTATTGTTAAGCTGTACAGATGTACCCTACTGTGACTCTCAGATGTCCAGTAGTTTTTATTTATTGTTAAGCTGTACAGATGTAAACTACTGTGACTCTCAGATGTCTAAAATTTTTATTTATTGTTAAGCTGTACAGATGTACCCTACTGTGACTCTCAGATGTCCTGTAGTTTTATTTGTTGTTAAGCTGTACATATGTACCCTACTGTGACTCTCAGATATCGTGTAGTTTTTTTTGTTGTTAAGCTGTACAGATGTACCCTACTGTGACTCTCAGATGTCCTGTAGTTTTATTTGTTGTTAAGTTGTACAGATGTACTCTACTGTGACTCTCAGATATCCTGTAGTTTGTATTTGTTGTTAAGCTGTATAGATGTAACCTACTGTGACTCTCAGATGTCTAAAGTTTTTATTTATTGTTACGCTGTACAGATGTACCCTACTGTGACTCTCAGATGTCCTGTAGTTTTATTTATTGTTACGGTGTACAGATGTACCCTACTGTGACTCTCAGATATCCTGTAGATTTTATTTGTTGTTAAGCTGTATAGATGTAACATACTGTGACCCTCAGATTACCTGTAGTTTTTATTTATTGTTAAGCTGTACAGATGTAAACTATTGTGACTCTCAGATGTCTAAAGTTTTTATTTATTGTTACGCTGTACAGATGTACCCAACTGTGACTCTCAGATGTCCTGTAGTTTTATTTGTTGTTAAGCTGTACAGATGTACCCTACTGTGACTCTCAGATATCGTGTAGTTTTTTTGTTGTTAAGCTGTACAGATGTACCCTACTGTGACTCTCAGATGTCCTGTAGTTTTATTTGTTGTTAAGCTGTACAGATGTACTCTTCTGTGACTCTCAGATATCCTGTAGTTTGTATTTGTTGTTAAGCTGTATAGATGTAACCTACTGTGACTCTCAGATATCCTGTAGTTTTTATTTATTGTTAAGCTGTACAGATGTACCCTACTGTGACTCTCAGATGACTGTAGTTTTTATTTGTTGTTAAGCTGCACAGATGTACTATACTGTGACTCTCAGGTGTCCTGTAGTTTTATTTGTTAAGCTGTACAGATGTACCCTACTGTGACTCTCAGATGTCCTGTAGTTTTATTTTTTGTTAAGCTGTACAGATGTACTATACTGTGACTCTCAGATATCCTGTAGTTTTTATTTGTTGTTAAGCTGTACAGATGTAACCTACTGTGACTCTCAAATATCCTGTAGTTTTTATTTATTGTTAAGCTGTACAGATGTAACCTACTGTGACTCTCAGATGTCTGTAGTTTTTATTTATTGTTAAGCTGTACAGATGTACCCTACTGTGACTCTCAGATGTCCTGTAGTTTTGTTTGTTGTTAAGCTGTACAGATGTACCCTACTGTGACTCTCAGATATCCTGTAGTTTTTTTTGTTGTTAAGCTGTACAGATGTAACCTACTGTGACTCTCAGATGTCCTGTAGTTTTATTTGTTGTTAAGCTGTACAGATGTACTATACTGTGACTCTCAGGTGTCCTGTAGTTTAATTTTTGTTAAGCTGTACAGATGTACCCTACTGTGACTCTCAGATGTCTTGTAGATTTTTTTGTTGTTATGCTGTACAGATGTACTCTACTGTGACTCTCAGATATCCTGTAGTTTCTATTTTTTGTTAAGCTGTATAGATGTAACCTACTGTGACTCTCAGATATCCTGTAGTTTTTATTTATTGTTAAGCTGTATAGATGTAACCTACTGTGACTCTCAGATATCCTGTAGTTTTTATTTATTGTTAAGCTGTACAGATGCACCCTACTGTGACTCTCAGATGTCCTGTGGTTTTATTTGTTGTTAAGCTGTACAGATGTACCCTACTGTGAATCTCAGATGTCCTGTAGTTTTATTTGTTGTTAAGCTGTACATATGTACCCTACTGTGACTCTCAGATGTCCTGTAGTTTTATTTGCTGTTAAGCTGGAATGATGTACCCTACTGTGACTCTCAGATATCCTGTAGATTTTATTTGTTGTTAAGCTGTATAGATGTAACATACTGTGACCCTCAGATATCCTGTAGTTTTTATTTATTGTTAAGCTGTACAGATGTAAACTACTTTGACTCTCAGATGTCTAATGTTTTTATTTATTGTTAAGCTGTATGGATGTACCCTACTGTGAATCTCAGATGTCCTGTAGTTGTATTTGTTGTTAAGCTGTACATATGTACCCTACTGTGACTCTCAGATGTCCTGTAGTTTTATTTGCTGTTAAGCTGGACAGATGTACCCTACTGTGACTCTCAGATATCCTGTTGTTTTATTTGTCGTTAAGCTGTACATATGTACCCTACTGTGACTCTCAGATGTCCTGTAGTTTTATTTGTTGTTAAGCTGGACAGATGTACCCTACTGTGACTCTCAGATATCCTGTAGATTTTATTTGTTGTTAAGCTGTATAGATGTAACATACTGTGACCCTCAGATGTCTAAAGTTTTTATTTATTGTTAAACTGTACAGATGTACCCTACTGTGACTCTCAGATGTCCAGTAGTTTTTATTTATTGTTAAGCTGTACAGATGTAAACTACTGTGACTCTCAGATGTCTAAAGTTTTTATTTATTGTTAAGCTGTACAGATGTACCCTACTGTGACTCTCAGATATCCTGTAGTTTTATTTGTTGTTAAGCTGTACAGATGTACCCTACTGTGACTCTCAGATATCGTGTAGTTTTTTTTGTTGTTAATTTGTACAGATGTACCCTACTGTGACTCTCAGATGTCCCTTTAGTTTTATTTGTTGTTAAGCTGTACAGATGTACTCTACTGTGACTCTCAGATATCCTGTAGTTTGTATTTGTTGTTAAGCTGTATAGATGTAACCTACTGTGACTCTCAGATATCCTGTAGTTTTTATTTATTGTTAAGCTGTACAGATGTACCCTACTGTGACTCTCAGATGACTGTAGTTTTTATTTGTTGTTAAGCTGCACAGATGTACTATACTGTGACTCTCAGGTGTCCTGTAGTTTTATTTGTTAAGCTGTAGAGATGTACCCTACTGTGACTCTCAGATGTCCTGTAGTTTTATTTTTTGTTAAGCTGTACAGATGTACTATACTGTGACTCTCAGATATCCTGTAGTTTTTATTTGTTGTTAAGCTGTACAGATGTACCCTACTGTGACTCTCAAATATCCTGTAGTTTTTATTTATTGTTAAGCTGTACAGATGTAACCTACTGTGACTCTCAGATGTCTGTAGTTTTTATTTATTGTTAAGCTGTACAGATGTACCCTACTGTGACTCTCAGATGTCCTGTAGTTTTATTTGTTGTTAAGCTGTACAGATGTACCCTACTGTGACTCTCAGATATCCTGTAGATTTTATTTGTTGTTAAGCTGTACAGATGTACTCTACTGTGACTCTCAGATGTCTAAAGTTTTTATTTATTGTTAAGCTGTACAGATGTACTCTACTGTGACTCTCAGATGTCTAAAGTTTTTATTTATTGTTACGCTGTACAGATGTACCCTACTGTGACTCTCAGATATCCTGTAGTTTTATTTGTTGTTAAGCTGTACAGATGTACCCTACTGTGACTCTCAGATATCGTGTAGTTTTTTTTTTGTTGTTAAGCTGTACAGATGTACCCTACTGTGACTCTCAGATGTCCTGTAGTTTTATTTGTTGTTAAGCTATACAAATGTACTCTACTGTGACTCTCAGGTGTCCTGTAGTTTTATTTGTTGTTAAGCTGTACAGATGTACCCTACTGTGACTCTCAGATGTCTTGTAGTTTTTTTTGTTGTTAAGCTCTACAGATGTACTCTACTGTGACTCTCAGATATCCTGTAGTTTATATTTGTTGTTAAGCTGTATAGATGTAACCTACTGTGACTCTCAGATATCCTGTAGTTTTTATTTATTGTTAAGCTGTACAGATGTACCCTACTGTGACTCTCAGATGACTGTAGTTTTTATTTGTTGTTAAGCTGCACAGATGTACTATACTGTGACTCTAAGGTGTCCTGTAGTTTTATTTGTTAAGCTGTACAGATGTACCCTACTGTGACTCTCAGATGTCCTGTAGTTTTATTTTTTGTTAAGCTGTACAGATGTACTATACTGTGACTCTCAGATATCCTGTAGTTTGTATTTGTTGTTAAGCTGTATAGATGTAACCTACTGTGACTCTCAGATATCCTGTAGTTTTTATTTATTGATAAGCTGTACAGATGTACTCTACTGTGACTCTCAGACATCCTGTAGTTTTTATTTGTTGTTAAGCTGTACAGATGTACCCTACTGTGACTCTCAGATGTCCTGTAGTTTTATTTGTTGTTAAGCTGTACATATGTACTCTACTGTGACTCTCAGATATCCTGTAGTTTTAATTTATTGTTAAGCTGTACAGATGTACCCTACTGTGACTCTGAGATGTCTGTAGTTTTTATTTTTTGTTAAGCTGTATAGATGTAACCTACTGTGACTCTCAGATATCCTGTAGTTTTTATTTATTGTTAAGCTGTACAGATGCACCCTACTGTGACTCTCACATGTCCTGTAGTTTTATTTGTTGTTAAGCTGTACAGATGTACCCTACTGTGACTCTCAGATGTCCTGTAGTTTTATTTGTTGTTAAGCTGGACAGATGTACCCTACTGTGACTCTCAGATATCCTGTAGATTTTATTTGTTGTTAAGCTGTATAGATGTAACATACCGTGACCCTCAGATGTCTTAAGTTTTTATTTATTGTTAAGCTGTACAGATGTACCCTACTGTGACTCTCAGATGTCCAGTAGTTTTTATTTATTGTTAAGCTGTACAGATGTAAACTACTGTGACTCTCAGATGTCTAAAATTTTTATTTATTGTTAAGCTGTACAGATGTACCCTACTGTGACTCTCAGATGTCCTGTAGTTTTATTTGTTGTTAAGCTGTACAGATGTACCCTACTGTGACTCTCAGATATCGTGTAGTTTTTTTTTGTTTTTAAGCTGTACAGATGTACCCTACTGTGACTCTCAGATGTCCTGTAGTTTTATTTGTTGTTAAGCTGTACAGATGTACTCTACTGTGACTCTCAGATATCCTGTAGTTTGTATTTGTTGTTAAGCTGTATAGATGTAACCTACTGTGACTCTCAGATGTCTAAAGTTTTTATTTATTGTTACGCTGTACAGATGTACCCTACTGTGACTCTCAGATGTCCTGTAGTTTTATTTATTGTTACGCTGTACAGATGTACCCTACTGTGACTCTCAGATATCCTGTAGATTTTATTTGTTGTTAAGCTGTATAGATGTAACATACTGTGACCCTCAGATTACCTGTAGTTTTTATTTATTGTTAAGCTGTACAGATGTAAACTATTGTGACTCTCAGATGTCTAAAGTTTTTATTTATTGTTACGCTGTACAGATGTACCCTACTGTGACTCTCAGATGTCCTGTAGTTTTATTTGTTGTTAAGCTGTACAGATGTACCCTACTGTGACTCTCAGATATCGTGTAGTTTTTTTGTTGTTAAGCTGTACAGATGTACCCTACTGTGACTCTCAGATGTCCTGTAGTTTTATTTGTTGTTAAGCTGTACAGATGTACTCTTCTGTGACTCTCAGATATCCTGTAGTTTGTATTTGTTGTTAAGCTGTATAGATGTACTATACTGTGACTCTCAGGTGTCCTGTAGTTTTATTTGTTAAGCTGTACAGATGTACCCTACTGTGACTCTCAGATGTCCTGTAGTTTTATTTTTTGTTAAGCTGTACAGATGTACTATACTGTGACTCTCAGATATCCTGTAGTTTTTATTTGTTGTTAAGCTGTACAGATGTAACCTACTGTGACTCTCAAATATCCTGTAGTTTTTATTTATTGTTAAGCTGTACAGATGTAACCTACTGTGACTCTCAGATGTCTGTAGTTTTTATTTATTGTTAAGCTGTACAGATGTACCCTACTGTGACTCTCAGATGTCCTGTAGTTTTGTTTGTTGTTAAGCTGTACAGATGTACCCTACTGTGACTCTCAGATATCCTGTAGTTTTTTTTGTTGTTAAGCTGTACAGATGTAACCTACTGTGACTCTCAGATGTCCTGTAGTTTTATTTGTTGTTAAGCTGTACAGATGTACTATACTGTGACTCTCAGGTGTCCTGTAGTTTAATTTTTGTTAAGCTGTACAGATGTACCCTACTGTGACTCTCAGATGTCTTGTAGATTTTTTTGTTGTTATGCTGTACAGATGTACTCTACTGTGACTCTCAGATATCCTGTAGTTTCTATTTTTTGTTAAGCTGTATAGATGTAACCTACTGTGACTCTCAGATATCCTGTAGTTTTTATTTATTGTTAAGCTGTACAGATGCACCCTACTGTGACTCTCAGATGTCCTGTGGTTTTATTTGTTGTTAAGCTGTACAGATGTACCCTACTGTGACTCTCAGATGTCCTGTAGTTTTATTTGTTGTTAAGCTGTATAGATGTAACATACTGTGACCCTCAGATATCCTGTAGTTTTATTAATTGTTAAGCTGTACAGATGTAAACTACTGTGACTCTCAGATGTCTAAAGTTTTTATTTATTGTTAAGCTGTACAAATGTACCCTACTGTGACTCTCAGATGTCCTGTAGTTTTATTTGTTGTTAAGCTGTACAGATGTACCCTACTGTGACTCTCAGATATCGTGTAGTTTTTTTTGTTGTTAAGCTGTACAGATGTACCCTACTGTGACTCTCAGATGTCCTGTAGTTTTATTTGTTGTTAAGCTGTACAAATGTACTCTACTGTGACTCTCAGATGTCCTGTAGTTTTATTTGTTCTTAAGCTGTACAGATGTACCCTACTGTGACTCTCAGATGACTGTAGTTTTTATTTGTTGTTAAGTTGCACAGATATACTATAATGTGACTCTGATGTTCAGTAGTTTTTATTTATTGTTAAGCTGTACAGATGTACCCTACTGTGACTCTCAGATGTCCTGTAGTTTTATTTGTTGTTAAGCTGTACATATGTACCTTACTGTGACTCTCAGATATCCTGTAGTTTTTATGTTGTTAAGCTGTACAGAGGTACTCTACTGTGACTCCCAGGTGTCCTGTAGTTTTATTTGTTGTTAAGCTGTACAGATGTACCCTACTGTGACTCTCAGATGTCCTGTAGTTTTATTTGTTGTTAAGCTGTATAGATGTAACATACTGTGACCCTCAGATATCCTGTAGTTTTATTAATTGTTAAGCTGTACAGATGTAAACTACTGTGACTCTCAGATGTCTAAAATTTTTATTTATTGTTACGCTGTACAGATGTACCCTACTGTGTCTCTCAGATGTCCTGTAGTTTTGTTTGTTGTTAAGCTGTACATATGTACCCTACTGTGACTCTCAGATATCCTGTAGTTTTTTTTGTTGTTAAGCTGTACAGATGTACCCTACTGTGACTCTCAGATGTCCTGTAGTTTTATTTGTTGTTAAGCTGTACAGATGTACTCTACTGTGACTCTCAGGTGTCCTGTAGTTTAATTTTTGTTAAGCTGTACAGATGTACCCTACTGTGACTCTCAGATGTCTTGTAGATTTTTTTGTTGTTATGCTGTACAGATGTATTCTACTGTGACTCTCAGATATCCTGTAGTTTGTATTTTTTGTTAAGCTGTATAGATGTAACCTACTGTGACTCTCAGATATCCTGTAGTTTTTATTTATTGTTAAGCTGTACAGATGCACCCTACTGTGACTCTCAGATGTCCTGTAGTTTTATTTGTTGTTAAGCTGTACAGATGTACCCTACTGTGACTCTCAGATGTCCTGTAGTTTTATTTGTTGTTAAGCTGTATAGATGTAACATACTGTGACCCTCAGATATCCTGTAGTTTTATTAATTGTTAAGCTGTACAGATGTAAACTACTGTGACTCTCAGATGTCTAAAGTTTTTATTTATTGTTAAGCTGTACAAATGTACCCTACTGTGACTCTCAGATGTCCTGTAGTTTTATTTGTTGTTAAGCTATACAAATGTACTCTACTGTGACTCTCAGGTGTCCTGTAGTTTTATTTGTTGTTAAGCTGTACAGATGTACCCTACTGTGACTCTCAGATGTCTTGTAGTTTTTTTTGTTGTTAAGCTCTACAGATGTACTCTACTGTGACTCTCAGATATCCTGTAGTTTATATTTGTTGTTAAGCTGTATAGATGTAACCTACTGTGACTCTCAGATATCCTGTAGTTTTTATTTATTGTTAAGCTGTACAGATGTACCCTACTGTGACTCTCAGATGACTGTAGTTTTTATTTGTTGTTAAGCTGCACAGATGTACTATACTGTGACTCTAAGGTGTCCTGTAGTTTTATTTGTTAAGCTGTACAGATGTACCCTACTGTGACTCTCAGATGTCCTGTAGTTTTATTTTTTGTTAAGCTGTACAGATGTACTATACTGTGACTCTCAGATATCCTGTAGTTTGTATTTGTTGTTAAGCTGTATAGATGTAACCTACTGTGACTCTCAGATATCCTGTAGTTTTTATTTATTGATAAGCTGTACAGATGTACTCTACTGTGACTCTCAGACATCCTGTAGTTTTTATTTGTTGTTAAGCTGTACAGATGTACCCTACTGTGACTCTCAGATGTCCTGTAGTTTTATTTGTTGTTAAGCTGTACATATGTACTCTACTGTGACTCTCAGATATCCTGTAGTTTTAATTTATTGTTAAGCTGTACAGATGTACCCTACTGTGACTCTGAGATGTCTGTAGTTTTTATTTTTTGTTAAGCTGTATAGATGTAACCTACTGTGACTCTCAGATATCCTGTAGTTTTTATTTATTGTTAAGCTGTACAGATGCACCCTACTGTGACTCTCACATGTCCTGTAGTTTTATTTGTTGTTAAGCTGTACAGATGTACCCTACTGTGACTCTCAGATGTCCTGTAGTTTTATTTGTTGTTAAGCTGGACAGATGTACCCTACTGTGACTCTCAGATATCCTGTAGATTTTATTTGTTGTTAAGCTGTATAGATGTAACATACCGTGACCCTCAGATGTCTTAAGTTTTTATTTATTGTTAAGCTGTACAGATGTACCCTACTGTGACTCTCAGATGTCCAGTAGTTTTTATTTATTGTTAAGCTGTACAGATGTAAACTACTGTGACTCTCAGATGTCTAAAATTTTTATTTATTGTTAAGCTGTACAGATGTACCCTACTGTGACTCTCAGATGTCCTGTAGTTTTATTTGTTGTTAAGCTGTACAGATGTACCCTACTGTGACTCTCAGATATCGTGTAGTTTTTTTTTGTTTTTAAGCTGTACAGATGTACCCTACTGTGACTCTCAGATGTCCTGTAGTTTTATTTGTTGTTAAGCTGTACAGATGTACTCTACTGTGACTCTCAGATATCCTGTAGTTTGTATTTGTTGTTAAGCTGTATAGATGTAACCTACTGTGACTCTCAGATGTCTAAAGTTTTTATTTATTGTTACGCTGTACAGATGTACCCTACTGTGACTCTCAGATGTCCTGTAGTTTTATTTATTGTTACGCTGTACAGATGTACCCTACTGTGACTCTCAGATATCCTGTAGATTTTATTTGTTGTTAAGCTGTATAGATGTAACATACTGTGACCCTCAGATTACCTGTAGTTTTTATTTATTGTTAAGCTGTACAGATGTAAACTATTGTGACTCTCAGATGTCTAAAGTTTTTATTTATTGTTACGCTGTACAGATGTACCCTACTGTGACTCTCAGATGTCCTGTAGTTTTATTTGTTGTTAAGCTGTACAGATGTACCCTACTGTGACTCTCAGATATCGTGTAGTTTTTTTGTTGTTAAGCTGTACAGATGTACCCTACTGTGACTCTCAGATGTCCTGTAGTTTTATTTGTTGTTAAGCTGTACAGATGTACTCTTCTGTGACTCTCAGATATCCTGTAGTTTGTATTTGTTGTTAAGCTGTATAGATGTACTATACTGTGACTCTCAGGTGTCCTGTAGTTTTATTTGTTAAGCTGTACAGATGTACCCTACTGTGACTCTCAGATGTCCTGTAGTTTTATTTTTTGTTAAGCTGTACAGATGTACTATACTGTGACTCTCAGATATCCTGTAGTTTTTATTTGTTGTTAAGCTGTACAGATGTAACCTACTGTGACTCTCAAATATCCTGTAGTTTTTATTTATTGTTAAGCTGTACAGATGTAACCTACTGTGACTCTCAGATGTCTGTAGTTTTTATTTATTGTTAAGCTGTACAGATGTACCCTACTGTGACTCTCAGATGTCCTGTAGTTTTGTTTGTTGTTAAGCTGTACAGATGTACCCTACTGTGACTCTCAGATATCCTGTAGTTTTTTTTGTTGTTAAGCTGTACAGATGTAACCTACTGTGACTCTCAGATGTCCTGTAGTTTTATTTGTTGTTAAGCTGTACAGATGTACTATACTGTGACTCTCAGGTGTCCTGTAGTTTAATTTTTGTTAAGCTGTACAGATGTACCCTACTGTGACTCTCAGATGTCTTGTAGATTTTTTTGTTGTTATGCTGTACAGATGTACTCTACTGTGACTCTCAGATATCCTGTAGTTTCTATTTTTTGTTAAGCTGTATAGATGTAACCTACTGTGACTCTCAGATATCCTGTAGTTTTTATTTATTGTTAAGCTGTACAGATGCACCCTACTGTGACTCTCAGATGTCCTGTGGTTTTATTTGTTGTTAAGCTGTACAGATGTACCCTACTGTGACTCTCAGATGTCCTGTAGTTTTATTTGTTGTTAAGCTGTATAGATGTAACATACTGTGACCCTCAGATATCCTGTAGTTTTATTAATTGTTAAGCTGTACAGATGTAAACTACTGTGACTCTCAGATGTCTAAAGTTTTTATTTATTGTTAAGCTGTACAAATGTACCCTACTGTGACTCTCAGATGTCCTGTAGTTTTATTTGTTGTTAAGCTGTACAGATGTACCCTACTGTGACTCTCAGATATCGTGTAGTTTTTTTTGTTGTTAAGCTGTACAGATGTACCCTACTGTGACTCTCAGATGTCCTGTAGTTTTATTTGTTGTTAAGCTGTACAAATGTACTCTACTGTGACTCTCAGATGTCCTGTAGTTTTATTTGTTCTTAAGCTGTACAGATGTACCCTACTGTGACTCTCAGATGACTGTAGTTTTTATTTGTTGTTAAGTTGCACAGATATACTATAATGTGACTCTGATGTTCAGTAGTTTTTATTTATTGTTAAGCTGTACAGATGTACCCTACTGTGACTCTCAGATGTCCTGTAGTTTTATTTGTTGTTAAGCTGTACATATGTACCTTACTGTGACTCTCAGATATCCTGTAGTTTTTATGTTGTTAAGCTGTACAGAGGTACTCTACTGTGACTCCCAGGTGTCCTGTAGTTTTATTTGTTGTTAAGCTGTACAGATGTACCCTACTGTGACTCTCAGATGTCCTGTAGTTTTATTTGTTGTTAAGCTGTATAGATGTAACATACTGTGACCCTCAGATATCCTGTAGTTTTATTAATTGTTAAGCTGTACAGATGTAAACTACTGTGACTCTCAGATGTCTAAAATTTTTATTTATTGTTACGCTGTACAGATGTACCCTACTGTGTCTCTCAGATGTCCTGTAGTTTTGTTTGTTGTTAAGCTGTACATATGTACCCTACTGTGACTCTCAGATATCCTGTAGTTTTTTTTGTTGTTAAGCTGTACAGATGTACCCTACTGTGACTCTCAGATGTCCTGTAGTTTTATTTGTTGTTAAGCTGTACAGATGTACTCTACTGTGACTCTCAGGTGTCCTGTAGTTTAATTTTTGTTAAGCTGTACAGATGTACCCTACTGTGACTCTCAGATGTCTTGTAGATTTTTTTGTTGTTATGCTGTACAGATGTATTCTACTGTGACTCTCAGATATCCTGTAGTTTGTATTTTTTGTTAAGCTGTATAGATGTAACCTACTGTGACTCTCAGATATCCTGTAGTTTTTATTTATTGTTAAGCTGTACAGATGCACCCTACTGTGACTCTCAGATGTCCTGTAGTTTTATTTGTTGTTAAGCTGTACAGATGTACCCTACTGTGACTCTCAGATGTCCTGTAGTTTTATTTGTTGTTAAGCTGTATAGATGTAACATACTGTGACCCTCAGATATCCTGTAGTTTTATTAATTGTTAAGCTGTACAGATGTAAACTACTGTGACTCTCAGATGTCTAAAGTTTTTATTTATTGTTAAGCTGTACAAATGTACCCTACTGTGACTCTCAGATGTCCTGTAGTTTTATTTGTTGTTAAGCTGTACAGATGTACCCTACTGTGACTCTCAGATATCGTGTAGTTTTTTTTGTTGTTAAGCTGTACAGATGTACCCTACTGTGACTCTCAGATGTCCTGTAGTTTTATTTGTTGTTAAGCTGTACAGATGTACTCTACTGTGACTCTCAGGTGTCCTGTAGTTTTATTTGTTGTTAAGCTGTACACATGTACCCTACTGTGACTCTCAGATGTCTTGGAGTTTTTTTGTTGTTAAGCTGTACAGATGTACTCTACTGTGACTCTCAGATATCCTGTAGTTTGTATGTGTTGTTAAGCTGTATAGATGTAACCTACTGTGACTCTCAGATATCCTGTAGTTTTTATTTATTGATAAGCTGTACAGATGTACTCTACTGTGACTCTCAGACATCCTGTAGTTTTTATTTGTTGTTAAGCTGTACAGATGTACTCTACTGTGACTCTCAGATATCCTGTAGTTTTTTTTGTTGTTAAGCTGTACAGATGTAACCTACTGTGACTCTCAGATGTCCTGTAGTTTTATTTGTTGTTAAGCTGTACAGATGTACTATACTGTGACTCTCAGGTGTCCTGTAGTTTAATTTTTGTTAAGCTGTACAGATGTACCCTACTGTGACTCTCAGATGTCTTGTAGATTTTTTTGTTGTTATGCTGTACAGATGTACTCTACTGTGACTCTCAGATATCCTGTAGTTTCTATTTTTTGTTAAGCTGTATAGATGTAACCTACTGTGACTCTCAGATATCCTGTAGTTTTTATTTATTGTTAAGCTGTACAGATGCACCCTACTGTGACTCTCAGATGTCCTGTGGTTTTATTTGTTGTTAAGCTGTACAGATGTACCCTACTGTGACTCTCAGATGTCCTGTAGTTTTATTTGTTGTTAAGCTGTATAGATGTAACATACTGTGACCCTCAGATATCCTGTAGTTTTATTAATTGTTAAGCTGTACAGATGTAAACTACTGTGACTCTCAGATGTCTAAAGTTTTTATTTATTGTTAAGCTGTACAAATGTACCCTACTGTGACTCTCAGATGTCCTGTAGTTTTATTTGTTGTTAAGCTGTACAGATGTACCCTACTGTGACTCTCAGATATCGTGTAGTTTTTTTTGTTGTTAAGCTGTACAGATGTACCCTACTGTGACTCTCAGATGTCCTGTAGTTTTATTTGTTGTTAAGCTGTACAAATGTACTCTACTGTGACTCTCAGATGTCCTGTAGTTTTATTTGTTCTTAAGCTGTACAGATGTACCCTACTGTGACTCTCAGATGACTGTAGTTTTTATTTGTTGTTAAGTTGCACAGATATACTATAATGTGACTCTGATGTTCAGTAGTTTTTATTTATTGTTAAGCTGTACAGATGTACCCTACTGTGACTCTCAGATGTCCTGTAGTTTTATTTGTTGTTAAGCTGTACATATGTACCTTACTGTGACTCTCAGATATCCTGTAGTTTTTATGTTGTTAAGCTGTACAGAGGTACTCTACTGTGACTCCCAGGTGTCCTGTAGTTTTATTTGTTGTTAAGCTGTACAGATGTACCCTACTGTGACTCTCAGATGTCCTGTAGTTTTATTTGTTGTTAAGCTGTATAGATGTAACATACTGTGACCCTCAGATATCCTGTAGTTTTATTAATTGTTAAGCTGTACAGATGTAAACTACTGTGACTCTCAGATGTCTAAAATTTTTATTTATTGTTACGCTGTACAGATGTACCCTACTGTGTCTCTCAGATGTCCTGTAGTTTTGTTTGTTGTTAAGCTGTACATATGTACCCTACTGTGACTCTCAGATATCCTGTAGTTTTTTTTGTTGTTAAGCTGTACAGATGTACCCTACTGTGACTCTCAGATGTCCTGTAGTTTTATTTGTTGTTAAGCTGTACAGATGTACTCTACTGTGACTCTCAGGTGTCCTGTAGTTTAATTTTTGTTAAGCTGTACAGATGTACCCTACTGTGACTCTCAGATGTCTTGTAGATTTTTTTGTTGTTATGCTGTACAGATGTATTCTACTGTGACTCTCAGATATCCTGTAGTTTGTATTTTTTGTTAAGCTGTATAGATGTAACCTACTGTGACTCTCAGATATCCTGTAGTTTTTATTTATTGTTAAGCTGTACAGATGCACCCTACTGTGACTCTCAGATGTCCTGTAGTTTTATTTGTTGTTAAGCTGTACAGATGTACCCTACTGTGACTCTCAGATGTCCTGTAGTTTTATTTGTTGTTAAGCTGTATAGATGTAACATACTGTGACCCTCAGATATCCTGTAGTTTTATTAATTGTTAAGCTGTACAGATGTAAACTACTGTGACTCTCAGATGTCTAAAGTTTTTATTTATTGTTAAGCTGTACAAATGTACCCTACTGTGACTCTCAGATGTCCTGTAGTTTTATTTGTTGTTAAGCTGTACAGATGTACCCTACTGTGACTCTCAGATATCGTGTAGTTTTTTTTGTTGTTAAGCTGTACAGATGTACCCTACTGTGACTCTCAGATGTCCTGTAGTTTTATTTGTTGTTAAGCTGTACAGATGTACTCTACTGTGACTCTCAGGTGTCCTGTAGTTTTATTTGTTGTTAAGCTGTACACATGTACCCTACTGTGACTCTCAGATGTCTTGGAGTTTTTTTGTTGTTAAGCTGTACAGATGTACTCTACTGTGACTCTCAGATATCCTGTAGTTTGTATGTGTTGTTAAGCTGTATAGATGTAACCTACTGTGACTCTCAGATATCCTGTAGTTTTTATTTATTGATAAGCTGTACAGATGTACTCTACTGTGACTCTCAGACATCCTGTAGTTTTTATTTGTTGTTAAGCTGTACAGATGTACTCTACTGTGACTCTCAGATATCCTGTAGTTTGTATGTGTTGTTAAGCTGTATAGATGTAACCTACTGTGACTCTCAGATATCCTGTAGTTTTTATGTTGTTAAGCTGTACAGAGGTACTCTACTGTGACTCCCAGGTGTCCTGTAGTTTTATTTGTTGTTAAGCTGTACAGATGTACCCTACTGTGACTCTCAGATGTCCTGTAGTTTTATTTGTTGTTAAGCTGTATAGATGTAACATACTGTGACCCTCAGATATCCTGTAGTTTTATTAATTGTTAAGCTGTACAGATGTAAACTACTGTGACTCTCAGATGTCTAAAATTTTTATTTATTGTTACGCTGTACAGATGTACCCTACTGTGTCTCTCAGATGTCCTGTAGTTTTGTTTGTTGTTAAGCTGTACATATGTACCCTACTGTGACTCTCAGATATCCTGTAGTTTTTTTTGTTGTTAAGCTGTACAGATGTACCCTACTGTGACTCTCAGATGTCCTGTAGTTTTATTTGTTGTTAAGCTGTACAGATGTACTCTACTGTGACTCTCAGGTGTCCTGTAGTTTAATTTTTGTTAAGCTGTACAGATGTACCCTACTGTGACTCTCAGATGTCTTGTAGATTTTTTTGTTGTTATGCTGTACAGATGTATTCTACTGTGACTCTCAGATATCCTGTAGTTTGTATTTTTTGTTAAGCTGTATAGATGTAACCTACTGTGACTCTCAGATATCCTGTAGTTTTTATTTATTGTTAAGCTGTACAGATGCACCCTACTGTGACTCTCAGATGTCCTGTAGTTTTATTTGTTGTTAAGCTGTACAGATGTACCCTACTGTGACTCTCAGATGTCCTGTAGTTTTATTTGTTGTTAAGCTGTATAGATGTAACATACTGTGACCCTCAGATATCCTGTAGTTTTATTAATTGTTAAGCTGTACAGATGTAAACTACTGTGACTCTCAGATGTCTAAAGTTTTTATTTATTGTTAAGCTGTACAAATGTACCCTACTGTGACTCTCAGATGTCCTGTAGTTTTATTTGTTGTTAAGCTGTACAGATGTACCCTACTGTGACTCTCAGATATCGTGTAGTTTTTTTTGTTGTTAAGCTGTACAGATGTACCCTACTGTGACTCTCAGATGTCCTGTAGTTTTATTTGTTGTTAAGCTGTACAGATGTACTCTACTGTGACTCTCAGGTGTCCTGTAGTTTTATTTGTTGTTAAGCTGTACACATGTACCCTACTGTGACTCTCAGATGTCTTGGAGTTTTTTTGTTGTTAAGCTGTACAGATGTACTCTACTGTGACTCTCAGATATCCTGTAGTTTGTATGTGTTGTTAAGCTGTATAGATGTAACCTACTGTGACTCTCAGATATCCTGTAGTTTTTATTTATTGATAAGCTGTACAGATGTACTCTACTGTGACTCTCAGACATCCTGTAGTTTTTATTTGTTGTTAAGCTGTACAGATGTACCCTACTGTGACTCTGAGATGTCTGTAGTTTTTATTTATTGTTAAGCTGTACAGATTTACCCTACTGTGACTCTCAGGTGTCCTGTAGTTTTATTTGTTGTTAAGCTGTACAGATGTACCCTACTGTGACTCTCAGATATCGTGTAGTTTTTTTTGTTGTTAAGCTGTACAGATGTACCCTACTGTGACTCTCAGATGTCCTGTAGTTTTATTTGTTGTTAAGCTGTACAGATGTACTCTACTGTGACTCTCAGGTGTCCTGTAGTTTTATTTGTTGTTAAGCTGTACACATGTACCCTACTGTGACTCTCAGATGTCTTGGAGTTTTTTTGTTGTTAAGCTGTACAGATGTACTCTACTGTGACTCTCAGATATCCTGTAGTTTGTATGTGTTGTTAAGCTGTATAGATGTAACCTACTGTGACTCTCAGATATCCTGTAGTTTTTATTTATTGATAAGCTGTACAGATGTACTCTACTGTGACTCTCAGACATCCTGTAGTTTTTATTTGTTGTTAAGCTGTACAGATGTACTCTACTGTGACTCTCAGATATCCTGTAGTTTGTATGTGTTGTTAAGCTGTATAGATGTAACCTACTGTGACTCTCAGATATCCTGTAGTTTTTATGTTGTTAAGCTGTACAGAGGTACTCTACTGTGACTCCCAGGTGTCCTGTAGTTTTATTTGTTGTTAAGCTGTACAGATGTACCCTACTGTGACTCTCAGATGTCCTGTAGTTTTATTTGTTGTTAAGCTGTATAGATGTAACATACTGTGACCCTCAGATATCCTGTAGTTTTATTAATTGTTAAGCTGTACAGATGTAAACTACTGTGACTCTCAGATGTCTAAAATTTTTATTTATTGTTACGCTGTACAGATGTACCCTACTGTGTCTCTCAGATGTCCTGTAGTTTTGTTTGTTGTTAAGCTGTACATATGTACCCTACTGTGACTCTCAGATATCCTGTAGTTTTTTTTGTTGTTAAGCTGTACAGATGTACCCTACTGTGACTCTCAGATGTCCTGTAGTTTTATTTGTTGTTAAGCTGTACAGATGTACTCTACTGTGACTCTCAGGTGTCCTGTAGTTTAATTTTTGTTAAGCTGTACAGATGTACCCTACTGTGACTCTCAGATGTCTTGTAGATTTTTTTGTTGTTATGCTGTACAGATGTATTCTACTGTGACTCTCAGATATCCTGTAGTTTGTATTTTTTGTTAAGCTGTATAGATGTAACCTACTGTGACTCTCAGATATCCTGTAGTTTTTATTTATTGTTAAGCTGTACAGATGCACCCTACTGTGACTCTCAGATGTCCTGTAGTTTTATTTGTTGTTAAGCTGTACAGATGTACCCTACTGTGACTCTCAGATGTCCTGTAGTTTTATTTGTTGTTAAGCTGTATAGATGTAACATACTGTGACCCTCAGATATCCTGTAGTTTTATTAATTGTTAAGCTGTACAGATGTAAACTACTGTGACTCTCAGATGTCTAAAGTTTTTATTTATTGTTAAGCTGTACAAATGTACCCTACTGTGACTCTCAGATGTCCTGTAGTTTTATTTGTTGTTAAGCTGTACAGATGTACCCTACTGTGACTCTCAGATATCGTGTAGTTTTTTTTGTTGTTAAGCTGTACAGATGTACCCTACTGTGACTCTCAGATGTCCTGTAGTTTTATTTGTTGTTAAGCTGTACAGATGTACTCTACTGTGACTCTCAGGTGTCCTGTAGTTTTATTTGTTGTTAAGCTGTACACATGTACCCTACTGTGACTCTCAGATGTCTTGGAGTTTTTTTGTTGTTAAGCTGTACAGATGTACTCTACTGTGACTCTCAGATATCCTGTAGTTTGTATGTGTTGTTAAGCTGTATAGATGTAACCTACTGTGACTCTCAGATATCCTGTAGTTTTTATTTATTGATAAGCTGTACAGATGTACTCTACTGTGACTCTCAGACATCCTGTAGTTTTTATTTGTTGTTAAGCTGTACAGATGTACCCTACTGTGACTCTGAGATGTCTGTAGTTTTTATTTATTGTTAAGCTGTACAGATTTACCCTACTGTGACTCTCAGGTGTCCTGTAGTTTTATTTGTTCTTAAGCTGTACAGATGTACCCTACTGTGACTCTCAGATGTCCTGTAGTTTTATTTGTTGTTAAGCTGTACATATGTACCTTACTGTGACTCTCAGATATCCTGTAGTTTTTATGTTGTTAAGCTGTACAGATGTACCCTACTGTGACCCTCAGATGTCATGTAGTTTTCTTTGTTGTTAAGCTGTACATATGTACTCTACTGTGACTCCCAGGTGTCCTGTAGTTTTATTTGTTGTTAAGCTGTACAGATGTACCCTACTGTGACTCTCAGATGTCTTGTAGTTTTTTTTGTTGTTAAGCTGTACAGATGTCTACTGTGACTCTCAGATATCCTGTAGTTTTTATTTATTGTTAAGCTGTACAGATGTACCCTACTGTGACTCTCAGATGACTGTAGTTTTTATTTGTTGTTAAGCTGCACAGATGTACTATACTGTGACTCTCAGGTGTCCTGTAGTTTTATTTTTTGTTAAGCTGTACAGATGTACTATACTGTGACTCTCAGATATCCTGTAGTTTTTATTTGTTGTTAAGCTGTACAGATGTAACCTACTGTGACTCTCAAATATCCTGTAGTTTTTATTTATTGTTAAGCTGTACAGATGTACCCTACTGTGACTCTCAGATGTCTGTAGATTTTATTTATTGTTAAGCTGTACAGATGTACCCTACTGTGACTCTCAGATGTCCTGTAGTTTTATTTGTTGTTAAGCTGTACAGATGTACCCTACTGTGACTCTCAGATATCCTGTAGATTTTATTTGTTGTTAAGCTGTACAGATGTAACATACTGTGACCCTCAGATATCCTGTAGTTTTTATTTATTGTTAAGCCGTACAGATGTACTCTACTGTGACTCTCAGATGTCAAAAGTTTTTATTTATTGTTAAGCTGTACAGATGTACCCTACTGTAACTCTCATATGTCCTGTAGTTTTGTTTGTTGTTAAGCTGTACAGATGTACCCTACTGTGACTCTCAGATGTCCTGTAGTTTTATTTGTTGTTAAGCTGTACAGATGTACTCTACTGTGACTCTCAGGTGTCCTGTAGTTTTTATTTATTGATAAGCTGTACAGATGTACTCTAATGTGACTCTCAGACATCCTGTAGTTTTTATTTGTTGTTAAGCTGTACAGATGTACCCTACTGTGACTCTCAGACATCCTGTAGTTTTTATTTGTTGTTAAGCTGTACAGATGTACCCTACTGTGACTCTGAGATGTCTGTAGTTTTTATTTATTGTTAAGCTGTACAGATTTACCCTACTGTGACTCTCAGATGTCCTGTAGTTTTATTTGTTGTTAAGCTGTACAGATGTCTACTGTGACTCTCAGATGTCCTGTAGTTTGTATTTGTTGTTAAGCTGTACAGATGTAACCTACTGTGACTCTCAAATATCCTGTAGTTTTTATTTATTGTTAAGCTGTACAGATGTACTCTACTGTGACTCTCAGATGTCAAAAGTTTTTATTTATTGTTAAGCTGTACAGATGTACCCTACTGTAACTCTCATATGTCCTGTAGTTTTGTTTGTTGTTAAGCTGTACAGATGTACCCTACTGTGACTCTCAGATATCCTGTAGTATTTTTTGTTGATAAGCTGTACAGATGTACCCTACTGTGACTCTCAGATGTCCTGTAGTTTTATTTGTTGTTAAGCTGTACAGATGTACTCTACTGTGACTCTCAGGTGTCCTGTAGTTTAATTGTTGTTAAGCTGTACAGATGTACTCTACTGTGACTCTCAGATATCCTGTAGTTTGTATTTGTTGTTAAGCTGTATAGATGTAACCTACTGTGACTCTCAGATATCCTGTAGTTTTTATTTATTGATAAGCTGTACATATGTACTCTACTGTGACTCTCAGACATCCTGTAGTTTTTATTTGTTGTTAAGCTGTACAGATGTACCCTACTGTGACTCTGAGATGTCTGTAGTTTTTATTTATTGTTAAGCTGTACAGATTTACCCTACTGTGACTCTCAGATGTCCTGTAGTTTTATTTGTTGTTAAGCTGTACAGATGTCTACTGTGACTCTCAGATGTCCTGTAGTTTGTATTTGTTGTTAAGATGTATAGATGTAACCTACTGTGACTCTCAGATATCCTGTAGTTTTTATTTATTGTTAAGCTGTAGAGATGTACCCTACTGTGACTCTCAGATGACTGTAGTTTTTATTTGTTGTTAAGCTGCACAGATGTACTATACTGTGACTCTCAGGTGTCCTGTAGTTTTATTTGTTAAGCTGTACAGATGTACTATACTGTGACTCACAGATATCCTGTAGTTTTTATTTGTTGCTAAGCTGTACAGATGTCTACTGTGACTCTCAGATGTCCTGTAGTTTGTATTTGTTGTTAAGCTGTACAGATGTAACCTACTGTGACTCTCAAATATCCTGTAGTTTTTATTTATTGTTAAGCTGTACAGATGTAACCTACTGTGACTCTCAGATGTCCAGTAGTTTTTATTTATTGTTAAGCTGTACATATGTACCCTACTGTGACTCTCAGATGTCCTGTAGTTTTATTTGTTGTTAAGCTGTACAGATGTACCCTACTGTGACTCTCAGATATCCTGTAGATTTTATTTGTTGTTAAGCTGTACAGATGTAACATACTGTGACCCTCAGACACCCTGTAGTTTTTATTTATTGTTAAGCTGTACAGATGTACTCTACTGTGACTCTCAGATGTCTAAAGTTTTTATTTATTGTTAAGCTGTACAGATGTACCCTACTGTAACTCTCATATGTCCTGTAGTTTTGTTTGTTGTTAAGCTGTACAGATGTACCCTACTGTGACTCTCAGATATCCTGTAGTTTTTTTTGTTGATAAGCTGTACAGATGTACCCTACTGTGACTCTCAGATGTCCTGTAGTTTTATTTGTTGTTAAGCTGTACAGATGTACTCTACTGTGACTCTCAGGTGTCCTGTAGTTTAATTGTTGTTAAGCTGTACAGATGTACTCTACTGTGACTCTCAGATATCCTGTAGTTTGTATTTGTTGTTAAGCTGTATAGATGTAACCTACTGTGACTCTCAGATATCCTGTAGTTTTTATTTATTGATAAGCTGTACATATGTACTCTACTGTGACTCTCAGACATCCTGTAGTTTTTATTTGTTGTTAAGCTGTACAGATGTACCCTACTGTGACTCTGAGATGTCTGTAGTTTTTATTTATTGTTAAGCTGTACAGATTTACCCTACTGTGACTCTCAGATGTCCTGTAGTTTTATTTGTTGTTAAGCTGTACAGATGTCTACTGTGACTCTCAGATGTCCTGTAGTTTGTATTTGTTGTTAAGATGTATAGATGTAACCTACTGTGACTCTCAGATATCCTGTAGTTTTTATTTATTGTTAAGCTGTAGAGATGTACCCTACTGTGACTCTCAGATGACTGTAGTTTTTATTTGTTGTTAAGCTGCACAGATGTACTATACTGTGACTCTCAGGTGTCCTGTAGTTTTATTTGTTAAGCTGTACAGATGTACTATACTGTGACTCACAGATATCCTGTAGTTTTTATTTGTTGCTAAGCTGTACAGATGTAACCTACTGTGACTCTCAAATATCCTGTAGTTTTTATTTATTGTTAAGCTGTACAGATGTACCCTACTGTGACTCTCAGATGTCCTGTAGTTTTATTTGTTGTTAAGCTGTACATATGTACCCTACTGTGACTCTCAGATATCCTGTTTATTTTATTTGTTGTTAAGCTGTACAGATGTAACATACTGTGACCCTCAGATATCCTGTAGTTTTTATTTATTGTTAAGCTGTACAGATGTACTCTACTGTGACTCTCAGATGTCAAACGTTTTTATTTATTGTTAAGCTGTACAGATGTACCCTACTGTAACTCTCATATGTCCTGTAGTTTTGTTTGTTGTTAAGCTGTACAGATGTACCCTACTGTGACTCTCAGATATCCTGTAGTTTTTTTTGTTGATAAGCTGTACAGATGTACCCTACTGTGACTCTCAGATGTCCTGTAGTTTTATTTGTTGTTAAGCTGTACAGATGTACTCTACTGTGACTCTCAGGTGTCCTGTAGTTTAATTGTTGTTAAGCTGTACAGATGTACTCTACTGTGACTCTCAGATATCCTGTAGTTTGTATTTGTTGTTAAGCTGTATAGATGTAACCTACTGTGACTCTCAGATATCCTGTAGTTTTTATTTATTGATAAGCTGTACATATGTACTCTACTGTGACTCTCAGACATCCTGTAGTTTTTATTTGTTGTTAAGCTGTACAGATGTACCCTACTGTGACTCTGAGATGTCTGTAGTTTTTATTTATTGTTAAGCTGTACAGATTTACCCTACTGTGACTCTCAGATGTCCTGTAGTTTTATTTGTTGTTAAGCTGTACAGATGTCTACTGTGACTCTCAGATGTCCTGTAGTTTGTATTTGTTGTTAAGATGTATAGATGTAACCTACTGTGACTCTCAGATATCCTGTAGTTTTTATTTATTGTTAAGCTGTAGAGATGTACCCTACTGTGACTCTCAGATGACTGTAGTTTTTATTTGTTGTTAAGCTGCACAGATGTACTATACTGTGACTCTCAGGTGTCCTGTAGTTTTATTTGTTAAGCTGTACAGATGTACTATACTGTGACTCACAGATATCCTGTAGTTTTTATTTGTTGCTAAGCTGTACATATGTAACCTACTGTGACTCTCAAATATCCTGTAGTTTTTATTTATTGTTAAGCTGTACAGATGTACCCTACTGTGACTCTGAGATGTCTGTAGTTTTTATTTATTGTTAAGCTGTACAGATTTACCCTACTGTGACTCTCAGATGTCCTGTAGTTTTATTTGTTGTTAAGCTGTACAGATGTCTACTGTGACTCTCAGATGTCCTGTAGTTTGTATTTGTTGTTAAGCTGTACAGATGTAACCTACTGTGACTCTCAAATATCCTGTAGTTTTTATTTATTGTTAAGCTGTACAGATGTAACCTACTGTGACTCTCAGATGTCCAGTAGTTTTTATTTATTGTTAAGCTGTACATATGTACCCTACTGTGACTCTCAGATGTCCTGTAGTTTTATTTGTTGTTAAGCTGTACAGATGTACCCTACTGTGACTCTCAGATATCCTGTAGATTTTATTTGTTGTTAAGCTGTACAGATGTAACATACTGTGACCCTCAGATACCCTGTAGTTTTTATTTATTGTTAAGCTGTACAGATGTACTCTACTGTGACTCTCAGATGTCTAAAGTTTTTATTTATTGTTACGCTGTACAGATGTACCCTACTGTGACTCTCAGATGTCCTGTAGTTTTGTTTGTTGTTAAGCTGTACAGATGTACCCTACTGTGACTCTCAGATATCCTGTAGTTTTTTTTGTTGTTAAGCTGTACAGATGTACCCTACTGTGACTCTCAGATGTCCTGTAGTTTTATTTGTTGTTAAGCTGTACAGATGTACTCTACTGTGACTCTCAGGTGTCCTGTAGTTTAATTTTTGTTAAGCTGTACAGATGTACCCTACTGTGACTCTCAGATGTCTTGTAGATTTTTTTGTTGTTATGCTGTACAGATGTATTCTACTGTGACTCTCAGATATCCTGTAGTTTGTATTTTTTGTTAAGCTGTATAGATGTAACCTACTGTGACTCTCAGATATCCTGTAGTTTTTATTTATTGTTAAGCTGTACAGATGCACCCTACTGTGACTCTCAGATGTCCTGTAGTTTTATTTGTTGTTAAGCTGTACAGATGTACCCTACTGTGACTCTCAGATGTCCTGTAGTTTTATTTGTTGTTAAGCTGTATAGATGTAACATACTGTGACCCTCAGATATCCTGTAGTTTTATTAATTGTTAAGCTGTACAGATGTAAACTACTGTGACTCTCAGATGTCTAAAGTTTTTATTTATTGTTAAGCTGTACAAATGTACCCTACTGTGACTCTCAGATGTCCTGTAGTTTTATTTGTTGTTAAGCTGTACAGATGTACCCTACTGTGACTCTCAGATATCGTGTAGTTTTTTTTTGTTGTTAAGCTGTACAGATGTACCCTACTGTGACTCTCAGATGTCCTGTAGTTTTATTTGTTGTTAAGCTGTACAGATGTACTCTACTGTGACTCTCAGATGTCCTGTAGTTTTATTTGTTCTTAAGCTGTACAGATGTACCCTACTGTGACTCTCAGATGACTGTAGTTTTTATTTGTTGTTAAGTTGCACAGATGTACTATAATGTGACTCTGATGTTCAGTAGTTTTTATTTATTGTTAAGCTGTACAGATGTACCCTACTGTGACTCTCAGATGTCCTCTAGTTTTATTTGTTGTTAAGCTGTACATATGTACCTTACTGTGACTCTCAGATATCCTGTAGTTTTGTTTGTTGTTAAGCTGTACATATGTACCCTACTGTGACTCTCAGATATCCTGTAGTTTTTTTTGTTGTTAAGCTGTACAGATGTACCCTACTGTGACTCTCAGATGTCCTGTAGTTTTATTTGTTGTTAAGCTGTACAGATGTACTCTACTGTGACTCTCAGGTGTCCTGTAGTTTAATTTTTGTTAAGCTGTACAGATGTACCCTACTGTGACTCTCAGATGTCTTGTAGATTTTTTTGTTGTTATGCTGTACAGATGTATTCTACTGTGACTCTCAGATATCCTGTAGTTTGTATTTTTTGTTAAGCTGTATAGATGTAACCTACTGTGACTCTCAGATATCCTGTAGTTTTTATTTATTGTTAAGCTGTACAGATGCACCCTACTGTGACTCTCAGATGTCCTGTAGTTTTATTTGTTGTTAAGCTGTACAGATGTACCCTACTGTGACTCTCAGATGTCCTGTAGTTTTATTTGTTGTTAAGCTGTATAGATGTAACATACTGTGACCCTCAGATATCCTGTAGTTTTATTAATTGTTAAGCTGTACAGATGTAAACTACTGTGACTCTTAGATGTCTAAAGTTTTTATTTATTGTTAAGCTGCACAAATGTACCCTACTGTGACTCTCAGATGTCCTGTAGTTTTATTTGTTGTTAAGCTGTACAGATGTACCCTACTGTGACTCTCAGATATCGTGTAGTTTCTTTTGTTGTTAAGCTGTACAGATGTACCCTACTGTGACTCTCAGATGTCCTGTAGTTTTATTTGTTGTTAAGCTGTACAGATGTACTCTACTGTGACTCTCAGGTGTCCTGTAGTTTTATTTGTTGTTAAGCTGTACACATGTACCCTACTGTGACTCTCAGATGTCTTGGAGTTTTTTTGTTGTTAAGCTGTACAGATGTACTCTACTGTGACTCTCAGATATCCTGTAGTTTGTATTTGTTGTTAAGCTGTATAGATGTAACCTACTGTGACTCTCAGATATCCTGTAGTTTTTATTTATTGATAAGCTGTACAGATGTACTCTACTGTGACTCTCAGACATCCTGTAGTTTTTATTTGTTGTTAAGCTGTACAGATGTACCCTACTGTGACTCTGAGATGTCTGTAGTTTTTATTTATTGTTAAGCTGTACAGATTTACCCTACTGTGACTCTCAGGTGTCCTGTAGTTTTATTTGTTCTTAAGCTGTACAGATGTACCCTACTGTGACTCTCAGATGTCCTGTAGTTTTATTTGTTGTTAAGCTGTACATATGTACCTTACTGTGACTCTCAGATATCCTGTAGTTTTTATGTTGTTAAGCTGTACAGATGTACCCTACTGTGACCCTCAGATGTCCTGTAGTTTTATTTGTTGTTAAGCTGTACATATGTACTCTACTGTGACTCCCAGGTGTCCTGTAGTTTTATTTGTTGTTAAGCTGTACAGATGTACCCTACTGTGACTCTCAGATGTCTTGTAGTTTTTTTCGTTGTTAAGCTGTACAGATGTCTACTGTGACTCTCAGATATCCTGTAGTTTGTATTTGTTGTTAAGATGTATAGATGTAACCTACTGTGACTCTCAGATATCCTGTAGTTTTTATTTATTGTTAAGCTGTACAGATGTAAACTACTGTGACTCTTAGATGTCTAAAGTTTTTATTTATTGTTAAGCTGTACAAATGTACCCTACTGTGACTCTCAGATGTCCTGTAGTTTTATTTGTTGTTAAGCTGTACAGATGTACCCTACTGTGACTCTCAGATATCGTGTAGTTTCTTTTGTTGTTAAGCTGTACAGATGTACCCTACTGTGACTCTCAGATGTCCTGTAGTTTTATTTGTTGTTAAGCTGTACAGATGTACTCTACTGTGACTCTCAGGTGTCCTGTAGTTTTATTTGTTGTTAAGCTGTACACATGTACCCTACTGTGACTCTCAGATGTCTTGGAGTTTTTTTGTTGTTAAGCTGTACAGATGTACTCTACTGTGACTCTCAGATATCCTGTAGTTTGTATTTGTTGTTAAGCTGTATAGATGTAACCTACTGTGACTCTCAGATATCCTGTAGTTTTTATTTATTGATAAGCTGTACAGATGTACTCTACTGTGACTCTCAGACATCCTGTAGTTTTTATTTGTTGTTAAGCTGTACAGATGTACCCTACTGTGACTCTGAGATGTCTGTAGTTTTTATTTATTGTTAAGCTGTACAGATTTACCCTACTGTGACTCTCAGGTGTCCTGTAGTTTTATTTGTTGTTAAGCTGTACAGATGTACCCTACTGTGACTCTCAGATGTCCTGTAGTTTTATTTGTTGTTAAGCTGTATAGATGTAACATACTGTGACCCTCAGATATCCTGTAGTTTTATTAATTGTTAAGCTGTACAGATGTAAACTACTGTGACTCTTAGATGTCTAAAGTTTTTATTTATTGTTAAGCTGTACAAATGTACCCTACTGTGACTCTCAGATGTCCTGTAGTTTTATTTGTTGTTAAGCTGCACAGATGTACTATACTGTGACTCTCAGGTGTCCTGTAGTTTTATTTGTTAAGCTGTACAGATGTACCCTACTGTGACTCTCAGATGTCCTGTAGTTTTATTTTTTGTTAAGCTGTACAGATGTACTATACTGTGACTCTCAGATATCCTGTAGTTTTTATTTGTTGTTAAGCTGTACAGATGTAACCTACTGTGACTCTCAAATATCCTGTAGTTTTTAGTTATTGTTAAGCTGTACAGATGTAACCTACTGCGACTCTCAGATGTCTGTAGTTTTTATTTATTGTTAAGCTGTACAGATGTACCCTACTGTGACTCTCAGATGTCCTGTAGTTTTATTTGTTGTTAAGCTGTACAGATGTACCCTACTGTGACTCTCAGATATCCTGTAGATTTTATTTGTTGTTAAGCTGTACAGATGTAACATACTGTGACCCTCAGATATCCTGTAGTTTTTATTTATTGTTAAGCCGTACAGATGTACTCTACTGTGACTCTCAGATGTCAAAAGTTTTTATTTATTGTTAAGCTGTACAGATGTACCCTACTGTAGCTCTCATATGTCCTGTAGTTTTGTTTGTTGTTAAGCTGTACAGATGTACCCTACTGTGACTCTCAGATGTCCTGTAGTTTTATTTGTTGTTAAGCTGTACAGATGTACTCTACTGTGACTCTCAGGTGTCCTGTAGTTTAATTGTTGTTAAGCTGTACAGATGTACTCTACTGTGACTCTCAGATATCCTGTAGTTTTATTTGTTGTTAAGCTGTACAGATGTACCCTACTGTGACTCTCAGATATCCTGTAGATTTTATTTGTTGTTAAGCTGTACAGATGTAACATACTGTGACCCTCAGACACCCTGTAGTTTTTATTTATTGTTAAGCTGTACAGATGTACTCTACTGTGACTCTCAGATGTCTAAAGTTTTTATTTATTGTTAAGCTGTACAGATGTACCCTACTGTAACTCTCATATGTCCTGTAGTTTTGTTTGTTGTTAAGCTGTACAGATGTACCCTACTGTGACTCTCAGATATCCTGTAGTTTTTTTTGTTGATAAGCTGTACAGATGTACCCTACTGTGACTCTCAGATGTCCTGTAGTTTTATTTGTTGTTAAGCTGTACAGATGTACTCTACTGTGACTCTCAGGTGTCCTGTAGTTTAATTGTTGTTAAGCTGTACAGATGTACTCTACTGTGACTCTCAGATATCCTGTAGTTTGTATTTGTTGTTAAGCTGTATAGATGTAACCTACTGTGACTCTCAGATATCCTGTAGTTTTTATTTATTGATAAGCTGTACATATGTACTCTACTGTGACTCTCAGACATCCTGTAGTTTTTATTTGTTGTTAAGCTGTACAGATGTACCCTACTGTGACTCTGAGATGTCTGTAGTTTTTATTTATTGTTAAGCTGTACAGATTTACCCTACTGTGACTCTCAGATGTCCTGTAGTTTTATTTGTTGTTAAGCTGTACAGATGTCTACTGTGACTCTCAGATGTCCTGTAGTTTGTATTTGTTGTTAAGATGTATAGATGTAACCTACTGTGACTCTCAGATATCCTGTAGTTTTTATTTATTGTTAAGCTGTAGAGATGTACCCTACTGTGACTCTCAGATGACTGTAGTTTTTATTTGTTGTTAAGCTGCACAGATGTACTATACTGTGACTCTCAGGTGTCCTGTAGTTTTATTTGTTAAGCTGTACAGATGTACTATACTGTGACTCACAGATATCCTGTAGTTTTTATTTGTTGCTAAGCTGTACAGATGTAACCTACTGTGACTCTCAAATATCCTGTAGTTTTTATTTATTGTTAAGCTGTACAGATGTACCCTACTGTGACTCTCAGATGTCCTGTAGTTTTATTTGTTGTTAAGCTGTACATATGTACCCTACTGTGACTCTCAGATATCCTGTTTATTTTATTTGTTGTTAAGCTGTACAGATGTAACATACTGTGACCCTCAGATATCCTGTAGTTTTTATTTATTGTTAAGCTGTACAGATGTACTCTACTGTGACTCTCAGATGTCAAACGTTTTTATTTATTGTTAAGCTGTACAGATGTACCCTACTGTAACTCTCATATGTCCTGTAGTTTTGTTTGTTGTTAAGCTGTACAGATGTACCCTACTGTGACTCTCAGATATCCTGTAGTTTTTTTTGTTGATAAGCTGTACAGATGTACCCTACTGTGACTCTCAGATGTCCTGTAGTTTTATTTGTTGTTAAGCTGTACAGATGTACTCTACTGTGACTCTCAGGTGTCCTGTAGTTTAATTGTTGTTAAGCTGTACAGATGTACTCTACTGTGACTCTCAGATATCCTGTAGTTTGTATTTGTTGTTAAGCTGTATAGATGTAACCTACTGTGACTCTCAGATATCCTGTAGTTTTTATTTATTGATAAGCTGTACATATGTACTCTACTGTGACTCTCAGACATCCTGTAGTTTTTATTTGTTGTTAAGCTGTACAGATGTACCCTACTGTGACTCTGAGATGTCTGTAGTTTTTATTTATTGTTAAGCTGTACAGATTTACCCTACTGTGACTCTCAGATGTCCTGTAGTTTTATTTGTTGTTAAGCTGTACAGATGTCTACTGTGACTCTCAGATGTCCTGTAGTTTGTATTTGTTGTTAAGATGTATAGATGTAACCTACTGTGACTCTCAGATATCCTGTAGTTTTTATTTATTGTTAAGCTGTAGAGATGTACCCTACTGTGACTCTCAGATGACTGTAGTTTTTATTTGTTGTTAAGCTGCACAGATGTACTATACTGTGACTCTCAGGTGTCCTGTAGTTTTATTTGTTAAGCTGTACAGATGTACTATACTGTGACTCACAGATATCCTGTAGTTTTTATTTGTTGCTAAGCTGTACATATGTAACCTACTGTGACTCTCAAATATCCTGTAGTTTTTATTTATTGTTAAGCTGTACAGATGTACCCTACTGTGACTCTGAGATGTCTGTAGTTTTTATTTATTGTTAAGCTGTACAGATTTACCCTACTGTGACTCTCAGATGTCCTGTAGTTTTATTTGTTGTTAAGCTGTACAGATGTCTACTGTGACTCTCAGATGTCCTGTAGTTTGTATTTGTTGTTAAGCTGTACAGATGTAACCTACTGTGACTCTCAAATATCCTGTAGTTTTTATTTATTGTTAAGCTGTACAGATGTAACCTACTGTGACTCTCAGATGTCCAGTAGTTTTTATTTATTGTTAAGCTGTACATATGTACCCTACTGTGACTCTCAGATGTCCTGTAGTTTTATTTGTTGTTAAGCTGTACAGATGTACCCTACTGTGACTCTCAGATATCCTGTAGATTTTATTTGTTGTTAAGCTGTACAGATGTAACATACTGTGACCCTCAGATACCCTGTAGTTTTTATTTATTGTTAAGCTGTACAGATGTACTCTACTGTGACTCTCAGATGTCTAAAGTTTTTATTTATTGTTACGCTGTACAGATGTACCCTACTGTGACTCTCAGATGTCCTGTAGTTTTGTTTGTTGTTAAGCTGTACAGATGTACCCTACTGTGACTCTCAGATATCCTGTAGTTTTTTTTGTTGTTAAGCTGTACAGATGTACCCTACTGTGACTCTCAGATGTCCTGTAGTTTTATTTGTTGTTAAGCTGTACAGATGTACTCTACTGTGACTCTCAGGTGTCCTGTAGTTTAATTTTTGTTAAGCTGTACAGATGTACCCTACTGTGACTCTCAGATGTCTTGTAGATTTTTTTGTTGTTATGCTGTACAGATGTATTCTACTGTGACTCTCAGATATCCTGTAGTTTGTATTTTTTGTTAAGCTGTATAGATGTAACCTACTGTGACTCTCAGATATCCTGTAGTTTTTATTTATTGTTAAGCTGTACAGATGCACCCTACTGTGACTCTCAGATGTCCTGTAGTTTTATTTGTTGTTAAGCTGTACAGATGTACCCTACTGTGACTCTCAGATGTCCTGTAGTTTTATTTGTTGTTAAGCTGTATAGATGTAACATACTGTGACCCTCAGATATCCTGTAGTTTTATTAATTGTTAAGCTGTACAGATGTAAACTACTGTGACTCTCAGATGTCTAAAGTTTTTATTTATTGTTAAGCTGTACAAATGTACCCTACTGTGACTCTCAGATGTCCTGTAGTTTTATTTGTTGTTAAGCTGTACAGATGTACCCTACTGTGACTCTCAGATATCGTGTAGTTTTTTTTTGTTGTTAAGCTGTACAGATGTACCCTACTGTGACTCTCAGATGTCCTGTAGTTTTATTTGTTGTTAAGCTGTACAGATGTACTCTACTGTGACTCTCAGATGTCCTGTAGTTTTATTTGTTCTTAAGCTGTACAGATGTACCCTACTGTGACTCTCAGATGACTGTAGTTTTTATTTGTTGTTAAGTTGCACAGATGTACTATAATGTGACTCTGATGTTCAGTAGTTTTTATTTATTGTTAAGCTGTACAGATGTACCCTACTGTGACTCTCAGATGTCCTCTAGTTTTATTTGTTGTTAAGCTGTACATATGTACCTTACTGTGACTCTCAGATATCCTGTAGTTTTGTTTGTTGTTAAGCTGTACATATGTACCCTACTGTGACTCTCAGATATCCTGTAGTTTTTTTTGTTGTTAAGCTGTACAGATGTACCCTACTGTGACTCTCAGATGTCCTGTAGTTTTATTTGTTGTTAAGCTGTACAGATGTACTCTACTGTGACTCTCAGGTGTCCTGTAGTTTAATTTTTGTTAAGCTGTACAGATGTACCCTACTGTGACTCTCAGATGTCTTGTAGATTTTTTTGTTGTTATGCTGTACAGATGTATTCTACTGTGACTCTCAGATATCCTGTAGTTTGTATTTTTTGTTAAGCTGTATAGATGTAACCTACTGTGACTCTCAGATATCCTGTAGTTTTTATTTATTGTTAAGCTGTACAGATGCACCCTACTGTGACTCTCAGATGTCCTGTAGTTTTATTTGTTGTTAAGCTGTACAGATGTACCCTACTGTGACTCTCAGATGTCCTGTAGTTTTATTTGTTGTTAAGCTGTATAGATGTAACATACTGTGACCCTCAGATATCCTGTAGTTTTATTAATTGTTAAGCTGTACAGATGTAAACTACTGTGACTCTTAGATGTCTAAAGTTTTTATTTATTGTTAAGCTGCACAAATGTACCCTACTGTGACTCTCAGATGTCCTGTAGTTTTATTTGTTGTTAAGCTGTACAGATGTACCCTACTGTGACTCTCAGATATCGTGTAGTTTCTTTTGTTGTTAAGCTGTACAGATGTACCCTACTGTGACTCTCAGATGTCCTGTAGTTTTATTTGTTGTTAAGCTGTACAGATGTACTCTACTGTGACTCTCAGGTGTCCTGTAGTTTTATTTGTTGTTAAGCTGTACACATGTACCCTACTGTGACTCTCAGATGTCTTGGAGTTTTTTTGTTGTTAAGCTGTACAGATGTACTCTACTGTGACTCTCAGATATCCTGTAGTTTGTATTTGTTGTTAAGCTGTATAGATGTAACCTACTGTGACTCTCAGATATCCTGTAGTTTTTATTTATTGATAAGCTGTACAGATGTACTCTACTGTGACTCTCAAACATCCTGTAGTTTTTATTTGTTGTTAAGCTGTACAGATGTACCCTACTGTGACTCTGAGATGTCTGTAGTTTTTATTTATTGTTAAGCTGTACAGATTTACCCTACTGTGACTCTCAGGTGTCCTGTAGTTTTATTTGTTCTTAAGCTGTACAGATGTACCCTACTGTGACTCTCAGATGTCCTGTAGTTTTATTTGTTGTTAAGCTGTACATATGTACCTTACTGTGACTCTCAGATATCCTGTAGTTTTTATGTTGTTAAGCTGTACAGATGTACCCTACTGTGACCCTCAGATGTCCTGTAGTTTTATTTGTTGTTAAGCTGTACATATGTACTCTACTGTGACTCCCAGGTGTCCTGTAGTTTTATTTGTTGTTAAGCTGTACAGATGTACCCTACTGTGACTCTCAGATGTCTTGTAGTTTTTTTCGTTGTTAAGCTGTACAGATGTCTACTGTGACTCTCAGATATCCTGTAGTTTGTATTTGTTGTTAAGATGTATAGATGTAACCTACTGTGACTCTCAGATATCCTGTAGTTTTTATTTATTGTTAAGCTGTACAGATGTAAACTACTGTGACTCTTAGATGTCTAAAGTTTTTATTTATTGTTAAGCTGTACAAATGTACCCTACTGTGACTCTCAGATGTCCTGTAGTTTTATTTGTTGTTAAGCTGTACAGATGTACCCTACTGTGACTCTCAGATATCGTGTAGTTTCTTTTGTTGTTAAGCTGTACAGATGTACCCTACTGTGACTCTCAGATGTCCTGTAGTTTTATTTGTTGTTAAGCTGTACAGATGTACTCTACTGTGACTCTCAGGTGTCCTGTAGTTTTATTTGTTGTTAAGCTGTACACATGTACCCTACTGTGACTCTCAGATGTCTTGGAGTTTTTTTGTTGTTAAGCTGTACAGATGTACTCTACTGTGACTCTCAGATATCCTGTAGTTTGTATTTGTTGTTAAGCTGTATAGATGTAACCTACTGTGACTCTCAGATATCCTGTAGTTTTTATTTATTGATAAGCTGTACAGATGTACTCTACTGTGACTCTCAGACATCCTGTAGTTTTTATTTGTTGTTAAGCTGTACAGATGTACCCTACTGTGACTCTGAGATGTCTGTAGTTTTTATTTATTGTTAAGCTGTACAGATTTACCCTACTGTGACTCTCAGGTGTCCTGTAGTTTTATTTGTTGTTAAGCTGTACAGATGTACCCTACTGTGACTCTCAGATGTCCTGTAGTTTTATTTGTTGTTAAGCTGTATAGATGTAACATACTGTGACCCTCAGATATCCTGTAGTTTTATTAATTGTTAAGCTGTACAGATGTAAACTACTGTGACTCTTAGATGTCTAAAGTTTTTATTTATTGTTAAGCTGTACAAATGTACCCTACTGTGACTCTCAGATGTCCTGTAGTTTTATTTGTTGTTAAGCTGCACAGATGTACTATACTGTGACTCTCAGGTGTCCTGTAGTTTTATTTGTTAAGCTGTACAGATGTACCCTACTGTGACTCTCAGATGTCCTGTAGTTTTATTTTTTGTTAAGCTGTACAGATGTACTATACTGTGACTCTCAGATATCCTGTAGTTTTTATTTGTTGTTAAGCTGTACAGATGTAACCTACTGTGACTCTCAAATATCCTGTAGTTTTTAGTTATTGTTAAGCTGTACAGATGTAACCTACTGCGACTCTCAGATGTCTGTAGTTTTTATTTATTGTTAAGCTGTACAGATGTACCCTACTGTGACTCTCAGATGTCCTGTAGTTTTATTTGTTGTTAAGCTGTACAGATGTACCCTACTGTGACTCTCAGATATCCTGTAGATTTTATTTGTTGTTAAGCTGTACAGATGTAACATACTGTGACCCTCAGATATCCTGTAGTTTTTATTTATTGTTAAGCCGTACAGATGTACTCTACTGTGACTCTCAGATGTCAAAAGTTTTTATTTATTGTTAAGCTGTACAGATGTACCCTACTGTAGCTCTCATATGTCCTGTAGTTTTGTTTGTTGTTAAGCTGTACAGATGTACCCTACTGTGACTCTCAGATGTCCTGTAGTTTTATTTGTTGTTAAGCTGTACAGATGTACTCTACTGTGACTCTCAGGTGTCCTGTAGTTTAATTGTTGTTAAGCTGTACAGATGTACTCTACTGTGACTCTCAGATATCCTGTAGTTTGTATTTGTTGTTAAGCTGTATAGATGTAACCTACTGTGACTCTCAGATATCCTGTAGTTTTTATTTATTGATAAGCTGTACAGATGTACTCTAATGTGACTCTCAGACATCCTGTAGTTTTTATTTGTTGTTAAGCTTTACAGATGTACCCTACTGTGACTCTGAGATGTCTGTAGTTTTTATTTATTGTTAAGCTGTACAGATTTACCCTACTGTGACTCTCAGATGTCCTGTAGTTTTATTTGTTGTTAAGCTGTACAGATGTCTACTGTGACTCTCAGATGTCCTGTAGTTTGTATTTGTTGTTAAGCTGTACAGATGTAACCTACTGTGACTCTCAAATATCCTGTAGTTTTTATTTATTGTTAAGCTGTACAGATGTAACCTACTGTGACTCTCAGATGTCCAGTAGTTTTTATTTATTGTTAAGCTGTACATATGTACCCTACTGTGACTCTCAGATGTCCTGTAGTTTTATTTGTTGTTAAGCTGTACAGATGTACCCTACTGTGACTCTCAGATATCCTGTAGATTTTATTTGTTGTTAAGCTGTACAGATGTAACATACTGTGACCCTCAGATATCCTGTAGTTTTTATTTATTGTTAAGCCGTACAGATGTACGCTACTGTGACTCTCAGATGTCAAAAGTTTTTATTTATTGTTAAGCTGTACAGATGTACCCTACTGTAACTCTCATATGTCCTGTAGTTTTTTTTGTTGTTAAGCTGTACAGATGTACCCTACTGTGACTCTCAGATGTCCTGTAGTTTTATTTGTTGTTAAGCTGTACAGATGTACTCTACTGTGACTCTCAGGTGTCCTGTAGTTTGTTGTTAAGCTGTACAGATGTACTCTACTGTGACTCTCAGATATCCTGTAGTTTGTATTTGTTGTTAAGCTGTATAGATGTAACCTACTGTGACTCTCAGATATCCTGTAGTTTTTATTTATTGATAAGCTGTACAGATGTACCCTACTGTGACTCTCAGATGTCCTGTAGTTTTATTTGTTGTTAAGCTGTACAGATGTACCCTACTGTGACTCTCAGATATCCTGTAGATTTTATTTGTTGTTAAGCTGTACAGATGTAACATACTGTGACCCTCAGATATCCTGTAGTTTTTATTTATTGTTAAGCCGTACAGATGTACTCTACTGTGACTCTCAGATGTCAAAAGTTTTTATTTATTGTTAAGCTGTACAGATGTACCCTACTGTAACTCTCATATGTCCTGTAGTTTTGTTTGTTGTTAAGCTGTACAGATGTACCCTACTGTGACTCTCAGATGTCCTGTAGTTTTATTTGTTGTTAAGCTGTACAGATGTACTCTACTGTGACTCTCAGGTGTCCTGTAGTTTAATTGTTGTTAAGCTGTACAGATGTACTCTACTGTGACTCTCAGATATCCTGTAGTTTGTATTTGTTGTTAAGCTGTATAGATGTAACCTACTGTGACTCTCAGATATCCTGTAGTTTTTATTTATTGATAAGCTGTACAGATGTACTCTAATGTGACTCTCAGACATCCTGTAGTTTTTATTTGTTGTTAAGCTTTACAGATGTACCCTACTGTGACTCTGAGATGTCTGTAGTTTTTATTTATTGTTAAGCTGTACAGATTTACCCTACTGTGACTCTCAGATGTCCTGTAGTTTTATTTGTTGTTAAGCTGTACAGATGTCTACTGTGACTCTCAGATGTCCTGTAGTTTGTATTTGTTGTTAAGCTGTACAGATGTAACCTACTGTGACTCTCAAATATCCTGTAGTTTTTATTTATTGTTAAGCTGTACAGATGTAACCTACTGTGACTCTCAGATGTCCAGTAGTTTTTATTTATTGTTAAGCTGTACATATGTACCCTACTGTGACTCTCAGATGTCCTGTAGTTTTATTTGTTGTTAAGCTGTACAGATGTACCCTACTGTGACTCTCAGATATCCTGTAGATTTTATTTGTTGTTAAGCTGTACAGATGTAACATACTGTGACCCTCAGATATCCTGTAGTTTTTATTTATTGTTAAGCCGTACAGATGTACGCTACTGTGACTCTCAGATGTCAAAAGTTTTTATTTATTGTTAAGCTGTACAGATGTACCCTACTGTAACTCTCATATGTCCTGTAGTTTTTTTTGTTGTTAAGCTGTACAGATGTACCCTACTGTGACTCTCAGATGTCCTGTAGTTTTATTTGTTGTTAAGCTGTACAGATGTACTCTACTGTGACTCTCAGGTGTCCTGTAGTTTAATTGTTGTTAAGCTGTACAGATGTACTCTACTGTGACTCTCAGATATCCTGTAGTTTGTATTTGTTGTTAAGCTGTATAGATGTAACCTACTGTGACTCTCAGATATCCTGTAGTTTTTATTTATTGATAAGCTGTACAGATGTACTCTAATGTGACTCTCAGACATCCTGTAGTTTTTATTTGTTGTTAAGCTGTACAGATGTACCCTACTGTGACTCTGAGATGTCTGTAGTTTTTATTTATTGTTAAGCTGTACAGATTTACCCTACTGTGACTCTCAGATGTCCTGTAGTTTTATTAGTTGTTAAGCTGTACAGATGTCTACTGTGACTCTCAGATGTCCTGTAGTTTGTATTTGTTGTTAAGCTGTACAGATGTAACCTACTGTGACTCTCAAATATCCTGTAGTTTTTATTTATTGTTAAGCTGTACAGATGTAACCTACTGTGACTCTCAGATGTCCATTAGTTTTTATTTATTGTTAAGCTGTACATATGTACCCTACTGTGACTCTCAGATGTCCTGTAGTTTTATTTGTTGTTAAGCTGTACAGATGTCTACTGTGACTCTCAGATGTCCTGTAGTTTGTATTTGTTGTTAAGCTGTACAGATGTAACCTACTGTGACTCTCAAATATCCTGTAGTTTTTATTTATTGTTAAGCTGTACAGATGTAACCTACTGTGACTCTCAGATGTCCAGTAGTTTTTATTTATTGTTAAGCTGTACATATGTACCCTACTGTGACTCTCAGATGTCCTGTAGTTTTATTTGTTGTTAAGCTGTACAGATGTACCCTTCTGTGACTCTCAGATATCCTGTAGATTTTATTTGTTGTTAAGCTGTACAGATGTAACATACTGTGACCCTCAGATATCCTGTAGTTTTTATTTATTGTTAAGCCGTACAGATGTACGCTACTGTGACTCTCAGATGTCAAAAGTTTTTATTTATTGTTAAGCTGTACAGATGTACCCTACTGTAACTCTCATATGTCCTGTAGTTTTTTTTGTTGTTAAGCTGTACAGATGTACCCTACTGTGACTCTCAGATGTCCTGTAGTTTTATTTGTTGTTAAGCTGTACAGATGTACTCTACTGTGACTCTCAGGTGTCCTGTAGTTTAATTGTTGTTAAGCTGTACAGATGTACTCTACTGTGACTCTCAGATATCCTGTAGTTTGTATTTGTTGTTAAGCTGTATAGATGTAACCTACTGTGACTCTCAGATATCCTGTAGTTTTTATTTATTGATAAGCTGTACAGATGTACTCTAATGTGACTCTCAGACATCCTGTAGTTTTTATTTGTTGTTAAGCTGTACAGATGTACCCTACTGTGACTCTGAGATGTCTGTAGTTTTTATTTATTGTTAAGCTGTACAGATTTACCCTACTGTGACTCTCAGATGTCCTGTAGTTTTATTTGTTGTTAAGCTGTACAGATGTCTACTGTGACTCTCAGATGTCCTGTAGTTTGTATTTGTTGTTAAGCTGTACAGATGTAACCTACTGTGACTCTCAAATATCCTGTAGTTTTTATTTATTGTTAAGCTGTACGGATGTAACCTACTGTGACTCTCAGATGTCCAGTAGTTTTTATTTATTGTTAAGCTGTACATATGTACCCTACTGTGACTCTCAGATGTCCTGTAGTTTTATTTGTTGTTAAGCTGTACAGATGTACCCTACTGTGACTCTCAGATATCCTGTAGATTTTATTTGTTGTTAAGCTGTACAGATGTAACATACTGTGACCCTCAGATACCCTGTAGTTTTTATTTATTGTTAAGCTGTACAGATGTACTCTACTGTGACTCTCAGATGTCTAAAGTTTTTATTTATTGTTACGCTGTACAGATGTACCCTACTGTGACTCTCAGATGTCCTGTAGTTTTGTTTGTTGTTAAGCTGTACAGATGTACCCTACTGTGACTCTCAGATATCCTGTAGTTTCTTTTGTTGTTAAGCTGTACAGATGTACCCTACTGTGACTCTCAGATGTCCTGTAGTTTTATTTGTTGTTAAGCTGTACAGATGTACTCTACTGTGACTCTCAGGTGTCCTGTAGTTTTATTTGTTGTTAAGCTGTACACATGTACCCTACTGTGACTCTCAGATGTCTTGGAGTTTTTTTGTTGTTAAGCTGTACAGATGTACTCTACTGTGACTCTCAGATATCCTGTAGTTTTTTTTGTATTTGTTGTTAAGCTGTATAGATGTAACCTACTGTGACTCTCAGATATCCTGTAGTTTTTATTTATTGATAAGCTGTACAGATGTACTCTACTGTGACTCTCAGACATCCTGTAGTTTTTATTTGTTGTTAAGCTGTACAGATGTACCCTACTGTGACTCTGAGATATCTGTAGTTTTTATTTATTGTTAAGCTGTACAGATTTACCCTACTGTGACTCTCAGGTGTCCTGTAGTTTTATTTGTTCTTAAGCTGTACAGATGTACCCTACTGTGACTCTCAGATGTCCTGTAGTTTTATTTGTTGTTAAGCTGTACATATGTACCTTACTGTGACTCTCAGATATCCTGTAGTTTTTATGTTGTTAAGCTGTACAGATGTACCCTACTGTGACCCTCAGATGTCCTGTAGTTTTATTTGTTGTTAAGCTGTACATATGTACTCTACTGTGACTCCCAGGTGTCCTGTAGTTTTATTTGTTGTTAAGCTGTACAGATGTACCCTACTGTGACTCTCAGATGTCTTGTAGTTTTTTTGTTGTTAAGCTGTACAGATGTCTACTGTGACTCTCAGATATCCTGTAGTTTGTATTTGTTGTTAAGATGTATAGATGTAACCTACTGTGACTCTCAGATATCCTGTAGTTTTTATTTATTGTTAAGCTGTACAGATGTACCCTACTGTGACTCTCAGATGACTGTAGTTTTTATTTGTTGTTAAGCTGCACAGATGTACTATACTGTGACTCTCAGGTGTCCTGTAGTTTTATTTGTTAAGCTGTACAGATGTACCCTACTGTGACTCTCAGATGTCCTGTAGTTTTATTTTTTGTTAAGCTGTACAGATGTACTATACTGTGACTCTCAAATATCCTGTAGTTTTTATTTATTGTTAAGCTGTACAGATGTAACCTACTGTGACTCTCAGATGTCTGTAGTTTTTATTTATTGTTAAGCTGTACAGATGTACCCTACTGTGACTCTCAGATGTCCTGTAGTTTTATTTGTTGTTAAGCTGTACATATGTACCCTACTGTGACTCTCAGATATCCTGTATATTTTATTTGTTGTTAAGCTGTACAGATGTAACATACTGTGACCCTCAGATATCCTGTAGTTTTTATTTATTGTTAAGCTGTACAGATGTACTCTACTGTGACTCTCAGATGTCAAAAGTTTTTATTTATTGTTAAGCTGTACAGATGTACCCTACTGTAACTCTCATATGTCCTGTAGTTTTGTTTGTTGTTAGCTGTACAGATGTACCCTACTGTGACTCTCAGATATATTGTAGTTGTTTTTGTTGATAAGCTGTACAGATGTACCCTACTGTGACCCTCAGATGTCCTGTAGTTTTATTTGTTGTTAAGCTGTAGAGATGTACTCTACTGTGACTCTCAGGTGTCCTGTAGTTTAATTGTTGTTAAGCTGTACAGATGTAACCTACTGTGACTCTCAAATATCCTGTAGTTTTTATTTATTGTTAAGCTGTACAGATGTAACCTACTGTGACTCTCAGACATCCTGTAGTTTTTATTTGTTGTTAAGCTTTACAGATGTACCCTACTGTGACTCTGAGATGTCTGTAGTTTTTATTTATTGTTAAGCTGTACAGATTTACCCTACTGTGACTCTCAGATGTCCTGTAGTTTTATTTGTTGTTAAGCTGTACAGATGTCTACTGTGACTCTCAGATGTCCTGTAGTTTGTATTTGTTGTTAAGCTGTACAGATGTAACCTACTGTGACTCTCAAATATCCTGTAGTTTTTATTTATTGTTAAGCTGTACAGATGTAACCTACTGTGACTCTCAGATGTCCAGTAGTTTTTATTTATTGTTAAGCTGTACATATGTACCCTACTGTGACTCTCAGATGTCCTGTAGTTTTATTTGTTGTTAAGCTGTACAGATGTACCCTACTGTGACTCTCAGATATCCTGTAGATTTTATTTGTTGTTAAGCTGTACAGATGTAACATACTGTGACCCTCAGATATCCTGTAGTTTTTATTTATTGTTAAGCCGTACAGATGTACGCTACTGTGACTCTCAGATGTCAAAAGTTTTTATTTATTGTTAAGCTGTACAGATGTACCCTACTGTAGCTCTCATATGTCCTGTAGTTTTGTTTGTTGTTAAGCTGTACAGATGTACCCTACTGTGACTCTCAGATATCCTGTAGTTTTTTTTGTTGTTAAGCTGTACAGATGTACCCTACTGTGACTCTCAGATGTCCTGTAGTTTTATTTGTTGTTAAGCTGTACAGATGTACTCTACTGTGACTCTCAGGTGTCCTGTAGTTTAATTTTTGTTAAGCTGTACAGATGTACCCTACTGTGACTCTCAGATGTCTTGTAGATTTTTTTGTTGTTATGCTGTACAGATGTATTCTACTGTGACTCTCAGATATCCTGTAGTTTGTATTTTTTGTTAAGCTGTATAGATGTAACCTACAGTGACTCTCAGATATCCTGTAGTTTTTATTTATTGTTAAGCTGTACAGATGCACCCTACTGTGACTCTCAGATGTCCTGTAGTTTTATTTGTTGTTAAGCTGTACAGATGTACCGTACTGTGACTCTCAGATGTCCTGTAGTTTTATTTGTTGTTAAGCTGTATAGATGTAACATACTGTGACCCTCAGATATCCTGTAGTTTTATTAATTGTTAAGCTGTACAGATGTAAACTACTGTGACTCTCAGATGTCTAAAGTTTTTATTTATTGTTAAGCTGTACAAATGTACCCTACTGTGACTCTCAGATGTCCTGTAGTTTTATTTGTTGTTAAGCTTTACAGATGTACCCTACTGTGACTCTCAGATATCGTGTAGTTTTTTTTGTTGTTAAGCTGTACAGATGTACCCTACTGTGACTCTCAGATGTCCTGTAGTTTTATTTGTTGTTAAGCTGTACAGATGTACTCTACTGTGACTCTCAGATGTCCTGTAGTTTTATTTGTTCTTAAGCTGTACAGATGTACCCTACTGTGACTCTCAGATGACTGTAGTTTTTATTTGTTGTTAAGTTGCACAGATGTACTATAATGTGACTCTGATGTTCAGTAGTTTTTATTTATTGTTAAGCTGTACAGATGTACCCTACTGTGACTCTCAGATGTCCTGTAGTTTTATTTGTTGTTAAGCTGTACATATGTACCTTACTGTGACTCTCAGATATCCTGTAGTTTTTATGTTGTTAACCTGTACAGAGGTACTCTACTGTGACTCCCAGGTGTCCTGTAGTTTTATTTGTTGTTAAGCTGTACAGATGTACCCTACTGTGACTCTCAGATGTCTTGTAGTTTTTTTTGTTGTTAAGCTGTACAGATGTCTACTGTGACTCTCAGATATCCTGTAGTTTGTATTTGTTGTTAAGATGTATAGATGTAACCTACTGTGACTCTCAGATATCCTGTAGTTTTTATTTATTGTTAAGCTGTACAGATGTACCCTACTGTGACTCTCAGATGACTGTAGTTTTTATTTGTTGTTAAGCTGCACAGATGTACTATACTGTGACTCTCAGGTGTCCTGTAGTTTTATTTGTTAAGCTGTACAGATGTACCCTACTGTGACTCTCAGATGTCCTGTAGTTTTATTTTTTGTTAAGCTGTACAGATGTACTATACTGTGACTCTCAAATATCCTGTAGTTTTTATTTATTGTTAAGCTGTACAGATGTAACCTACTGTGACTCTCAGATGTCTGTGGTTTTTATTTATTGTTAAGCTGTACAGATGTACCCTACTGTGACTCTCAGATGTCCTGTAGTTTTATTTGTTGTTAAGCTGTACATATGTACCCTACTGTGACTCTCAGATATCCTGTATATTTTATTTGTTGTTAAGCTGTACAGATGTAACATACTGTGACCCTCAGATATCCTGTAGTTTTTATTTATTGTTAAGCTGTACAGATGTACTCTACTGTGACTCTCAGATGTCAAAAGTTTTTATTTATTGTTAAGCTGTACAGATGTACCCTACTGTAACTCTCATATGTCCTGTAGTTTTGTTTGTTGTTAGCTGTACAGATGTACCCTACTGTGACTCTCAGATATATTGTAGTTGTTTTTGTTGATAAGCTGTACAGATGTACCCTACTGTGACCCTCAGATGTCCTGTAGTTTTATTTGTTGTTAAGCTGTAGAGATGTACTCTACTGTGACTCTCAGGTGTCCTGTAGTTTAATTGTTGTTAAGCTGTACAGATGTAACCTACTGTGACTCTCAAATATCCTGTAGTTTTTATTTATTGTTAAGCTGTACAGATGTAACCTACTGTGACTCTCAGACATCCTGTAGTTTTTATTTGTTGTTAAGCTTTACAGATGTACCCTACTGTGACTCTGAGATGTCTGTAGTTTTTATTTATTGTTAAGCTGTACAGATTTACCCTACTGTGACTCTCAGATGTCCTGTAGTTTTATTTGTTGTTAAGCTGTACAGATGTCTACTGTGACTCTCAGATGTCCTGTAGTTTGTATTTGTTGTTAAGCTGTACAGATGTAACCTACTGTGACTCTCAAATATCCTGTAGTTTTTATTTATTGTTAAGCTGTACAGATGTAACCTACTGTGACTCTCAGATGTCCAGTAGCTTTTATTTATTGTTAAGCTGTACATATGTACCCTACTGTGACTCTCAGATGTCCTGTAGTTTTATTTGTTGTTAAGCTGTACAGATGTACCCTACTGTGACTCTCAGATATCCTGTAGATTTTATTTGTTGTTAAGCTGTACAGATGTAACATACTGTGACCCTCAGATATCCTGTAGTTTTTATTTATTGTTAAGCCGTACAGATGTACGCTACTGTGACTCTCAGATGTCAAAAGTTTTTATTTATTGTTAAGCTGTACAGATGTACCCTACTGTAGCTCTCATATGTCCTGTAGTTTTTTTTGTTGTTAAGCTGTACAGATGTACCCTACTGTGACTCTCAGATGTCCTGTAGTTTTATTTGTTGTTAAGCTGTACAGATGTACTCTACTGTGACTCTCAGGTGTCCTGTAGTTTAATTGTTGTTAAGCTGTACAGATGTACTCTACTGTGACTCTCAGATATCCTGTAGTTTGTATTTGTTGTTAAGCTGTATAGATGTAACCTACTGTGACTCTCAGATATCCTGTAGTTTTTATTTATTGATAAGCTGTACAGATGTACTCTAATGTGACTCTCAGACATCCTGTAGTTTTTATTTGTTGTTAAGCTGTACAGATGTACCCTACTGTGACTCTGAGATGTCTGTAGTTTTTATTTATTGTTAAGCTGTACAGATTTACCCTACTGTGACTCTCAGATGTCCTGTAGTTTTATTTGTTGTTAAGCTGTACAGATGTCTACTGTGACTCTCAGATGTCCTGTAGTTTGTATTTGTTGTTAAGCTGTACAGATGTAACCTACTGTGACTCTCAAATATCCTGTAGTTTTTATTTATTGTTAAGCTGTACAGATGTAACCTACTGTGACTCTCAGATGTCCAGTAGTTTTTATTTATTGTTAAGCTGTACATATGTACCCTACTGTGACTCTCAGATGTCCTGTAGTTTTATTTGTTGTTAAGCTGTACAGATGTACCCTACTGTGACTCTCAGATATCCTGTAGATTTTATTTGTTGTTAAGCTGTAAAGATGTAACATACTGTGACCCTCAGATACCCTGTAGTTTTTATTTATTGTTAAGCTGTACAGATGTACTCTACTGTGACTCTCAGATGTCTAAAGTTTTTATTTATTGTTACGCTGTACAGATGTACCCTACTGTGACTCTCAGATGTCCTGTAGTTTTGTTTGTTGTTAAGCTGTACAGATGTACCCTACTGTGACTCTCAGATATCCTGTAGTTTTTTTTGTTGTTAAGCTGTACAGATGTACCCTACTGTGACTCTCAGATGTCCTGTAGTTTTATTTGTTGTTAAGCTGTACAGATGTACTCTACTGTGACTCTCAGGTGTCCTGTAGTTTAATTTTTGTTAAGCTGTACAGATGTACCCTACTGTGACTCTCAGATGTCTTGTAGATTTTTTTGTTGTTATGCTGTACAGATGTATTCTACTGTGACTCTCAGATATCCTGTAGTTTGTATTTTTTGTTAAGCTGTATAGATGTAACCTACAGTGACTCTCAGATATCCTGTAGTTTTTATTTATTGTTAAGCTGTACAGATGCACCCTACTGTGACTCTCAGATGTCCTGTAGTTTTATTTGTTGTTAAGCTGTACAGATGTACCGTACTGTGACTCTCAGATGTCCTGTAGTTTTATTTGTTGTTAAGCTGTATAGATGTAACATACTGTGACCCTCAGATATCCTGTAGTTTTATTAATTGTTAAGCTGTACAGATGTAAACTACTGTGACTCTCAGATGTCTAAAGTTTTTATTTATTGTTAAGCTGTACAAATGTACCCTACTGTGACTCTCAGATGTCCTGTAGTTTTATTTGTTGTTAAGCTTTACAGATGTACTCTACTGTGACTCTCAGATGACTGTAGTTTTTATTTGTTGTTAAGTTGCACAGATGTACTATAATGTGACTCTGATGTTCAGTAGTTTTTATTTATTGTTAAGCTGTACAGATGTACCCTACTGTGACTCTCAGATGTCCTGTAGTTTTATTTGTTGTTAAGCTGTACATATGTACCTTACTGTGACTCTCAGATATCCTGTAGTTTTTATGTTGTTAACCTGTACAGAGGTACTCTACTGTGACTCCCAGGTGTCCTGTAGTTTTATTTGTTGTTAAGCTGTACAGATGTACCCTACTGTGACTCTCAGATGTCTTGTAGTTTTTTTTGTTGTTAAGCTGTACAGATGTCTACTGTGACTCTCAGATATCCTGTAGTTTGTATTTGTTGTTAAGATGTATAGATGTACCCTACTGTGACTCTCAGATATCCTGTAGTTTTTATTTATTGTTAAGCTGTACAGATGCACCCTACTGTGACTCTCAGATGTCCTGTAGTTTTATTTGTTGTTAAGCTGTACAGATGTACCGTACTGTGACTCTCAGATGTCCTGTAGTTTTATTTGTTGTTAAGCTGTATAGATGTAACATACTGTGACCCTCAGATATCCTGTAGTTTTATTAATTGTTAAGCTGTACAGATGTAAACTACTGTGACTCTCAGATGTCTAAAGTTTTTATTTATTGTTAAGCTGTACAAATGTACCCTACTGTGACTCTCAGATGTCCTGTAGTTTTATTTGTTGTTAAGCTTTACAGATGTACCCTACTGTGACTCTCAGATATCGTGTAGTTTTTTTTGTTGTTAAGCTGTACAGATGTACCCTACTGTGACTCTCAGATGTCCTGTAGTTTTATTTGTTGTTAAGCTGTACAGATGTACTCTACTGTGACTCTCAGATGTCCTGTAGTTTTATTTGTTCTTAAGCTGTACAGATGTACCCTACTGTGACTCTCAGATGACTGTAGTTTTTATTTGTTGTTAAGTTGCACAGATGTACTATAATGTGACTCTGATGTTCAGTAGTTTTTATTTATTGTTAAGCTGTACAGATGTACCCTACTGTGACTCTCAGATGTCCTGTAGTTTTATTTGTTGTTAAGCTGTACATATGTACCTTACTGTGACTCTCAGATATCCTGTAGTTTTTATGTTGTTAACCTGTACAGAGGTACTCTACTGTGACTCCCAGGTGTCCTGTAGTTTTATTTGTTGTTAAGCTGTACAGATGTACCCTACTGTGACTCTCAGATGTCTTGTAGTTTTTTTTGTTGTTAAGCTGTACAGATGTCTACTGTGACTCTCAGATATCCTGTAGTTTGTATTTGTTGTTAAGATGTATAGATGTAACCTACTGTGACTCTCAGATATCCTGTAGTTTTTATTTATTGTTAAGCTGTACAGATGTACCCTACTGTGACTCTCAGATGACTGTAGTTTTTATTTGTTGTTAAGCTGCACAGATGTACTATACTGTGACTCTCAGGTGTCCTGTAGTTTTATTTGTTAAGCTGTACAGATGTACCCTACTGTGACTCTCAGATGTCCTGTAGTTTTATTTTTTGTTAAGCTGTACAGATGTACTATACTGTGACTCTCAAATATCCTGTAGTTTTTATTTATTGTTAAGCTGTACAGATGTAACCTACTGTGACTCTCAGATGTCTGTAGTTTTTATTTATTGTTAAGCTGTACAGATGTACCCTACTGTGACTCTCAGATGTCCTGTAGTTTTATTTGTTGTTAAGCTGTACATATGTACCCTACTGTGACTCTCAGATATCCTGTATATTTTATTTGTTGTTAAGCTGTACAGATGTAACATACTGTGACCCTCAGATATCCTGTAGTTTTTATTTATTGTTAAGCTGTACAGATGTACTCTACTGTGACTCTCAGATGTCAAAAGTTTTTATTTATTGTTAAGCTGTACAGATGTACCCTACTGTAACTCTCATATGTCCTGTAGTTTTGTTTGTTGTTAGCTGTACAGATGTACCCTACTGTGACTCTCAGATATATTGTAGTTGTTTTTGTTGATAAGCTGTACAGATGTACCCTACTGTGACCCTCAGATGTCCTGTAGTTTTATTTGTTGTTAAGCTGTAGAGATGTACTCTACTGTGACTCTCAGGTGTCCTGTAGTTTAATTGTTGTTAAGCTGTACAGATGTACTCTACTGTGACTCTCAGATATCCTGTAGTTTGTATTTGTTGTTAAGCTGTATAGATGTAACCTACTGTGACTCTCAGATATCCTGTAGTTTTTATTTATTGATAAGCTGTACATATGTACTCTACTGTGACTCTCAGACATCCTGTAGTTTTTATTTGTTGTTAAGCTGTACAGATGTACCCTACTGTGACTCTGAGATGTCTGTAGTTTTTATTTATTGTTAAGCTGTACAGATTTACCCTACTGTGACTCTCAGATGTCCTGTAGTTTTATTTGTTGTTAAGCTGTACAGATGTCTACTGTGACTCTCAGATGTCCTGTAGTTTGTATTTGTTGTTAAGATGTATAGATGTAACCTACTGTGACTCTCAGATATCCTGTAGTTTTTATTTATTGTTAAGCTGTACAGATGTACCCTACTGTGACTCTCAGATGACTGTAGTTTTTATTTGTTGTTAAGCTGCACAGATGTACTATACTGTGACTCTCAGGTGTCCTGTAGTTTTATTTGTTAAGCTGTACAGATGTACTATACTGTGACTCACAGATATCCTGTAGTTTTTATTTGTTGCTAAGCTGTACAGATGTAACCTACTGTGACTCTCAAATATCCTGTAGTTTTTATTTATTGTTAAGCTGTACAGATGTAACCTACTGTGACTCTCAGATGTCTGTAGTTTTTATTTATTGTTAAGCTGTACAGATGTACCCTACTGTGACTCTCAGATGTCCTGTAGTTTTATTTGTTGTTAAGCTGTAAAGATGTACCCTACTGTGACTCTCAGATATCCTGTAGATTTTATTTGTTGTTAAGCTGTACAGATGTAACATACTGTGACCCTCAGATATCCTGTAGTTTTTATTTATTGTTAAGCTGTACAGATGTACTCTACTGTGACTCTCAGATGTCAAACGTTTTTATTTATTGTTAAGCTGTACAGATGTACCCTACTGTAACTCTCATATGTCCTGTAGTTTTGTTTGTTGTTAAGCTGTACAGATGTACCCTACTGTGACTCTCAGATATCCTGTAGTTTTTTTGTTGTTAAGCTGTACAGATGTACCCTACTGTGACTCTCAGATGTCCTGTAGTTTTATTTGTTGTTAAGCTGTACAGATGTACCCTACTGTGACTCTCAGATGACTGTAGTTTTTATTTGTTGTTAAGCTACACAGATGTACTATACTGTGACTCTGATGTCCAGTAGTTTTTATTTATTGTTAAGCTGTACAGATGTACCCTACTGTGACTCTCAGATGTCCTGTAGTTTTATTTGTTGTTAAGCTGTACATATGTACTCTACTGTGACTCCCAGGTGTCCTGTAGTTTTATTTGTTGTTAAGCTGTACAGATGTACCCTACTGTGACTCTCAGAGGTCTTGTAGTTTTTTTGTTGTTAAGCTGTACAGATGTCTACTGTGACTCTCAGATATCCTGTAGTTTGTATTTGTTGTTAAGATGTATAGATGTAACCTACTGTGACTCTCAGATATCCTGTAGTTTTTATTTATTGTTAAGCTGTACAGATGTACCCTACTGTGACTCTCAGATGACTGTAGTTTTTATTTGTTGTTAAGCTGCACAGATGTACTATACTGTGACTCTCAGGTGTCCTGTAGTTTTATTTGTTAAGCTGTACAGATGTACCCTACTGTGACTCTCAGATGTCCTGTAGTTTTATTTTTTGTTAAGCTGTACAGATGTACTATACTGTGACTCTCAGATATCCTGTAGTTTTTATTTGTTGTTAAGCTGTACAGATGTAACCTACTGTGACTCTCAAATATCCTGTAGTTTTTATTTATTGTTAAGCTGTACAGATGTAACCTACTGTGACTCTCAGATATCTGTAGTTTTTATTTATTGTTAAGCTGTACAGATGTACCCTACTGTGACTCTCAGATGTCCTGTAGTTTTATTTGTTGTTAAGCTGTACAGATGTACCCTACTGTGACTCTCAGATGTCCTGTAGATTTTATTTGTTGTTAAGCTGTACAGATGTAACATACTGTGACCCTCAGATATTCTGTTGTTTTTATTTATTGTTAAGCTATACAGATGTACTCTACTGTGACTCTCAGATGTCAAAAGTTTTTATTTATTGTTAAGCTGTACAGATGTACCCTTCTGTAACTCTCATATGTCCTGTAGTTTTGTTTGTTGTTAAGCTGTACAAATGTACCCTACTGTGACTCTCAGATATCCTGTAGTTTTTTTTGTTGTTAAGCTGTACAGATGTACCCTACTGTGACTCTCAGATGTCCTGTAGTTTTATTTGTTGTTAAGCTGTACAGATGTACTCTACTGTGACTCTCAGGTGTCCTGTAGTTTAATTGTTGTTAAGCTGTACAGATGTACTCTACTGTGACTCTCAGATATCCTGTAGTTTTTATTTATTGATAAGCTGTACAGATGTACTCTACTGTGACTCTCAGACATCCTGTAGTTTTTATTTGTTGTTAAGCTGTACAGATGTACCCTACTGTGACTCTGAGATGTCTGTAGTTTTTATTTATTGTTAAGCTGTACAGATTTACCCTACTGTGACTCTCAGATGTCCTGTAGTTTTATTTGTTGTTAAGCTGTACAGATGTCTACTGTGACTCTCAGATATCCTGTAGTTTGTATTTGTTGTTAAGATGTATAGATGTAACCTACTGTGACTCTCAGATATCCTGTAGTTTTTATTTATTGTTAAGCTGCACAGATGTACCCTACTGTGACTCTCAGATGTCCTGTAGTTTTATTTGTTGTTAAGCTGTACATATGTACTCTACTGTGACTCCCAGGTGTCCTGTAGTTTTATTTGTTGTTGAGCTGTACAGATGTACCCTACTGTGACTGTCAGATGTCTTGTAGTTTTTTTTTGTTGTTAAGCTGTACAGATGTCTACTGTGACTCTCAGATATCCTGTAGTTTGTATTTGTTGTTAAGATGTATATATGTAACCTACTGTGACTCTCAGATGACTGTAGTTTTTATTTATTGTTAAGCTGTACAGATGTACCCTACTGTGACTCTCAGATGTCCTGTAGTTTTATTTGTTGATAAGCTGTACATATGTACCCTACTGTGACTCTCAGATATCCTGTATATTTTATTTGTTGTTAAGCTGTACAGATGTAACATACTGTGACCCTCAGATATCCTGTAGTTTTTATTTATTGTTAAGCTGTACAGATGTACTCTACTGTGACTCTCAGATGTCAAAAGTTTTTATTTATTGTTAAGCTGTACAGATGTACCCTACTGTAACTCTCATATGTCCTGTAGTTTTGTTTGTTGTTAAGCTGTACAGATGTACCCTACTGTGACTCTCAGATATCCTGTAGTTTTTTTTGTTGATAAGCTGGACAGATGTACCCTACTGTGACTCTCAGATGTCCTGTAGTTTTATTTGATGTTAAGCTGTACAGATGTACTCTACTGTGACTCTCAGGTGTCCTGTAGTTTAATTGTTGTTAAGCTGTACAGATGTACTCTACTGTGACTCTCAGATATCCTGTAGTTTGTATTTGTTGTTAAGCTGTATAGATGTAACCTACTGTGACTCTCAGATATCCTGTAGTTTTTATTTATTGATAAGCTGTACAGATGTACTCTACTGTGACTCTCAGATATCCTGTAGTTTTTATTTATTGATAAGCTGTACAGATGTACTCTACTGTGACTCTCAGACATCCTGTAGTTTTTATTTGTTGTTAAGCTGTACAGATGTACCCTACTGTGACTCTGAGATGTCTGTAGTTTTTATTTATTGTTAAGCTGTACAGATTTACCCTACTGTGACTCTCAGATGTCCTGTAGTTTTATTTGTTGTTAAGCTGTACAGATGTCTACTGTGACTCTCAGATATCCTGTAGTTTGTATTTGTTGTTAAGATGTATAGATGTAACCTACTGTGACTCTCAGATATCCTGTAGTTTTTATTTATTGTTAAGCTGCACAGATGTACCCTACTGTGACTCTCAGATGTCCTGTAGTTTTATTTGTTGTTAAGCTGTACATATGTACTCTACTGTGACTCTCAGGTGTCCTGTAGTTTAATTGTTGATAAGCTGGACAGATGTACCCTACTGTGACTCTCAGATGTCCTGTAGTTTTATTTGATGTTAAGCTGTACAGATGTACTCTACTGTGACTCTCAGGTGTCCTGTAGTTTAATTGTTGTTAAGCTGTACAGATGTACTCTACTGTGACTCTCAGATATCCTGTAGTTTGTATTTGTTGTTAAGCTGTATAGATGTAACCTACTGTGACTCTCAGATATCCTGTAGTTTTTATTTATTGATAAGCTGTACAGATGTACTCTACTGTGACTCTCAGACATCTTGTAGTTTTTATTTGTTGTTAAGCTGTACAGATGTACCCTACTGTGACTCTGAGATGTCTGTAGTTTTTATTTATTGTTAAGCTGTACAGATTTACCCTACTGTGACTCTCAGATGTCCTGTAGTTTTATTTGTTGTTAAGCTGTACAGATGTCTACTGTGACTCTCAGATGTCCTGTAGTTTTTATTTGTTGTTAAGATGTATAGATGTAACCTACTGTGACTCTCAGATATCCTGTAGTTTTTATTTATTGTTAAGCTGTACAGATGTACCCTACTGTGACTCTCAGATGACTGTAGTTTTTATTTGTTGTTAAGCTGCACAGATGTACTATACTGTGACTCTCAGGTGTCCTGTAGTTTTATTTGTTAAGCTGTACAGATGTACTATACTGTGACTCTCAGATATCCTGTAGTTTTTATTTGTTGCTAAGCTGTACAGATGTAACCTACTGTGACTCTCAAATATCCTGTAGTTTTTATTTATTGTTAAGCTGTACAGATGTAACCTACTGTGACTCTCAGATGTCTGTAGTTTTTATTTATTGTTAAGCTGTACAGATGTACCCTACTGTGACTCTCAGATGTCCTGTAGTTTTATTTGTTGTTAAGCTGTAAAGATGTACCCTACTGTGACTCTCAGATATCCTGTAGATTTTATTTGTTGTTAAGCTGTACAGATGTAACATACTGTGACCCTCAGATATCCTGTAGTTTTTATTTATTGTTAAGCTGTACAGATGTACTCTACTGTGACTCTCAGATGTCAAAAGTTTTTATTTATTGTTAAGCTGTACAGATGTACCCTACTGTAACTCTCATATGTCCTGTAGTTTTGTTTGTTGTTAAGCTGTACAGATGTACCCTACTGTGACTCTCAGATATCCTGTAGTTTTTTTTGTTGTTAAGCTGTACAGATGTACCCTACTGTGACTCTCAGATGTCCTGTAGTTTTATTTGTTGTTAAGCTGTAGAGATGTACTCTACTGTGACTCTCAGGTGTCCTGTAGTTTAATTGTTGTTAAGCTGTACAGATGTAACCTACTGTGACTCTCAAATATCCTGTAGTTTTTATTTATTGTTAAGCTGTACAGATGTAACCTACTGTGACTCTCAGACATCCTGTAGTTTTTATTTGTTGTTAAGCTTTACAGATGTACCCTACTGTGACTCTGAGATGTCTGTAGTTTTTATTTATTGTTAAGCTGTACAGATTTACCCTACTGTGACTCTCAGATGTCCTGTAGTTTTATTTGTTGTTAAGCTGTACAGATGTCTACTGTGACTCTCAGATGTCCTGTAGTTTTATTTGTTGTTAAGCTGTACATATGTACTCTACTGTGACTCCCAGGTGTCCTGTAGTTTTATTTGTTGTTAAGCTGTACAGATGTACCCTACTGTGACTCTCAGAGGTCTTGTAGTTTTTTTGTTGTTAAGCTGTACAGATGTCTACTGTGACTCTCAGATATCCTGTAGTTTGTATTTGTTGTTAAGATGTATAGATGTAACCTACTGTGACTCTCAGATATCCTGTAGTTTTTATTTATTGTTAAGCTGTACAGATGTACCCTACTGTGACTCTCAGATGACTGTAGTTTTTATTTGTTGTTAAGCTGCACAGATGTACTATACTGTGACTCTCAGGTGTCCTGTAGTTTTATTTGTTAAGCTGTACAGATGTACCCTACTGTGACTCTCAGATGTCCTGTAGTTTTATTTTTTGTTAAGCTGTACAGATGTACTATACTGTGACTCTCAGATATCCTGTAGTTTTTATTTGTTGTTAAGCTGTACAGATGTAACCTACTGTGACTCTCAAATATCCTGTAGTTTTTATTTATTGTTAAGCTGTACAGATGTAACCTACTGTGACTCTCAGATATCTGTAGTTTTTATTTATTGTTAAGCTGTACAGATGTACCCTACTGTGACTCTCAGATGTCCTGTAGTTTTATTTGTTGTTAAGCTGTACAGATGTACCCTACTGTGACTCTCAGATGTCCTGTAGATTTTATTTGTTGTTAAGCTGTACAGATGTAACATACTGTGACCCTCAGATATTCTGTTGTTTTTATTTATTGTTAAGCTATACAGATGTACTCTACTGTGACTCTCAGATGTCAAAAGTTTTTATTTATTGTTAAGCTGTACAGATGTACCCTTCTGTAACTCTCATATGTCCTGTAGTTTTGTTTGTTGTTAAGCTGTACAAATGTACCCTACTGTGACTCTCAGATATCCTGTAGTTTTTTTTGTTGTTAAGCTGTACAGATGTACCCTACTGTGACTCTCAGATGTCCTGTAGTTTTATTTGTTGTTAAGCTGTACAGATGTACTCTACTGTGACTCTCAGGTGTCCTGTAGTTTAATTGTTGTTAAGCTGTACAGATGTACTCTACTGTGACTCTCAGATATCCTGTAGTTTTTATTTATTGATAAGCTGTACAGATGTACTCTACTGTGACTCTCAGACATCCTGTAGTTTTTATTTGTTGTTAAGCTGTACAGATGTACCCTACTGTGACTCTGAGATGTCTGTAGTTTTTATTTATTGTTAAGCTGTACAGATTTACCCTACTGTGACTCTCAGATGTCCTGTAGTTTTATTTGTTGTTAAGCTGTACAGATGTCTACTGTGACTCTCAGATATCCTGTAGTTTGTATTTGTTGTTAAGATGTATAGATGTAACCTACTGTGACTCTCAGATATCCTGTAGTTTTTATTTATTGTTAAGCTGCACAGATGTACCCTACTGTGACTCTCAGATGTCCTGTAGTTTTATTTGTTGTTAAGCTGTACATATGTACTCTACTGTGACTCCCAGGTGTCCTGTAGTTTTATTTGTTGTTGAGCTGTACAGATGTACCCTACTGTGACTGTCAGATGTCTTGTAGTTTTTTTTTGTTGTTAAGCTGTACAGATGTCTACTGTGACTCTCAGATATCCTGTAGTTTGTATTTGTTGTTAAGATGTATAGATGTAACCTACTGTGACTCTCAGATGACTGTAGTTTTTATTTATTGTTAAGCTGTACAGATGTACCCTACTGTGACTCTCAGATGTCCTGTAGTTTTATTTGTTGATAAGCTGTACATATGTACCCTACTGTGACTCTCAGATATCATGTATATTTTATTTGTTGTTAAGCTGTACAGATGTAACATACTGTGACCCTCAGATATCCTGTAGTTTTTATTTATTGTTAAGCTGTACAGATGTACTCTACTGTGACTCTCAGATGTCAAAAGTTTTTATTTATTGTTAAGCTGTACAGATGTACCCTACTGTAACTCTCATATGTCCTGTAGTTTTGTTTGTTGTTAAGCTGTACAGATGTACCCTACTGTGACTCTCAGATATCCTGTAGTTTTTTTTGTTGATAAGCTGGACAGATGTACCCTACTGTGACTCTCAGATGTCCTGTAGTTTTATTTGATGTTAAGCTGTACAGATGTACTCTACTGTGACTCTCAGGTGTCCTGTAGTTTAATTGTTGTTAAGCTGTACAGATGTACTCTACTGTGACTCTCAGATATCCTGTAGTTTGTATTTGTTGTTAAGCTGTATAGATGTAACCTACTGTGACTCTCAGATATCCTGTAGTTTTTATTTATTGATAAGCTGTACAGATGTACTCTACTGTGACTCTCAGATATCCTGTAGTTTTTATTTATTGATAAGCTGTACAGATGTACTCTACTGTGACTCTCAGACATCCTGTAGTTTTTATTTGTTGTTAAGCTGTACAGATGTACCCTACTGTGACTCTGAGATGTCTGTAGTTTTTATTTATTGTTAAGCTGTACAGATTTACCCTACTGTGACTCTCAGATGTCCTGTAGTTTTATTTGTTGTTAAGCTGTACAGATGTCTACTGTGACTCTCAGATATCCTGTAGTTTGTATTTGTTGTTAAGATGTATAGATGTAACCTACTGTGACTCTCAGATATCCTGTAGTTTTTATTTATTGTTAAGCTGCACAGATGTACCCTACTGTGACTCTCAGATGTCCTGTAGTTTTATTTGTTGTTAAGCTGTACATATGTACTCTACTGTGACTCTCAGGTGTCCTGTAGTTTAATTGTTGATAAGCTGGACAGATGTACCCTACTGTGACTCTCAGATGTCCTGTAGTTTTATTTGATGTTAAGCTGTACAGATGTACTCTACTGTGACTCTCAGGTGTCCTGTAGTTTAATTGTTGTTAAGCTGTACAGATGTACTCTACTGTGACTCTCAGATATCCTGTAGTTTGTATTTGTTGTTAAGCTGTATAGATGTAACCTACTGTGACTCTCAGATATCCTGTAGTTTTTATTTATTGATAAGCTGTACAGATGTACTCTACTGTGACTCTCAGACATCTTGTAGTTTTTATTTGTTGTTAAGCTGTACAGATGTACCCTACTGTGACTCTGAGATGTCTGTAGTTTTTATTTATTGTTAAGCTGTACAGATTTACCCTACTGTGACTCTCAGATGTCCTGTAGTTTTATTTGTTGTTAAGCTGTACAGATGTCTACTGTGACTCTCAGATGTCCTGTAGTTTTTATTTGTTGTTAAGATGTATAGATGTAACCTACTGTGACTCTCAGATATCCTGTAGTTTTTATTTATTGTTAAGCTGTACAGATGTACCCTACTGTGACTCTCAGATGACTGTAGTTTTTATTTGTTGTTAAGCTGCACAGATGTACTATACTGTGACTCTCAGGTGTCCTGTAGTTTTATTTGTTAAGCTGTACAGATGTACTATACTGTGACTCTCAGATATCCTGTAGTTTTTATTTGTTGCTAAGCTGTACAGATGTAACCTACTGTGACTCTCAAATATCCTGTAGTTTTTATTTATTGTTAAGCTGTACAGATGTAACCTACTGTGACTCTCAGATGTCTGTAGTTTTTATTTATTGTTAAGCTGTACAGATGTACCCTACTGTGACTCTCAGATGTCCTGTAGTTTTATTTGTTGTTAAGCTGTAAAGATGTACCCTACTGTGACTCTCAGATATCCTGTAGATTTTATTTGTTGTTAAGCTGTACAGATGTAACATACTGTGACCCTCAGATATCCTGTAGTTTTTATTTATTGTTAAGCTGTACAGATGTACTCTACTGTGACTCTCAGATGTCAAAAGTTTTTATTTATTGTTAAGCTGTACAGATGTACCCTACTGTAACTCTCATATGTCCTGTAGTTTTGTTTGTTGTTAAGCTGTACAGATGTACCCTACTGTGACTCTCAGATATCCTGTAGTTTTTTTTGTTGTTAAGCTGTACAGATGTACCCTACTGTGACTCTCAGATGTCCTGTAGTTTTATTTGTTGTTAAGCTGTAGAGATGTACTCTACTGTGACTCTCAGGTGTCCTGTAGTTTAATTGTTGTTAAGCTGTACAGATGTAACCTACTGTGACTCTCAAATATCCTGTAGTTTTTATTTATTGTTAAGCTGTACAGATGTAACCTACTGTGACTCTCAGACATCCTGTAGTTTTTATTTGTTGTTAAGCTTTACAGATGTACCCTACTGTGACTCTGAGATGTCTGTAGTTTTTATTTATTGTTAAGCTGTACAGATTTACCCTACTGTGACTCTCAGATGTCCTGTAGTTTTATTTGTTGTTAAGCTGTACAGATGTCTACTGTGACTCTCAGATGTCCTGTAGTTTGTATTTGTTGTTAAGCTGTACAGATGTAACCTACTGTGACTCTCAAATATCCTGTAGTTTTTATTTATTGTTAAGCTTTACAGATGTAACCTACTGTGACTCTCAGATGTCCAGTAGTTTTTATTTATTGTTAAGCTGTACATATGTACCCTACTGTGACTCTCAGATGTCCTGTAGTTTTATTTGTTGTTAAGCTGTACAGATGTACCCTACTGTGACTCTCAGATATCCTGTAGATTTTATTTGTTGTTAAGCTGTACAGATGTAACATACTGTGACCCTCAGATATCCTGTAGTTTTTATTTATTGTTAAGCCGTACAGATGTACGCTACTGTGACTCTCAGATGTCAAAAGTTTTTATTTATTGTTAAGCTGTACAGATGTACCCTACTGTAGCTCTCATATGTCCTGTAGTTTTTTTTGTTGTTAAGCTGTACAGATGTACCCTACTGTGACTCTCAGATGTCCTGTAGTTTTATTTGTTGTTAAGCTGTACAGATGTACTCTACTGTGACTCTCAGGTGTCCTGTAGTTTAATTGTTGTTAAGCTGTACAGATGTACTCTACTGTGACTCTCAGATATCCTGTAGTTTGTATTTGTTGTTAAGCTGTATAGATGTAACCTACTGTGACTCTCAGATATCCTGTAGTTTTTATTTATTGATAAGCTGTACAGATGTACTCTAATGTGACTCTCAGACATCCTGTAGTTTTTATTTGTTGTTAAGCTGTACAGATGTACCCTACTGTGACTCTGAGATGTCTGTAGTTTTTATTTATTGTTAAGCTGTACAGATTTACCCTACTGTGACTCTCAGATGTCCTGTAGTTTTATTTGTTGTTAAGCTGTACAGATGTCTACTGTGACTCTCAGATGTCCTGTAGTTTGTATTTGTTGTTAAGCTGTACAGATGTAACCTACTGTGACTCTCAAATATCCTGTAGTTTTTATTTATTGTTAAGCTGTACAGATGTAACCTACTGTGACTCTCAGATGTCCAGTAGTTTTTATTTATTGTTAAGCTGTACATATGTACCCTACTGTGACTCTCAGATGTCCTGTAGTTTTATTTGTTGTTAAGCTGTACAGATGTACCCTACTGTGACTCTCAGATATCCTGTAGATTTTATTTGTTGTTAAGCTGTAAAGATGTAACATACTGTGACCCTCAGATACCCTGTAGTTTTTATTTATTGTTAAGCTGTACAGATGTACTCTACTGTGACTCTCAGATGTCTAAAGTTTTTATTTATTGTTACGCTGTACAGATGTACCCTACTGTGACTCTCAGATGTCCTGTAGTTTTGTTTGTTGTTAAGCTGTACAGATGTACCCTACTGTGACTCTCAGATATCCTGTAGTTTTTTTTGTTGTTAAGCTGTACAGATGTACCCTACTGTGACTCTCAGATGTCCTGTAGTTTTATTTGTTGTTAAGCTGTACAGATGTACTCTACTGTGACTCTCAGGTGTCCTGTAGTTTAATTTTTGTTAAGCTGTACAGATGTACCCTACTGTGACTCTCAGATGTCTTGTAGATTTTTTTGTTGTTATGCTGTACAGATGTATTCTACTGTGACTCTCAGATATCCTGTAGTTTGTATTTTTTGTTAAGCTGTATAGATGTAACCTACAGTGACTCTCAGATATCCTGTAGTTTTTATTTATTGTTAAGCTGTACAGATGCACCCTACTGTGACTCTCAGATGTCCTGTAGTTTTATTTGTTGTTAAGCTGTACAGATGTACCGTACTGTGACTCTCAGATGTCCTGTAGTTTTATTTGTTGTTAAGCTGTATAGATGTAACATACTGTGACCCTCAGATATCCTGTAGTTTTATTAATTGTTAAGCTGTACAGATGTAAACTACTGTGACTCTCAGATGTCTAAAGTTTTTATTTATTGTTAAGCTGTACAAATGTACCCTACTGTGACTCTCAGATGTCCTGTAGTTTTATTTGTTGTTAAGCTTTACAGATGTACCCTACTGTGACTCTCAGATATCGTGTAGTTTTTTTTGTTGTTAAGCTGTACAGATGTACCCTACTGTGACTCTCAGATGTCCTGTAGTTTTATTTGTTGTTAAGCTGTACAGATGTACTCTACTGTGACTCTCAGATGTCCTGTAGTTTTATTTGTTCTTAAGCTGTACAGATGTACCCTACTGTGACTCTCAGATGACTGTAGTTTTTATTTGTTGTTAAGTTGCACAGATGTACTATAATGTGACTCTGATGTTCAGTAGTTTTTATTTATTGTTAAGCTGTACAGATGTACCCTACTGTGACTCTCAGATGTCCTGTAGTTTTATTTGTTGTTAAGCTGTACATATGTACCTTACTGTGACTCTCAGATATCCTGTAGTTTTTATGTTGTTAACCTGTACAGAGGTACTCTACTGTGACTCCCAGGTGTCCTGTAGTTTTATTTGTTGTTAAGCTGTACAGATGTACCCTACTGTGACTCTCAGATGTCTTGTAGTTTTTTTTGTTGTTAAGCTGTACAGATGTCTACTGTGACTCTCAGATATCCTGTAGTTTGTATTTGTTGTTAAGATGTATAGATGTACCCTACTGTGACTCTCAGATATCGTGTAGTTTTTATTTATTGTTAAGCTGTACAGATGCACCCTACTGTGACTCTCAGATGTCCTGTAGTTTTATTTGTTGTTAAGCTGTACAGATGTACCGTACTGTGACTCTCAGATGTCCTGTAGTTTTATTTGTTGTTAAGCTGTATAGATGTAACATACTGTGACCCTCAGATATCCTGTAGTTTTATTAATTGTTAAGCTGTACAGATGTAAACTACTGTGACTCTCAGATGTCTAAAGTTTTTATTTATTGTTAAGCTGTACAAATGTACCCTACTGTGACTCTCAGATGTCCTGTAGTTTTATTTGTTGTTAAGCTTTACAGATGTACCCTACTGTGACTCTCAGATATCGTGTAGTTTTTTTTGTTGTTAAGCTGTACAGATGTACCCTACTGTGACTCTCAGATGTCCTGTAGTTTTATTTGTTGTTAAGCTGTACAGATGTACTCTACTGTGACTCTCAGATGTCCTGTAGTTTTATTTGTTCTTAAGCTGTACAGATGTACCCTACTGTGACTCTCAGATGACTGTAGTTTTTATTTGTTGTTAAGTTGCACAGATGTACTATAATGTGACTCTGATGTTCAGTAGTTTTTATTTATTGTTAAGCCGTACAGATGTACCCTACTGTGACTCTCAGATGTCCTGTAGTTTTATTTGTTGTTAAGCTGTACATATGTACCTTACTGTGACTCTCAGATATCCTGTAGTTTTTATGTTGTTAACCTGTACAGAGGTACTCTACTGTGACTCCCAGGTGTCCTGTAGTTTTATTTGTTGTTAAGCTGTACAGATGTACCCTACTGTGACTCTCAGATGTCTTGTAGTTTTTTTTGTTGTTAAGCTGTACAGATGTCTACTGTGACTCTCAGATATCCTGTAGTTTGTATTTGTTGTTAAGATGTATAGATGTAACCTACTGTGACTCTCAGATATCCTGTAGTTTTTATTTATTGTTAAGCTGTACAGATGTACCCTACTGTGACTCTCAGATGACTGTAGTTTTTATTTGTTGTTAAGCTGCACAGATGTACTATACTGTGACTCTCAGGTGTCCTGTAGTTTTATTTGTTAAGCTGTACAGATGTACCCTACTGTGACTCTCAGATGTCCTGTAGTTTTATTTTTTGTTAAGCTGTACAGATGTACTATACTGTGACTCTCAAATATCCTGTAGTTTTTATTTATTGTTAAGCTGTACAGATGTAACCTACTGTGACTCTCAGATGTCTGTAGTTTTTATTTATTGTTAAGCTGTACAGATGTACCCTACTGTGACTCTCAGATGTCCTGTAGTTTTATTTGTTGTTAAGCTGTACATATGTACCCTACTGTGACTCTCAGATATCCTGTATATTTTATTTGTTGTTAAGCTGTACAGATGTAACATACTGTGACCCTCAGATATCCTGTAGTTTTTATTTATTGTTAAGCTGTACAGATGTACTCTACTGTGACTCTCAGATGTCAAAAGTTTTTATTTATTGTTAAGCTGTACAGATGTACCCTACTGTAACTCTCATATGTCCTGTAGTTTTGTTTGTTGTTAGCTGTACAGATGTACCCTACTGTGACTCTCAGATATATTGTAGTTGTTTTTGTTGATAAGCTGTACAGATGTACCCTACTGTGACCCTCAGATGTCCTGTAGTTTTATTTGTTGTTAAGCTGTAGAGATGTACTCTACTGTGACTCTCAGGTGTCCTGTAGTTTAATTGTTGTTAAGCTGTACAGATGTACTCTACTGTGACTCTCAGATATCCTGTAGTTTGTATTTGTTGTTAAGCTGTATAGATGTAACCTACTGTGACTCTCAGATATCCTGTAGTTTTTATTTATTGATAAGCTGTACATATGTACTCTACTGTGACTCTCAGACATCCTGTAGTTTTTATTTGTTGTTAAGCTGTACAGATGTACCCTACTGTGACTCTGAGATGTCTGTAGTTTTTATTTATTGTTAAGCTGTACAGATTTACCCTACTGTGACTCTCAGATGTCCTGTAGTTTTATTTGTTGTTAAGCTGTACAGATGTCTACTGTGACTCTCAGATGTCCTGTAGTTTGTATTTGTTGTTAAGATGTATAGATGTAACCTACTGTGACTCTCAGATATCCTGTAGTTTTTATTTATTGTTAAGCTGTACAGATGTACCCTACTGTGACTCTCAGATGACTGTAGTTTTTATTTGTTGTTAAGCTGCACAGATGTACTATACTGTGACTCTCAGGTGTCCTGTAGTTTTATTTGTTAAGCTGTACAGATGTACTATACTGTGACTCACAGATATCCTGTAGTTTTTATTTGTTGCTAAGCTGTACAGATGTAACCTACTGTGACTCTCAAATATCCTGTAGTTTTTATTTATTGTTAAGCTGTACAGATGTAACCTACTGTGACTCTCAGATGTCTGTAGTTTTTATTTATTGTTAAGCTGTACAGATGTACCCTACTGTGACTCTCAGATGTCCTGTAGTTTTATTTGTTGTTAAGCTGTAAAGATGTACCCTACTGTGACTCTCAGATATCCTGTAGATTTTATTTGTTGTTAAGCTGTACAGATGTAACATACTGTGACCCTCAGATATCCTGTAGTTTTTATTTATTGTTAAGCTGTACAGATGTACTCTACTGTGACTCTCAGATGTCAAACGTTTTTATTTATTGTTAAGCTGTACAGATGTACCCTACTGTAACTCTCATATGTCCTGTAGTTTTGTTTGTTGTTAAGCTGTACAGATGTACCCTACTGTGACTCTCAGATATCCTGTAGTTTTTTTTGTTGTTAAGCTGTACAGATGTACCCTACTGTGACTCTCAGATGTCCTGTAGTTTTATTTGTTGTTAAGCTGTACAGATGTACCCTACTGTGACTCTCAGATGACTGTAGTTTTTATTTGTTGTTAAGCTACACAGATGTACTATACTGTGACTCTGATGTCCAGTAGTTTTTATTTATTGTTAAGCTGTACAGATGTACCCTACTGTGACTCTCAGATGTCCTGTAGTTTTATTTGTTGTTAAGCTGTACATATGTACTCTACTGTGACTCCCAGGTGTCCTGTAGTTTTATTTGTTGTTAAGCTGTACAGATGTACCCTACTGTGACTCTCTGAGGTCTTGTAGTTTTTTTGTTGTTAAGCTGTACAGATGTCTACTGTGACTCTCAGATATCCTGTAGTTTGTATTTGTTGTTAAGATGTATAGATGTAACCTACTGTGACTCTCAGATATCCTGTAGTTTTTATTTATTGTTAAGCTGTACAGATGTACCCTACTGTGACTCTCAGATGACTGTAGTTTTTATTTGTTGTTAAGCTGCACAGATGTACTATACTGTGACTCTCAGGTGTCCTGTAGTTTTATTTGTTAAGCTGTACAGATGTACCCTACTGTGACTCTCAGATGTCCTGTAGTTTTATTTTTTGTTAAGCTGTACAGATGTACTATACTGTGACTCTCAGATATCCTGTAGTTTTTATTTGTTGTTAAGCTGTACAGATGTAACCTACTGTGACTCTCAAATATCCTGTAGTTTTTATTTATTGTTAAGCTGTACAGATGTAACCTACTGTGACTCTCAGATATCTGTAGTTTTTATTTATTGTTAAGCTGTACAGATGTACCCTACTGTGACTCTCAGATGTCCTGTAGTTTTATTTGTTGTTAAGCTGTACAGATGTACCCTACTGTGACTCTCAGATGTCCTGTAGATTTTATTTGTTGTTAAGCTGTACAGATGTAACATACTGTGACCCTCAGATATTCTGTTGTTTTTATTTATTGTTAAGCTATACAGATGTACTCTACTGTGACTCTCAGATGTCAAAAGTTTTTATTTATTGTTAAGCTGTACAGATGTACCCTTCTGTAACTCTCATATGTCCTGTAGTTTTGTTTGTTGTTAAGCTGTACAAATGTACCCTACTGTGACTCTCAGATATCCTGTAGTTTTTTTTGTTGTTAAGCTGTACAGATGTACCCTACTGTGACTCTCAGATGTCCTGTAGTTTTATTTGTTGTTAAGCTGTACAGATGTACTCTACTGTGACTCTCAGGTGTCCTGTAGTTTAATTGTTGTTAAGCTGTACAGATGTACTCTACTGTGACTCTCAGATATCCTGTAGTTTTTATTTATTGATAAGCTGTACAGATGTACTCTACTGTGACTCTCAGACATCCTGTAGTTTTTATTTGTTGTTAAGCTGTACAGATGTACCCTACTGTGACTCTGAGATGTCTGTAGTTTTTATTTATTGTTAAGCTGTACAGATTTACCCTACTGTGACTCTCAGATGTCCTGTAGTTTTATTTGTTGTTAAGCTGTACAGATGTCTACTGTGACTCTCAGATATCCTGTAGTTTGTATTTGTTGTTAAGATGTATAGATGTAACCTACTGTGACTCTCAGATATCCTGTAGTTTTTATTTATTGTTAAGCTGCACAGATGTACCCTACTGTGACTCTCAGATGTCCTGTAGTTTTATTTGTTGTTAAGCTGTACATATGTACTCTACTGTGACTCCCAGGTGTCCTGTAGTTTTATTTGTTGTTGAGCTGTACAGATGTACCCTACTGTGACTGTCAGATGTCTTGTAGTTTTTTTTTGTTGTTAAGCTGTACAGATGTCTACTGTGACTCTCAGATATCCTGTAGTTTGTATTTGTTGTTAAGATGTATAGATGTAACCTACTGTGACTCTCAGATGACTGTAGTTTTTATTTATTGTTAAGCTGTACAGATGTACCCTACTGTGACTCTCAGATGTCCTGTAGTTTTATTTGTTGATAAGCTGTACATATGTACCCTACTGTGACTCTCAGATATCCTGTATATTTTATTTGTTGTTAAGCTGTACAGATGTAACATACTGTGACCCTCAGATATCCTGTAGTTTTTATTTATTGTTAAGCTGTACAGATGTACTCTACTGTGACTCTCAGATGTCAAAAGTTTTTATTTATTGTTAAGCTGTACAGATGTACCCTACTGTAACTCTCATATGTCCTGTAGTTTTGTTTGTTGTTAAGCTGTACAGATGTACCCTACTGTGACTCTCAGATATCCTGTAGTTTTTTTTGTTGATAAGCTGGACAGATGTACCCTACTGTGACTCTCAGATGTCCTGTAGTTTTATTTGATGTTAAGCTGTACAGATGTACTCTACTGTGACTCTCAGGTGTCCTGTAGTTTAATTGTTGTTAAGCTGTACAGATGTACTCTACTGTGACTCTCAGATATCCTGTAGTTTGTATTTGTTGTTAAGCTGTATAGATGTAACCTACTGTGACTCTCAGATATCCTGTAGTTTTTATTTATTGATAAGCTGTACAGATGTACTCTACTGTGACTCTCAGATATCCTGTAGTTTTTATTTATTGATAAGCTGTACAGATGTACTCTACTGTGACTCTCAGACATCCTGTAGTTTTTATTTGTTGTTAAGCTGTACAGATGTACCCTACTGTGACTCTGAGATGTCTGTAGTTTTTATTTATTGTTAAGCTGTACAGATTTACCCTACTGTGACTCTCAGATGTCCTGTAGTTTTATTTGTTGTTAAGCTGTACAGATGTCTACTGTGACTCTCAGATATCCTGTAGTTTGTATTTGTTGTTAAGATGTATAGATGTAACCTACTGTGACTCTCAGATATCCTGTAGTTTTTATTTATTGTTAAGCTGCACAGATGTACCCTACTGTGACTCTCAGATGTCCTGTAGTTTTATTTGTTGTTAAGCTGTACATATGTACTCTACTGTGACTCTCAGGTGTCCTGTAGTTTAATTGTTGATAAGCTGGACAGATGTACCCTACTGTGACTCTCAGATGTCCTGTAGTTTTATTTGATGTTAAGCTGTACAGATGTACTCTACTGTGACTCTCAGGTGTCCTGTAGTTTAATTGTTGTTAAGCTGTACAGATGTACTCTACTGTGACTCTCAGATATCCTGTAGTTTGTATTTGTTGTTAAGCTGTATAGATGTAACCTACTGTGACTCTCAGATATCCTGTAGTTTTTATTTATTGATAAGCTGTACAGATGTACTCTACTGTGACTCTCAGACATCTTGTAGTTTTTATTTGTTGTTAAGCTGTACAGATGTACCCTACTGTGACTCTGAGATGTCTGTAGTTTTTATTTATTGTTAAGCTGTACAGATTTACCCTACTGTGACTCTCAGATGTCCTGTAGTTTTATTTGTTGTTAAGCTGTACAGATGTCTACTGTGACTCTCAGATGTCCTGTAGTTTTTATTTGTTGTTAAGATGTATAGATGTAACCTACTGTGACTCTCAGATATCCTGTAGTTTTTATTTATTGTTAAGCTGTACAGATGTACCCTACTGTGACTCTCAGATGACTGTAGTTTTTATTTGTTGTTAAGCTGCACAGATGTACTATACTGTGACTCTCAGGTGTCCTGTAGTTTTATTTGTTAAGCTGTACAGATGTACTATACTGTGACTCTCAGATATCCTGTAGTTTTTATTTGTTGCTAAGCTGTACAGATGTAACCTACTGTGACTCTCAAATATCCTGTAGTTTTTATTTATTGTTAAGCTGTACAGATGTAACCTACTGTGACTCTCAGATGTCTGTAGTTTTTATTTATTGTTAAGCTGTACAGATGTACCCTACTGTGACTCTCAGATGTCCTGTAGTTTTATTTGTTGTTAAGCTGTAAAGATGTACCCTACTGTGACTCTCAGATATCCTGTAGATTTTATTTGTTGTTAAGCTGTACAGATGTAACATACTGTGACCCTCAGATATCCTGTAGTTTTTATTTATTGTTAAGCTGTACAGATGTACTCTACTGTGACTCTCAGATGTCAAAAGTTTTTATTTATTGTTAAGCTGTACAGATGTACCCTACTGTAACTCTCATATGTCCTGTAGTTTTGTTTGTTGTTAAGCTGTACAGATGTACCCTACTGTGACTCTCAGATATCCTGTAGTTTTTTTTGTTGTTAAGCTGTACAGATGTACCCTACTGTGACTCTCAGATGTCCTGTAGTTTTATTTGTTGTTAAGCTGTACAGATGTACTCTACTGTGACTCTCAGGTGTCCTGTAGTTTAATTGGTGATAAGCTGTACAGATGTACTCTACTGTGACTCTCAGATATCCTGTAGTTTGTATTTGTTGTTAAGCTGTATAGATGTAACCTACTGTGACTCTCAGATATCCTGTAGTTTTTATTTATTGATAAGCTGTACAGATGTACTCTACTGTGACTCTCAGACATCCTGTAGTTTTTATTTGTTGTTAAGCTGTACAGATGTACCCTACTGTGACTCTCAGATGACTGTAGTTTTTATTTGTTGTTAAGCTACACAGATGTACTATACTGTGACTCTGATGTCCAGTAGTTTTTATTTATTGTTAAGCTGTACAGATGTACCCTACTGTGACTCTCAGATGTCCTGTAGTTTTATTTGTTGTTAAGCTGTACATATGTACTCTACTGTGACTCCCAGGTGTCCTGTAGTTTTATTTGTTGTTAAGCTGTACAGATGTACCCTACTGTGACTCTCAGATGTCTTGTAGTTTTTTTTTTGTTAAGCTGTACATATGTCTACTGTGACTCTCAGATATCCTGTAGTTTGTATTTGTTGTTAAGATGTATAGATGTAACCTACTGTGACTCTCAGATATCCTGTAGTTTTTATTTATTGTTAAGCTGTACAGATGTACCCTACTGTGACTCTCAGATGACTGTAGTTTTTATTTGTTGTTAAGCTGCACAGATGTACTATACTGTGACTCTCAGGTGTCCTGTAGTTTTATTTGTTAAGCTGTACAGATGTACCCTACTGTGACTCTCAGATGTCCTGTAGTTTTATTTTTTGTTAAGCTGTACAGATGTACTATACTGTGACTCTCAGATATCCTGTAGTTTTTATTTTTTGTTAAGCTGTACAGATGTACTATACTGTGACTCTCACACATCCTGTAGTTTTTATTTGTTGTTAAGCTGTACAGATGTACGCTACTGTGACTCTGAGATGTCTGTAGTTTTTATTTATTGTTAAGCTGTACAGATTTACCCTACTGTGACTCTCAGATGTCCTGTAGTTTTATTTGTTGTTAAGCTGTACAGATGTCTACTGTGACTCTCAGATATCCTGTAGTTTGTATTTGTTGTTAAGATGTATATATGTAACCTACTGTGACTCTCAGATATCCTGTAGTTTTTATTTATTGTTAAGCTGCACAGATGTACCCTACTGTGACTCTCAGATGTCCTGTAGTTTTATTTGTTGTTAAGCTGTACATATGTACTCTACTGTGACTCCCAGGTGTCCTGTAGTTTTATTTGTTGTTGAGCTGTACAGATGTACCCTACTGTGACTGTCAGATGTCTTGTAGTTTTTTTTTTGTTGTTAAGCTGTACAGATGTCTACTGTGACTCTCAGATATCCTGTAGTTTGTATTTGTTGTTAAGATGTATAGATGTAACCTATTGTGACTCTCAGATGACTGTAGTTTTTATTTATTGTTAAGCTGTACAGATGTACCCTACTGTGACTCTCAGATGTCCTGTAGTTTTATTTGTTGATAAGCTGTACATATGTACCCTACTGTGACTCTCAGATATCCTGTATATTTTATTTGTTGTTAAGCTGTACAGATGTAACATACTGTGACCCTCAGATATCCTGTAGTTTTTATTTATTGTTAAGCTGTACAGATGTACTCTACTGTGACTCTCAGATGTCAAAAGTTTTTATTTATTGTTAAGCTGTACAGATGTACCCTACTGTAACTCTCATATGTCCTGTAGTTTTGTTTGTTGTTAAGCTGTACAGATGTACCCTACTGTGACTCTCAGATATCCTGTAGTTTTTTTTGTTGATAAGCTGGACAGATGTACCCTACTGTGACTCTCAGATGTCCTGTAGTTTTATTTGTTGTTAAGCTGTACAGATGTACTCTACTGTGACTCTCAGGTGTCCTGTAGTTTAATTGTTGTTAAGCTGTACAGATGTCTACTGTGACTCTCAGATATCCTGTAGTTTGTATTTGTTGTTAAGATGTATAGATGTAACCTACTGTGACTCTCAGATGACTGTAGTTTTTATTTGTTGTTAAGCTGCACAGATGTACTATACTGTGACTCTCAGGTGTCCTGTAGTTTTATTTGTTAAGCTGTACAGATGTACCCTACTGTGACTCTCAGATGTCCTGTAGTTTTATTTTTTGTTAAGCTGTACAGATGTACTATACTGTGACTCTCAGATATCCTGTAGTTTTTATTTGTTGTTAAGCTGTACAGATGTAACCTACTGTGACTCTCAAATATCCTGTAGTTTTTATTTATTGTTAAGCTGTACAGATGTAACCTACTGTGACTCTCAGATGTCTGTAGTTTTTATTTATTGTTAAGCTGCACAGATGTACCCTACTGTGACTCTCAGATGTCCTGTAGTTTTATTTGTTGTTAAGCTGTACATATGTACTCTACTGTGACTCCCAGGTGTCCTGTAGTTTTATTTGTTGTTGAGCTGTACAGATGTACCCTACTGTGACTGTCAGATGTCTTGTAGTTTTTTTTTGTTGTTAAGCTGTACAGATGTCTACTGTGACTCTCAGATATCCTGTAGTTTGTATTTGTTGTTAAGATGTATAGATGTAACCTACTGTGACTCTCAGATGACTGTAGTTTTTATTTATTGTTAAGCTGTACAGATGTACCCTACTGTGACTCTCAGATGTCCTGTAGTTTTATTTGTTGATAAGCTGTACATATGTACCCTACTGTGACTCTCAGATATCCTGTATATTTTATTTGTTGTTAAGCTGTACAGATGTAACATACTGTGACCCTCAGATATCCTGTAGTTTTTATTTATTGTTAAGCTGTACAGATGTACTCTACTGTGACTCTCAGATGTCAAAAGTTTTTATTTATTGTTAAGCTGTACAGATGTACCCTACTGTAACTCTCATATGTCCTGTAGTTTTGTTTGTTGTTAAGCTGTACAGATGTACCCTACTGTGACTCTCAGATATCCTGTAGTTTTTTTTGTTGATAAGCTGGACAGATGTACCCTACTGTGACTCTCAGATGTCCTGTAGTTTTATTTGATGTTAAGCTGTACAGATGTACTCTACTGTGACTCTCAGGTGTCCTGTAGTTTAATTGTTGTTAAGCTGTACAGATGTACTCTACTGTGACTCTCAGATATCCTGTAGTTTGTATTTGTTGTTAAGCTGTATAGATGTAACCTACTGTGACTCTCAGATATCCTGTAGTTTTTATTTATTGATAAGCTGTACAGATGTACTCTACTGTGACTCTCAGATATCCTGTAGTTTTTATTTATTGATAAGCTGTACAGATGTACTCTACTGTGACTCTCAGACATCCTGTAGTTTTTATTTGTTGTTAAGCTGTACAGATGTACCCTACTGTGACTCTGAGATGTCTGTAGTTTTTATTTATTGTTAAGCTGTACAGATTTACCCTACTGTGACTCTCAGATGTCCTGTAGTTTTATTTGTTGTTAAGCTGTACAGATGTCTACTGTGACTCTCAGATATCCTGTAGTTTGTATTTGTTGTTAAGATGTATAGATGTAACCTACTGTGACTCTCAGATATCCTGTAGTTTTTATTTATTGTTAAGCTGCACAGATGTACCCTACTGTGACTCTCAGATGTCCTGTAGTTTTATTTGTTGTTAAGCTGTACATATGTACTCTACTGTGACTCTCAGGTGTCCTGTAGTTTAATTGTTGATAAGCTGGACAGATGTACCCTACTGTGACTCTCAGATGTCCTGTAGTTTTATTTGATGTTAAGCTGTACAGATGTACTCTACTGTGACTCTCAGGTGTCCTGTAGTTTAATTGTTGTTAAGCTGTACAGATGTACTCTACTGTGACTCTCAGATATCCTGTAGTTTGTATTTGTTGTTAAGCTGTATAGATGTAACCTACTGTGACTCTCAGATATCCTGTAGTTTTTATTTATTGATAAGCTGTACAGATGTACTCTACTGTGACTCTCAGACATCTTGTAGTTTTTATTTGTTGTTAAGCTGTACAGATGTACCCTACTGTGACTCTGAGATGTCTGTAGTTTTTATTTATTGTTAAGCTGTACAGATTTACCCTACTGTGACTCTCAGATGTCCTGTAGTTTTATTTGTTGTTAAGCTGTACAGATGTCTACTGTGACTCTCAGATGTCCTGTAGTTTTTATTTGTTGTTAAGATGTATAGATGTAACCTACTGTGACTCTCAGATATCCTGTAGTTTTTATTTATTGTTAAGCTGTACAGATGTACCCTACTGTGACTCTCAGATGACTGTAGTTTTTATTTGTTGTTAAGCTGCACAGATGTACTATACTGTGACTCTCAGGTGTCCTGTAGTTTTATTTGTTAAGCTGTACAGATGTACTATACTGTGACTCTCAGATATCCTGTAGTTTTTATTTGTTGCTAAGCTGTACAGATGTAACCTACTGTGACTCTCAAATATCCTGTAGTTTTTATTTATTGTTAAGCTGTACAGATGTAACCTACTGTGACTCTCAGATGTCTGTAGTTTTTATTTATTGTTAAGCTGTACAGATGTACCCTACTGTGACTCTCAGATGTCCTGTAGTTTTATTTGTTGTTAAGCTGTAAAGATGTACCCTACTGTGACTCTCAGATATCCTGTAGATTTTATTTGTTGTTAAGCTGTACAGATGTAACATACTGTGACCCTCAGATATCCTGTAGTTTTTATTTATTGTTAAGCTGTACAGATGTACTCTACTGTGACTCTCAGATGTCAAAAGTTTTTATTTATTGTTAAGCTGTACAGATGTACCCTACTGTAACTCTCATATGTCCTGTAGTTTTGTTTGTTGTTAAGCTGTACAGATGTACCCTACTGTGACTCTCAGATATCCTGTAGTTTTTTTTGTTGTTAAGCTGTACAGATGTACCCTACTGTGACTCTCAGATGTCCTGTAGTTTTATTTGTTGTTAAGCTGTACAGATGTACTCTACTGTGACTCTCAGGTGTCCTGTAGTTTAATTGGTGATAAGCTGTACAGATGTACTCTACTGTGACTCTCAGATATCCTGTAGTTTGTATTTGTTGTTAAGCTGTATAGATGTAACCTACTGTGACTCTCAGATATCCTGTAGTTTTTATTTATTGATAAGCTGTACAGATGTACTCTACTGTGACTCTCAGACATCCTGTAGTTTTTATTTGTTGTTAAGCTGTACAGATGTACCCTACTGTGACTCTCAGATGACTGTAGTTTTTATTTGTTGTTAAGCTACACAGATGTACTATACTGTGACTCTGATGTCCAGTAGTTTTTATTTATTGTTAAGCTGTACAGATGTACCCTACTGTGACTCTCAGATGTCCTGTAGTTTTATTTGTTGTTAAGCTGTACATATGTACTCTACTGTGACTCCCAGGTGTCCTGTAGTTTTATTTGTTGTTAAGCTGTACAGATGTACCCTACTGTGACTCTCAGATGTCTTGTAGTTTTTTTTTTGTTAAGCTGTACATATGTCTACTGTGACTCTCAGATATCCTGTAGTTTGTATTTGTTGTTAAGATGTATAGATGTAACCTACTGTGACTCTCAGATATCCTGTAGTTTTTATTTATTGTTAAGCTGTACAGATGTACCCTACTGTGACTCTCAGATGACTGTAGTTTTTATTTGTTGTTAAGCTGCACAGATGTACTATACTGTGACTCTCAGGTGTCCTGTAGTTTTATTTGTTAAGCTGTACAGATGTACCCTACTGTGACTCTCAGATGTCCTGTAGTTTTATTTTTTGTTAAGCTGTACAGATGTACTATACTGTGACTCTCAGATATCCTGTAGTTTTTATTTTTTGTTAAGCTGTACAGATGTACTATACTGTGACTCTCACACATCCTGTAGTTTTTATTTGTTGTTAAGCTGTACAGATGTACGCTACTGTGACTCTGAGATGTCTGTAGTTTTTATTTATTGTTAAGCTGTACAGATTTACCCTACTGTGACTCTCAGATGTCCTGTAGTTTTATTTGTTGTTAAGCTGTACAGATGTCTACTGTGACTCTCAGATATCCTGTAGTTTGTATTTGTTGTTAAGATGTATATATGTAACCTACTGTGACTCTCAGATATCCTGTAGTTTTTATTTATTGTTAAGCTGCACAGATGTACCCTACTGTGACTCTCAGATGTCCTGTAGTTTTATTTGTTGTTAAGCTGTACATATGTACTCTACTGTGACTCCCAGGTGTCCTGTAGTTTTATTTGTTGTTGAGCTGTACAGATGTACCCTACTGTGACTGTCAGATGTCTTGTAGTTTTTTTTTTGTTGTTAAGCTGTACAGATGTCTACTGTGACTCTCAGATATCCTGTAGTTTGTATTTGTTGTTAAGATGTATAGATGTAACCTACTGTGACTCTCAGATGACTGTAGTTTTTATTTATTGTTAAGCTGTACAGATGTACCCTACTGTGACTCTCAGATGTCCTGTAGTTTTATTTGTTGATAAGCTGTACATATGTACCCTACTGTGACTCTCAGATATCCTGTATATTTTATTTGTTGTTAAGCTGTACAGATGTAACATACTGTGACCCTCAGATATCCTGTAGTTTTTATTTATTGTTAAGCTGTACAGATGTACTCTACTGTGACTCTCAGATGTCAAAAGTTTTTATTTATTGTTAAGCTGTACAGATGTACCCTACTGTAACTCTCATATGTCCTGTAGTTTTGTTTGTTGTTAAGCTGTACAGATGTACCCTACTGTGACTCTCAGATATCCTGTAGTTTTTTTTGTTGATAAGCTGGACAGATGTACCCTACTGTGACTCTCAGATGTCCTGTAGTTTTATTTGTTGTTAAGCTGTACAGATGTACTCTACTGTGACTCTCAGGTGTCCTGTAGTTTAATTGTTGTTAAGCTGTACAGATGTCTACTGTGACTCTCAGATATCCTGTAGTTTGTATTTGTTGTTAAGATGTATAGATGTAACCTACTGTGACTCTCAGATGACTGTAGTTTTTATTTGTTGTTAAGCTGCACAGATGTACTATACTGTGACTCTCAGGTGTCCTGTAGTTTTATTTGTTAAGCTGTACAGATGTACCCTACTGTGACTCTCAGATGTCCTGTAGTTTTATTTTTTGTTAAGCTGTACAGATGTACTATACTGTGACTCTCAGATATCCTGTAGTTTTTATTTGTTGTTAAGCTGTACAGATGTAACCTACTGTGACTCTCAAATATCCTGTAGTTTTTATTTATTGTTAAGCTGTACAGATGTAACCTACTGTGACTCTCAGATGTCTGTAGTTTTTATTTATTGTTAAGCTGTACAGATGTACCCTACTGTGACTCTCAGATGTCCTGTAGTTTTATTTGTTGTTAAGCTGTACAGATGTACCCTACTGTGACTCTCAGATATCCTGTAGATTTTATTTGTTGTTAAGCTTTACAGATGTAACATACTGTGACCCTCAGATATCCTGTAGTTTTTATTTATTGTTAAGCTATACAGATGTACTCTACTGTGACTCTCAGATGTCAAAAGTTTTTATTTATTGTTAAGCTGTACAGATGTACCCTACTGTAACTCTCATATGTCCTGTAGTTTTGTTTGTTGTTAAGCTGTACAGATGTACCCTACTGTGACTCTCAGATATCCTGTAGTTTTTTTTGTTGTTAAGCTGTACAGATTTACCCTACTGTGACTCTCAGATATCCTGTAGTTTTTTTTTGTTGTTAAGCTGTACAGATGTACCCTACTGTGACTCTCAGATGTCCTGTAGTTTTATTTGTTGTTAAGCTGTACAGATGTACTCTACTGTGACTCTCAGGTGTCCTGTAGTTTAATTGTTGTTAAGCTGTACAGATGTACTCTACTGTGACTCTCAGATATCCTGTAGTTTGTATTTGTTGTTAAGCTGTATAGATGTAACCTACTGTGACTCTCAGATATCCTGTAGTTTTTATTTATTGATAAGCTGTACAGATGTACTCTACTGTGACTCTCAGACATCCTGTAGTTTTTATTTGTTGTTAAGCTGTACAGATGTACCCTACTGTGACTCTGAGATGTCTGTAGTTTTTATTTATTGTTAAGCTGTACAGATTTACCCTACTGTGACTCTCAGATGTCCTGTAGTTTTTATTTATTGATAAGCTGTACAGATGTACTCTACTGTGACTCTCAGACATCCTGTAGTTTTTATTTGTTGTTAAGCTGTACAGATGTACTCTACAGTGACTCTCAGATGACCTGTAGTTTTTTATTTGTTGTTAAGCTGTACATATGTACTCTACTTTGACTTTCAGATGGCCTGCAGTTTTTATTTGTTGTTTAGCTGTACAGATGTACCCTACTGTGACTCTCAGGTGGCCTGTATTTTTATTTATTGTTAAGTTGTACAGATGTACCCTACTGTGACTCTCAGATATCCTGTATTTTTTATTGGTTGTTAAGCTGTACAGATGTACCCTACTGTGACTCTCAGATGGCCTGTAGTTTTTATTTATTGTTAAGCTGTACAGATGTACTCTACTGTCAATCTCAGATAGGCTGTAGTTTTTATTTATTGTTAAGCTGTACAGATGTACCCTACAGTGAATCTCAGATGTCCTGTAGTCTTATTTGTTGTTAAGTTGTACAGATGTACCCTACTGTGACTCTCAGATGTCCTGTAGTTTTATTTGTTGTTAAGCTGTACAGATGTACCCTACTTTGACTCTCAGATGTCCTGTAGTTTTATTTGTTGTTAAGCTGTACAGATGTACCCTACTGTGACTCTCAGATGTCCTGTAGTTTTATTTGTTGTTAAGCTGTACAGATGCACCCTACTGTGACTCTCAGATATCCTGTAGTTTTTATTTGTTGTTAAGCTGTACAGATGTACCCTACTGTGACTCTCAGATGTCCTGTAGTTTTATTTGTTGTTAAGCTGTACAGATGTACTCTACTGTGACTCTGATGTCCAGTAGTTTTTATTTATTGTTAAGCTGTACAGATGTACCCTACTGTGACTCTCAGATGACCTGTAGTTTTTATTTGTTGTCAAGCAGTACATATGTACTCTACTGTGACTTTCAGATGGCCTCTAGTTTTATTTATTGTTAAGCTGTACAGATGTACCCTACTGTGACTCTCAGATGGCCTGTAGTTTTTATTTGTTGTTAAGCTGTACAGATGTACCCTACTGTGACTCTCAGAGGTCCTGTAGTTTTTATTTATTGTTAAGCTGTACAGATGTACCCTACTGTGACTCTCAGATATCCTGTAGTTTTATTTGTTGTTAAGCTGTACAGATGTACCTTACTGTGACTCTCAGATATCCTGTAGTTTTTATTTGTTGTTAAGCTGTACAAATGTACTCTACTGTGACTCTGATGTCCAGTAGTTTTTATTTATTGTTAAGCTGTACAGATGTACCCTACTGTGACTCTCTGATGTCCAGTAGTTTTTATTTATTGTTAAGCTGTACAGATGTACTCTACAGTGACTCTCAGATGACCTGTAGTTTTTATTTGTTGTTAAGCTGTACATATGTACTCTACTGTGACTTTCAGATAGACTGTAGTTTTTATTTGTTGTTTAGCTGTACAGATGTACCCTACTGTGACTCTCAGGTGGCCTGTATTTTTATTTATTGTTAAGTTGTACAGATGTACCCTACTGTGACTCTCAGATGTCCTGTAGTTTTATTTGTTGTTAAGCTGTACAGATATACCCTACTGTGACTCTCGGATGTCCTCTAGTTTTATTTGTTGTTAAGCTGTACAGATGTACCCTACTGTGACCCTCAGATGTCCTGTAGTTTTATTTGTTGTTAAGCTGTACAGATGTAACCTACTGTGACTCTGAGATGTCCTGTAGTTTTTATTTATTGTTAAACTGTACAGATGTAACCTACTGTGACTCTCAGATGTCCTGTAGTTTTTATTTATTGTTAAAAAGTACAGATGTACTCTATTGTGACTCTCAGATAGACTGTAGTTTTTATTTATTGTCAAGCTGTACAGATGTACCCTACTGTGACTCTCAGCTGTCCTGTAGTTTTATTTATTGTTAAGCTATACAGATGTACCTTACTGTGACTCTCAGATGTCTTGTAGTTTTATTTGTTGTTAAGATGTACATATGTACCCTACTATGACTCTCAGATGTCCTGTAGTTTTATTTGTTGTTAAGCTGTACAGATGTACCCTATTGTGACTCTCATATGTCCTGTAGTTTTTATTTATTGTTAAGCTGTACAGATGTACCCTACAGTGAATCTCAGATGTCCTGTAGTCTTATTTGTTGTTAAGTTGTACAGATGTACCCTACTGTGACTCTCAGATGTCCTGTAGTTTTATTTGTTGATAAGCTGTACATATGTACCCTACTGTGACTCTCAGATATCCTGTATATTTTATTTGTTGTTAAGCTGTACAGATGTAACATACTGTGACCCTCAGATATCCTGTAGTTTTTATTTATTGTTAAGCTGTACAGATGTACTCTACTGTGACTCTCAGATGTCAAAAGTTTTTATTTATTGTTAAGCTGTACAGATGTACCCTACTGTAACTCTCATATGTCCTGTAGTTTTGTTTGTTGTTAAGCTGTACAGATGTACCCTACTGTGACTCTCAGATATCCTGTAGTTTTTTTTGTTGATAAGCTGGACAGATGTACCCTACTGTGACTCTCAGATGTCCTGTAGTTTTATTTGTTGTTAAGCTGTACAGATGTACTCTACTGTGACTCTCAGGTGTCCTGTAGTTTAATTGTTGTTAAGCTGTACAGATGTCTACTGTGACTCTCAGATATCCTGTAGTTTGTATTTGTTGTTAAGATGTATAGATGTAACCTGCTGTGACTCTCAGATGACTGTAGTTTTTATTTGTTGTTAAGCTGCACAGATGTACTATACTGTGACTCTCAGGTGTCCTGTAGTTTTATTTGTTAAGCTGTACAGATGTACCCTACTGTGACTCTCAGATGTCCTGTAGTTTTATTTTTTGTTAAGCTGTACAGATGTACTATACTGTGACTCTCAGATATCCTGTAGTTTTTATTTGTTGTTAAGCTGTACAGATGTAACCTACTGTGACTCTCAAATATCCTGTAGTTTTTATTTATTGTTAAGCTGTACAGATGTAACCTACTGTGACTCTCAGATGTCTGGAGTTTTTATTTATTGTTAAGCTGTACAGATGTACCCTACTGTGACTCTCAGATGTCCTGTAGTTTTATTTGTTGTTAAGCTGTACAGATGTACCCTACTGTGACTCTCAGATATCCTGTAGATTTTATTTGTTGTTAAGCTTTACAGATGTAACATACTGTGACCCTCAGATATCCTGTAGTTTTTATTTATTGTTAAGCTATACAGATGTACTCTACTGTGACTCTCAGATGTCAAAAGTTTTTATTTATTGTTAAGCTGTACAGATGTACCCTACTGTAACTCTCATATGTCCTGTAGTTTTGTTTGTTGTTAAGCTGTACAGATGTACCCTACTGTGACTCTCAGATATCCTGTAGTTTTTTTTGTTGTTAAGCTGTACAGATTTACCCTACTGTGACTCTCAGATATCCTGTAGTTTTTTTTGTTGTTAAGCTGTACAGATGTACCCTACTGTGACTCTCAGATGTCCTGTAGTTTTATTTGTTGTTAAGCTGTACAGATGTACTCTACTGTGACTCTCAGGTGTCCTGTAGTTTAATTGTTGTTAAGCTGTACAGATGTACTCTACTGTGACTCTCAGATATCCTGTAGTTTGTATTTGTTGTTAAGCTGTATAGATGTAACCTACTGTGACTCTCAGATATCCTGTAGTTTTTATTTATTGATAAGCTGTACAGATGTACTCTACTGTGACTCTCAGACATCCTGTAGTTTTTATTTGTTGTTAAGCTGTACAGATGTACCCTACTGTGACTCTGAGATGTCTGTAGTTTTTATTTATTGTTAAGCTGTACAGATTTACCCTACTGTGACTCTCAGATGTCCTGTAGTTTTTATTTATTGATAAGCTGTACAGATGTACTCTACTGTGACTCTCAGACATCCTGTAGTTTTTATTTGTTGTTAAGCTGTACAGATGTACTCTACAGTGACTCTCAGATGACCTGTAGTTTTTATTTGTTGTTAAGCTGTACATATGTACTCTACTTTGACTTTCAGATGGCCTGCAGTTTTTATTTGTTGTTTAGCTGTACAGATGTACCCTACTGTGACTCTCAGGTGGCCTGTATTTTTATTTATTGTTAAGTTGTACAGATGTACCCTACTGTGACTCTCAGATATCCTGTATTTTTTATTGGTTGTTAAGCTGCACAGATGTACCCTACTGTGACTCTCAGATGGCCTGTAGTTTTTATTTATTGTTAAGCTGTACAGATGTACTCTACTGTCACTCTCAGATAGGCTGTAGTTTTTATTTATTGTTAAGCTGTACAGATGTACCCTACAGTGAATCTCAGATGTCCTGTAGTCTTATTTGTTGTTAAGTTGTACAGATGTACCCTACTGTGACTCTCAGATGTCCTGTAGTTTTATTTGTTGTTAAGCTGTACAGATGTACCCTACTTTGACTCTCAGATGTCCTGTAGTTTTATTTGTTGTTAAGCTGTACAGATGTACCCTACTGTGACTCTCAGATGTCCTGTAGTTTTATTTGTTGTTAAGCTGTACAGATGCACCCTACTGTAACTCTCAGATATCCTGTAGTTTTTATTTGTTGTTAAGCTGTACAGATGTACCCTACTGTGACTCTCAGATGTCCTGTAGTTTTATTTGTTGTTAAGCTGTACAGATGTACTCTACTGTGACTCTGATGTCCAGTAGTTTTTATTTATTGTTAAGCTGTACAGATGTACCCTACTGTGACTCTCAGATGACCTGTAGTTTTTATTTGTTGTCAAGCAGTACATATGTACTCTACTGTGACTTTCAGATGGCCTCTAGTTTTATTTATTGTTAAGCTGTACAGATGTACCCTACTGTGACTCTCAGATGGCCTGTAGTTTTTATTTGTTGTTAAGCTGTACAGATGTACCCTACTGTGACTCTCAGAGGTCCTGTAGTTTTTATTTATTGTTAAGCTGTACAGATGTACCCTACTGTGACTCTCAGATATCCTGTAGTTGTATTTGTTGTTAAGCTGTACAGATGTACCTTACTGTGACTCTCAGATATCCTGTAGTTTTTATTTGTTGTTAAGCTGTACAAATGTACTCTACTGTGACTCTGATGTCCAGTAGTTTTTATTTATTGTTAAGCTGTACAGATGTACCCTACTGTGACTCTCTGATGTCCAGTAGTTTTTATTTATTGTTAAGCTGTACAGATGTACTCTACAGTGACTCTCAGATGACCTGTAGTTTTTATTTGTTGTTAAGCTGTACATATGTACTCTACTGTGACTTTCAGATAGACTGTAGTTTTTATTTGTTGTTTAGCTGTACAGATGTACCCTACTGTGACTCTCAGGTGGCCTGTATTTTTATTTATTGTTAAGTTGTACAGATGTACCCTACTGTGACTCTCAGATGTCCTGTAGTTTTATTTGTTGTTAAGCTGTACAGATATACCCTACTGTGACTCTCGGATGTCCTCTAGTTTTATTTGTTGTTAAGCTGTACAGATGTACCCTACTGTGACCCTCAGATGTCCTGTAGTTTTATTTGTTGTTAAGCTGTACAGATGTAACCTACTGTGACTCTGAGATGTCCTGTAGTTTTTATTTATTGTTAAACTGTACAGATGTAACCTACTGTGACTCTCAGATGTCCTGTAGTTTTTATTTATTGTTAAAAAGTACAGATGTACTCTATTGTGACTCTCAGATAGACTGTAGTTTTTATTTATTGTCAAGCTGTACAGATGTACCCTACTGTGACTCTCAGCTGTCCTGTAGTTTTATTTATTGTTAAGCTATACAGATGTACCTTACTGTGACTCTCAGATGTCTTGTAGTTTTATTTGTTGTTAAGATGTACATATGTACCCTACTATGACTCTCAGATGTCCTGTAGTTTTATTTGTTGTTAAGCTGTACAGATGTACCCTATTGTGACTCTCATATGTCCTGTAGTTTTTATTTATTGTTAAGCTTTACAGATGTACCCTACTGTGAATCTCAGATGTCCTGTAGTCTTATTTGAGGTTAAGTTGTACAGATGTACCCTACTGTGACTCTCAGATGTCCTGTAGTTTTATTTGTTGTTAAGCTGTACAGATGTACCCTACTTTGACTCTCAGATGTCCTGTAGTTTTATTTGTTGTTAATCTGTACAGATGTACCCTACTGTGACTCTCAGATGTCCTGTAGTTTTATTTGTTGTTAAGCTGTACAGATGCACCCTACTGTGACTCTCAGATATCCTGTAGTTTTTATTTGTTGTTAAGCTGTACAGATGTACCCTACTGTGACTCTCAGATGTCCTGTAGTTTTATTTGTTGTTAAGCTGTACAGATGCACCCTACTGTGACTCTCAGATATCCTGTAGTTTTTATTTGTTGTTAAGCTGTACAGATGTACCCTACTGTGACTCTCAGATGTCCTGTAGTTTTATTTGTTGTTAAGCTGTACAGATGTACTCTACTGTGACTCTGATGTCCAGTAGTTTTTATTTATTGTTAAGCTGTACAGATGTACCCTACTGTGACTCTCAGATGACCTGTAGTTTTTATTTGTTGTCAAGCAGTACATATGTACTCTACTGTGACTTTCAGATGGCCTCTAGTTTTATATATTGTTAAGCTGTACAGATGTACCCTACTGTGACTCTCAGATGGCCTGTAGTTTTTATTTGTTGTTAAGCTGTACAGATGTACCCTACTGTGACTCTCAGATGTCCTGTAGTTTTATTTGTTGTTAAGCTGTACAGATGTACCCTACTGTGACTCTCAGATATCCTGTAGTTTTATTTGTTGTTAAGCTGTACAGATGTACCCTACTGTGACTCTCAGATATCCTGTAGTTTTTATTTGTTGTTAAGCTGTACAAATGTACTCTACTGTGACTCTGATGTCCAGTAGTTTTTATTTATTGTTAAGCTGTACAGATGTACCCTACTGTGACTCTCTGATGTCCAGTAGTTTTTATTTATTGTTAAGCTGTACAGATGTACTCTACAGTGACTCTCAGATGACCTGTAGTTTTTATTTGTTGTTAAGCTGTACATATGTACTCTACTGTGACTTTCAGATGGCCTGTAGTTTTCATTTGTTGTTTAGCTGTACAGATGTACCCTACTGTGACTCTCAGGTGGCCTGTATTTTTATTTATTGTTAAGTTGTACAGATGTACCCTACTGTGACTCTCAGATATCCTGTATTTTTTATTGGTTGTTAAGCTGTACAGATGTACCCTACTGTGACTCTCAGATGGCCTGTAGTTTTTATTTGTTGTTAAGCTGTACAGATCAACCCTACTGTGACTCTCAGATGTCCTGTAGTTTTATTTGTTGTTAAACTGTACAGATATACCCTACTGTGACTCTCAGATGTCCTCTAGTTTTATTTGTTGTTAAGCTGTACAGATGTACCCTACTGTGACCCTCAGATGTCCTGTAGTTTTATTTGTTGTTAAGCTGTACAGATGTAACCTACTGTGACTCTGAGATGTCCTGTAGTTTTTATGTATTGTTAAACTGTACAGATGTAACCTACTGTGACTCTCAGATGTCCTGTAGTTTTTATTTATTGTTAAAAAGTACAGATGTACTCTATTGTGACTCTCAGATAGACTGTAGTTTTTATTTATTGTCAAGCTGTACAGATTTACCCTACTGTGACTCTCAGCTGTCCTGTAGTTTTATTTATTGTTAAGCTATACAGATGTACCTTACTGTGACTCTCAAATGTCTTGTAGTTTTATTTGTTGTTAAGATGTACATATGTACCCTACTATGACTCTCAGATGTCCTGTAGTTTTATTTGTTGTTAAGCTGTACAGATGTACCCTACTGTGACTCTCAGATGTCCTGTAGTTTTATTTGTTGTTAAGCTGTACTGATGTACCCTACTATGACTCTCAGATGTCCTGTAGTTTTATTTGTTGTTAAGCTGTACAGATGTACCCTACTGTGACTCTCAGATGACCTGTAGTTTTATTTGTTGTTAAGCTGTACATATATACTCTACTGTGACTTTCAAATGGCCTGTAGTTTTTATTTGTTGTTTAGCTGTACAGATGTACCCTACTGTGACTCTCAGGTGGCCTTTATTTTTATTTATTGTTAAGTTGTACAGATGTACCCTACTGTGACTCTCAGATATCCTGTATTTTTTATTTGTTGTTAAGCTGTACAGATGTACCCTACTGTGACTCTCAGATGGCCTGTAGTTTTTATTTGTTGTTAAGCTGTACAGATGTACCCTACTGTGACTTTCTGATGTCCTGTAGTTTTATTTGTTGTTAAGCTGTACAGATGTAACCTACTGTGACTCTCAGATGTATGTAGTTTCTATTTATTGTTAAGCTGTACAGATGTACCCTACTGTGACTCTCAGATGTCCTGTAGTTTTTATTTATTGTTAAGCTGTACAGATGTACCCTACTGTGACTCTCAGATGTCCTGTAGTTTTATTTGTTGTTAAGCTGTACAGATGCACCCTACTGTGACTTTCAGATATCCTGTAGTTTTTATTTGTTGTTAAGCTGTACAGATGTACCCTACTATGACTCTCAGATGTCCTGTAGTTTTATTTGTTGTTAAGCTGTACATATGTACTCTACTGTGAGTCTCAGATGTCCAGTAGTTTTATTTATTGTTAAGCTGTACAGATGTACCCTACTGTGACTCTCAGATGTCCAGTAGTTGTATCTGTTGTTAAGCTGTACAGATGTACCCTATTGTGACTCTCAGATGTCCTGTAGTTCTTTTTGTTGTTAATCTGTACAGATGTACCCTATTGTGACTCTCATATGTCCTGTAGTTTTATTTGTTGTTAAGCTGTACAGATGTACCCTACTGTGACTCTCAGATGTCCTGTAGTTTTATTTGCTCTTAAGCAGTACAGATGTACCCTACTGTGACTCTCAGATATCCTGTAGTTTTATTTATTGTTAATCTGTACATATGTACTCTACTGTGACTCTGATGTCCAGTAGTTTTTATTTAATGTTAAGCTGTACAGATGTACCCTACTGTGACTCTCAGATGTCCTGTAGTTTTATTTGTTGTTAAGCTGTACAGATGTACCCTACTGTGACTCTCAGATATCCTGTAGTTTTTATTTGTTGTTAAGCTGTACAGATATACCCTACTGTGATTCTCAGATGTCCTGTAGTTTTATTTGTTGTTAAGCTGTACAGATGTACCCTACTGTGACCCTCATATGTCAAGTAGTTTTATTTGTTGTTAACCTGTACAGATGTAACCTACTGTAACTCTCAGATGTCCTGTAGTTTTTATTTATTGTTAAACTGTACAGATGTAACCTATTGTGACTCTGATGTCATGTAGTTTTTATTTATTGTTAAAAAGTACAGATGTACTCTACTGTGACTCTCAGATAGACTGTAGTTTTTATTTATTGTTAAGCTGTACAGATGTACCCTACTGTGACTCTCAGATGACCTGTAGTTTTTATTTGTTGTCAAGCAGTACATATGTACTCTACTGTGACTTTCAGATGGCCTCTAGTTTTATTTATTGTTAAGCTGTACAGATGTACCCTACTGTGACTCTCAGATGGCCTGTAGTTTTTATTTGTTGTTAAGCTGTACAGATGTACCCTACTGTGACTCTCAGATGTCCTGTAGTTTTATTTGTTGTTAAGCTGTACAGATGTACCCTACTGTGACTCTCAGATATCCTGTAGTTTTATTTGTTGTTAAGCTGTACAGATGTACCCTACTGTGACTCTCAGATATCCTGTAGTTTTTATTTGTTGTTAAGCTGTACAAATGTACTCTACTGTGACTCTGACATGTCCAGTAGTTTTTATTTATTGTTAAGCTGTACAGATGTACCCTACTGTGACTCTCTGATGTCCAGTAGTTTTTATTTATTGTTAAGCTGTACAGATGTACTCTACAGTGACTCTCAGATGACCTGTAGTTTTTATTTGTTGTTAAGCTGTACATATGTACTCTACTGTGACTTTCAGATGGCCTGTAGTTTTCATTTGTTGTTTAGCTGTACAGATGTACCCTACTGTGACTCTCAGGTGGCCTGTAGTTTTTATTTGTTGTTAAGCTGTACAGATCAACCCTACTGTGACTCTCAGATGTCCTGTAGTTTTATTTGTTGTTAAGCTGTACAGATATACCCTACTGTGACTCTCAGATGTCCTCTAGTTTTATTTTTTGTTAAGCTGTACAGATGTACCCTACTGTGACCCTCAGATGTCCTGTAGTTTTATTTGTTGTTAAGCTGTACAGATGTAACCTACTGTGACTCTGAGATGTCCTGTAGTTTTTATGTATTGTTAAACTGTACAGATGTAACCTACTGTGACTCTCAGATGTCCTGTAGTTTTTATTTATTGTTAAAAAGTACAGATGTACTCTATTGTGACTCTCAGATAGACTGTAGTTTTTATTTATTGTCAAGCTGTACAGATGTACCCTACTGTGACTCTCAGCTGTCCTGTAGTTTTATTTGTTGTTAAGCTATACAGATGTACCTTACTGTGACTCTCAGATGTCTTGTAGTTTTATTTGTTGTTAAGATGTACATATGTACCCTACTATGACTCTCAGATGTCCTGTAGTTTTATTTATTGTTAAGCTTTACAGATGTACCCTACTGTGAATCTCAGATGTCCTGTAGTCTTATTTGAGGTTAAGTTGTACAGATGTACCCTACTGTGACTCTCAGATGTCCTGTAGTTTTATTTGTTGTTAAGCTGTACAGATGTACCCTACTTTGACTCTCAGATGTCCTGTAGTTTTATTTGTTGTTAATCTGTACAGATGTACCCTACTGTGACTCTCAGATGTCCTGTAGTTTTATTTGTTGTTAAGCTGTACAGATGCACCCTACTGTGACTCTCAGATATCCTGTAGTTTTTATTTGTTGTTAAGCTGTACAGATGTACCCTACTGTGACTCTCAGATGTCCTGTAGTTTTATTTGTTGTTAAGCTGTACAGATGCACCCTACTGTGACTCTCAGATATCCTGTAGTTTTTATTTGTTGTTAAGCTGTACAGATGTACCCTACTGTGACTCTCAGATGTCCTGTAGTTTTATTTGTTGTTAAGCTGTACAGATGTACTCTACTGTGACTCTGATGTCCAGTAGTTTTTATTTATTGTTAAGCTGTACAGATGTACCCTACTGTGACTCTCAGATGACCTGTAGTTTTTATTTGTTGTCAAGCAGTACATATGTACTCTACTGTGACTTTCAGATGGCCTCTAGTTTTATATATTGTTAAGCTGTACAGATGTACCCTACTGTGACTCTCAGATGGCCTGTAGTTTTTATTTGTTGTTAAGCTGTACAGATGTACCCTACTGTGACTCTCAGATGTCCTGTAGTTTTATTTGTTGTTAAGCTGTACAGATGTACCCTACTGTGACTCTCAGATATCCTGTAGTTTTATTTGTTGTTAAGCTGTACAGATGTACCCTACTGTGACTCTCAGATATCCTGTAGTTTTTATTTGTTGTTAAGCTGTACAAATGTACTCTACTGTGACTCTGATGTCCAGTAGTTTTTATTTATTGTTAAGCTGTACAGATGTACCCTACTGTGACTCTCTGATGTCCAGTAGTTTTTATTTATTGTTAAGCTGTACAGATGTACTCTACAGTGACTCTCAGATGACCTGTAGTTTTTATTTGTTGTTAAGCTGTACATATGTACTCTACTGTGACTTTCAGATGGCCTGTAGTTTTCATTTGTTGTTTAGCTGTACAGATGTACCCTACTGTGACTCTCAGGTGGCCTGTATTTTTATTTATTGTTAAGTTGTACAGATGTACCCTACTGTGACTCTCAGATATCCTGTATTTTTTATTGGTTGTTAAGCTGTACAGATGTACCCTACTGTGACTCTCAGATGGCCTGTAGTTTTTATTTGTTGTTAAGCTGTACAGATCAACCCTACTGTGACTCTCAGATGTCCTGTAGTTTTATTTGTTGTTAAACTGTACAGATATACCCTACTGTGACTCTCAGATGTCCTCTAGTTTTATTTGTTGTTAAGCTGTACAGATGTACCCTACTGTGACCCTCAGATGTCCTGTAGTTTTATTTGTTGTTAAGCTGTACAGATGTAACCTACTGTGACTCTGAGATGTCCTGTAGTTTTTATGTATTGTTAAACTGTACAGATGTAACCTACTGTGACTCTCAGATGTCCTGTAGTTTTTATTTATTGTTAAAAAGTACAGATGTACTCTATTGTGACTCTCAGATAGACTGTAGTTTTTATTTATTGTCAAGCTGTACAGATTTACCCTACTGTGACTCTCAGCTGTCCTGTAGTTTTATTTATTGTTAAGCTATACAGATGTACCTTACTGTGACTCTCAAATGTCTTGTAGTTTTATTTGTTGTTAAGATGTACATATGTACCCTACTATGACTCTCAGATGTCCTGTAGTTTTATTTGTTGTTAAGCTGTACAGATGTACCCTACTGTGACTCTCAGATGTCCTGTAGTTTTATTTGTTGTTAAGCTGTACTGATGTACCCTACTATGACTCTCAGATGTCCTGTAGTTTTATTTGTTGTTAAGCTGTACAGATGTACCCTACTGTGACTCTCAGATGACCTGTAGTTTTATTTGTTGTTAAGCTGTACATATATACTCTACTGTGACTTTCAAATGGCCTGTAGTTTTTATTTGTTGTTTAGCTGTACAGATGTACCCTACTGTGACTCTCAGGTGGCCTTTATTTTTATTTATTGTTAAGTTGTACAGATGTACCCTACTGTGACTCTCAGATATCCTGTATTTTTTATTTGTTGTTAAGCTGTACAGATGTACCCTACTGTGACTCTCAGATGGCCTGTAGTTTTTATTTGTTGTTAAGCTGTACAGATGTACCCTACTGTGACTTTCTGATGTCCTGTAGTTTTATTTGTTGTTAAGCTGTACAGATGTAACCTACTGTGACTCTCAGATGTATGTAGTTTCTATTTATTGTTAAGCTGTACAGATGTACCCTACTGTGACTCTCAGATGTCCTGTAGTTTTTATTTATTGTTAAGCTGTACAGATGTACCCTACTGTGACTCTCAGATGTCCTGTAGTTTTATTTGTTGTTAAGCTGTACAGATGCACCCTACTGTGACTTTCAGATATCCTGTAGTTTTTATTTGTTGTTAAGCTGTACAGATGTACCCTACTATGACTCTCAGATGTCCTGTAGTTTTATTTGTTGTTAAGCTGTACATATGTACTCTACTGTGAGTCTCAGATGTCCAGTAGTTTTATTTATTGTTAAGCTGTACAGATGTACCCTACTGTGACTCTCAGATGTCCAGTAGTTGTATCTGTTGTTAAGCTGTACAGATGTACCCTATTGTGACTCTCAGATGTCCTGTAGTTCTTTTTGTTGTTAATCTGTACAGATGTACCCTATTGTGACTCTCATATGTCCTGTAGTTTTATTTGTTGTTAAGCTGTACAGATGTACCCTACTGTGACTCTCAGATGTCCTGTAGTTTTATTTGCTCTTAAGCAGTACAGATGTACCCTACTGTGACTCTCAGATATCCTGTAGTTTTATTTATTGTTAATCTGTACATATGTACTCTACTGTGACTCTGATGTCCAGTAGTTTTTATTTAATGTTAAGCTGTACAGATGTACCCTACTGTGACTCTCAGATGTCCTGTAGTTTTATTTGTTGTTAAGCTGTACAGATGTACCCTACTGTGACTCTCAGATATCCTGTAGTTTTTATTTGTTGTTAAGCTGTACAGATATACCCTACTGTGATTCTCAGATGTCCTGTAGTTTTATTTGTTGTTAAGCTGTACAGATGTACCCTACTGTGACCCTCATATGTCAAGTAGTTTTATTTGTTGTTAACCTGTACAGATGTAACCTACTGTAACTCTCAGATGTCCTGTAGTTTTTATTTATTGTTAAACTGTACAGATGTAACCTATTGTGACTCTGATGTCATGTAGTTTTTATTTATTGTTAAAAAGTACAGATGTACTCTACTGTGACTCTCAGATAGACTGTAGTTTTTATTTATTGTTAAGCTGTACAGATGTACCCTACTGTGACTCTCAGATGACCTGTAGTTTTTATTTGTTGTCAAGCAGTACATATGTACTCTACTGTGACTTTCAGATGGCCTCTAGTTTTATTTATTGTTAAGCTGTACAGATGTACCCTACTGTGACTCTCAGATGGCCTGTAGTTTTTATTTGTTGTTAAGCTGTACAGATGTACCCTACTGTGACTCTCAGATGTCCTGTAGTTTTATTTGTTGTTAAGCTGTACAGATGTACCCTACTGTGACTCTCAGATATCCTGTAGTTTTATTTGTTGTTAAGCTGTACAGATGTACCCTACTGTGACTCTCAGATATCCTGTAGTTTTTATTTGTTGTTAAGCTGTACAAATGTACTCTACTGTGACTCTGACATGTCCAGTAGTTTTTATTTATTGTTAAGCTGTACAGATGTACCCTACTGTGACTCTCTGATGTCCAGTAGTTTTTATTTATTGTTAAGCTGTACAGATGTACTCTACAGTGACTCTCAGATGACCTGTAGTTTTTATTTGTTGTTAAGCTGTACATATGTACTCTACTGTGACTTTCAGATGGCCTGTAGTTTTCATTTGTTGTTTAGCTGTACAGATGTACCCTACTGTGACTCTCAGGTGGCCTGTAGTTTTTATTTGTTGTTAAGCTGTACAGATCAACCCTACTGTGACTCTCAGATGTCCTGTAGTTTTATTTGTTGTTAAGCTGTACAGATATACCCTACTGTGACTCTCAGATGTCCTCTAGTTTTATTTTTTGTTAAGCTGTACAGATGTACCCTACTGTGACCCTCAGATGTCCTGTAGTTTTATTTGTTGTTAAGCTGTACAGATGTAACCTACTGTGACTCTGAGATGTCCTGTAGTTTTTATGTATTGTTAAACTGTACAGATGTAACCTACTGTGACTCTCAGATGTCCTGTAGTTTTTATTTATTGTTAAAAAGTACAGATGTACTCTATTGTGACTCTCAGATAGACTGTAGTTTTTATTTATTGTCAAGCTGTACAGATGTACCCTACTGTGACTCTCAGCTGTCCTGTAGTTTTATTTGTTGTTAAGCTATACAGATGTACCTTACTGTGACTCTCAGATGTCTTGTAGTTTTATTTGTTGTTAAGATGTACATATGTACCCTACTATGACTCTCAGATGTCCTGTAGTTTTATTTGTTGTTAAGCTGTACAGATGTACCCTACTGTGACTCTCAGATGTCCTGTAGTTTTATTTGTTGTTAAGCTGTACTGATGTACCCTACTATGACTCTCAGATGTCCTGTAGTTTTATTTGTTGTTAAGCTGTACAGATGTACCCTACTGTGACTCTCAGATGACCTGTAGTTTTATTTGTTGTTAAGCTGTACATATATACTCTACTGGGACTTTCAAATGGCCTGTAGTTTTTATTTGTTGTTTAGCTGTACAGATGTACCCTACTGTGACTCTCAGGTGGCCTTTATTTTTATTTATTGTTAAGTTGTACAGATGTACCCTACTGTGACTCTCAGATATCCTGTATTTTTTATTTGTTGTTAAGCTGTACAGATGTACCCTGTGACTCTCAGATGGCCTGTAGTTTTTATTTGTTGTTAAGCTGTACAGATGTACCCTACTGTGACTTTCTGATGTCCTGTAGTTTTATTTGTTGTTAAGCTGTACAGATGTAACCTACTGTGACTCTCAGATGTATGTAGTTTCTATTTATTGTTAAGCTGTACAGATGTACCCTACTGTGACTCTCAGATGTCCTGTAGTTTTTATTTATTGTTAAGCTGTACAGATGTACCCTACTGTGACTCTCAGATGTCCTGTAGTTTTATTTGTTGTTAAGCTGTACAGATGCACCCTACTGTGACTTTCAGATATCCTGTAGTTTTTATTTGTTGTTAAGCTGTACAGATGTACCCTACTATGACTCTCAGATGTCCTGTAGTTTTATTTGTTGTTAAGCTGTACATATGTACTCTACTGTGAGTCTCAGATGTCCAGTAGTTTTATTTATTGTTAAGCTGTACAGATGTACCCTACTGTGACTCTCAGATGTCCAGTAGTTTTATCTGTTGTTAAGCTGTACAGATGTACCCTATTGTGACTCTCAGATGTCCTGTAGTTCTTTTTGTTGTTAATCTGTACAGATGTACCCTATTGTGACTCTCATATGTCCTGTAGTTTTATTTGTTGTTAAGCTGTACAGATGTACCCTACTGTGACTCTCAGATGTCCTGTAGTTTTATTTGCTCTTAAGCAGTACAGATGTACCCTACTGTGACTCTCAGATATCCTGTAGTTTTATTTATTGTTAATCTGTACATATGTACTCTACTGTGACTCTGATGTCCAGTAGTTTTTATTTAATGTTAAGCTGTACAGATGTACCCTACTGTGACTCTCAGATGTCCTGTAGTTTTATTTGTTGTTAAGCTGTACAGATGTACCCTACTGTGACTCTCAGATATCCTGTAGTTTTTATTTGTTGTTAAGCTGTACAGATATACCCTACTGTGACTCTCAGATGTCCTGTAGTTTTATTTGTTGTTAAGCTGTACAGATGTACCCTACTGTGACTCTCAGATGTCCTCTAGTTTTATTTGTTGTTAAGCTGTACAGATGTACCCTACTGTGACCCTCATATGTCAAGTAGTTTTATTTGTTGTTAACCTGTACAGATGTAACCTACTGTAACTCTCAGATGTCCTGTAGTTTTTATTTATTGTTAAACTGTACAGATGTAACCTATTGTGACTCTCAGATGTCATGTAGTTTTTATTTATTGTTAAAAAGTACAGATGTACTCTACTGTGACTCTCAGATAGACTGTAGTTTTTATTTATTGTTAAGCTGTACAGATGTACCCTACTGTGACTCTCAGATGACCTGTAGTTTTTATTTGTTGTCAAGCAGTACATATGTACTCTACTGTGACTTTCAGATGGCCTCTAGTTTTATTTATTGTTAAGCTGTACAGATGTACCCTACTGTGACTCTCAGATGGCCTGTAGTTTTTATTTGTTGTTAAGCTGTACAGATGTACCCTACTGTGACTCTCAGATGTCCTGTAGTTTTATTTGTTGTTAAGCTGTACAGATGTACCCTACTGTGACTCTCAGATATCCTGTAGTTTTATTTGTTGTTAAGCTGTACAGATGTACCCTACTGTGACTCTCAGATATCCTGTAGTTTTTATTTGTTGTTAAGCTGTACAAATGTACTCTACTGTGACTCTGACATGTCCAGTAGTTTTTATTTATTGTTAAGCTGTACAGATGTACCCTACTGTGACTCTCTGATGTCCAGTAGTTTTTATTTATTGTTAAGCTGTACAGATGTACTCTACAGTGACTCTCAGATGACCTGTAGTTTTTATTTGTTGTTAAGCTGTACATATGTACTCTACTGTGACTTTCAGATGGCCTGTAGATTTCATTTGTTGTTTAGCTGTACAGATGTACCCTACTGTGACTCTCAGGTGGCCTGTATTTTTATTTATTGTTAAGTTGTACAGATGTACCCTACTGTGACTCTCTGATATCCTGTATTTTTTATTGGTTGTTAAGCTGTACAGATGTACCCTACTGTGACTCTCAGATGGCCTGTAGTTTTTATTTGTTGTTAAGCTGTACAGATCAACCCTACTGTGACTCTCAGATGTCCTGTAGTTTTATTTGTTGTTAAGCTGTACAGATATACCCTACTGTGACTCTCAGATGTCCTCTAGTTTTATTTTTTGTTAAGCTGTACAGATGTACCCTACTGTGACCCTCAGATGTCCTGTAGTTTTATTTATTGTTAAGCTGTACAGATGTAACCTACTGTGACTCTGAGATGTCCTGTAGTTTTTATGTATTGTTAAACTGTACAGATGTAACCTACTGTGACTCTCAGATGTCCTGTAGTTTTTATTTATTGTTAAAAAGTACAGATGTACTCTATTGTGACTCTCAGATAGACTGTAGTTTTTATTTATTGTCAAGCTGTACAGATGTACCCTACTGTGACTCTCAGCTGTCCTGTAGTTTTATTTGTTGTTAAGCTATACAGATGTACCTTACTATGACTCTCAGATGTCCTGTAGTTTTATTTGTTGTTAAGCTGTACAGATGTACCCTACTGTGACTCTCAGATGTCCTGTAGTTTTATTTATTGTTAAGTTGTACAGATGTACCCTACTGTGACTCTCAGATATCCTGTATTTTTTATTTGTTGTTAAGCTGTACAGATGTACCCTACTGTGACTCTCAGATGGCCTGTAGTTTTTATTTGTTGTTAAGCTGTACAGATGTACCCTACTGTGACTTTCTGATGTCCTGTAGTTTTATTTGTTGTTAAGCTGTACAGATGTAACCTACTGTGACTCTCAGATGTATGTAGTTTCTATTTATTGTTAAGCTGTACAGATGTACCCTACTGTGACTCTCAGATGTCCTGAAGTTTTTATTTATTGTTAAGCTGTACATATGTACCCTACTGTGACTCTCAGATGTCCTGTAGTTTTATTTGTTGTTAAGCTGTACAGATGCACCCTACTGTGACTTTCAGATATCCTGTAGTTTTTATTTGTTGTTAAGCTGTACAGATGTACCCTACAATGACTCTCAGATGTCCTGTAGTTTTATTTGTTGCTAAGCTGTACATATGTACTCTACTGTGAGTCTCAGATGTCCAGTAGTTTTATTTATTGTTAAGCTGTACAGATGTACCCTACTGTGACTCTCAGATGTCCAGTAGTTTTATCTGTTGTTAAGCTGTACAGATGTACCCTATTGTGACTCTCAGATGTCCTGTAGTTCTTTTTGTTGTTAATCTGTACAGATGTACCCTATTGTGACTCTCATATGTCCTGTAGTTTTATTTGTTGTTAAGCTGTACAGATGTACCCTACTGTGACTCTCAGATGTCCTGTAGTTTTATTTGCTCTTAAGCAGTACAGATGTACCCTACTGTGACTCTCAGATGTCCTGTAGTATTATTTATTGTTAATCTGTACATATGTACTCTACTGTGACTCTGATGTCCAGTAGTTTTTATTTAATGTTAAGCTGTACAGATGTACCCTACTGTGACTCTCAGATGTCCTGTAGTTTTTATTTATTGTTAAGCTGTACAGATGTACCCTACTGTGACTCTCAGATGTCCTGTAGTTTTATTTGTTGTTAAGCTGTACAGATGCACCCTACTGTGACTTTCAGATATCCTGTAGTTTTTATTTGTTGTTAAGCTGTACAGATGTACCCTACTATGACTCTCAGATGGCCTGTAGTTTTTATTTGTTGTTAAGCTGTACAGATCAACCCTACTGTGACTCTCAGATGTCCTGTAGTTTTATTTGTTGTTAAACTGTACAGATATACCCTACTGTGACTCTCAGATGTCCTCTAGTTTTATTTGTTGTTAAGCTGTACAGATGTACCCTACTGTGACCCTCAGATGTCCTGTAGTTTTATTTGTTGTTAAGCTGTACAGATGTAACCTACTGTGACTCTGAGATGTCATGTAGTTTTTATGTATTGTTAAACTGTACAGATGTAACCTACTGTGACTCTCAGATGTCCTGTAGTTTTTATTTATTGTTAAAAAGTACAGATGTACTCTATTGTGACTCTCAGATAGACTGTAGTTTTTATTTATTGTCAAGCTGTACAGATTTACCCTACTGTGACTCTCAGCTGTCCTGTAGTTTTATTTACTGTTAAGCTATACAGATGTACCTTACTGTGACTCTCAGATGTCTTGTAGTTTTATTTGTTGTTAAGATGTACATATGTACCCTACTATGACTCTCAGATGTCCTGTAGTTTTATTTGTTGTTAAGCTGTACAGATGTACCCTACTGTGACTCTCAGATGTCCTGTAGTTTTATTTGTTGTTAAGCTGTACTGATGTACCCTACTATGACTCTCAGATGTCCTGTAGTTTTATTTGTTGTTAAGCTGTACAGATGTACCCTACTGTGACTCTCAGATGACCTGTAGTTTTATTTGTTGTTAAGCTGTACATATATACTCTACTGTGACTTTCAAATGGCCTGTAGTTTTTATTTGTTGTTTAGCTGTACAGATGTACCCTACTGTGACTCTCAGGTGGCCTTTATTTTTATTTATTGTTAAGTTGTACAGATGTACCCTACTGTGACTCTAAGATATCCTGTATTTTTTATTTGTTGTTAAGCTGTACAGATGTACCCTACTGTGACTCTCAGATGGCCTGTAGTTTTTATTTGTTGTTAAGCTGTACAGATGTACCCTACTGTGACTTTCTGATGTCCTGTAGTTTTATTTGTTGTTAAGCTGTACAGATGTAACCTACTGTGACTCTCAGATGTATGTAGTTTCTATTTATTGTTAAGCTGTACAGATGTACCCTACTGTGACTCTCAGATGTCCTGTAGTTTTTATTTATTGTTAAGCTGTACAGATGTACCCTACTGTGACTCTCAGATGTCCTGTAGTTTTATTTGTTGTTAAGCTGTACAGATGCACCCTAATGTGACTTTCAGATATCCTGTAGTTTTTATTTGTTGTTAAGCTGTACAGATGTACCCTACTATGACTCTCAGATGTCCTGTAGTTTTATTTGTTGTTAAGCTGTACATATGTACTCTACTGTGAGTCTCAGATGTCCAGTAGTTTTATTTATTGTTAAGCTGTACAGATGTACCCTACTGTGACTCTCAGATGTCCAGTAGTTGTATCTGTTGTTAAGCTGTACAGATGTACCCTATTGTGACTCTCAGATGTCCTGTAGTTCTTTTTGTTGTTAATCTGTACAGATGTACCCTATTGTGACTCTCATATGTCCTGTAGTTTTATTTGTTGTTAAGCTGTACAGATGTACCCTACTGTGACTCTCAGATGTCCTGTAGTTTTATTTGCTCTTAAGCAGTACAGATGTACCCTACTGTGACTCTCAGATATCCTGTAGTTTTATTTATTGTTAATCTGTACATATGTACTCTACTGTGACTCTGATGTCCAGTAGTTTTTATTTAATGTTAAGCTGTACAGATGTACCCTACTGTGACTCTCAGATGTCCTGTAGTTTTATTTGTTGTTAAGCTGTACAGATGTACCCTACTGTGACTCTCAGATATCCTGTAGTTTTTATTTGTTGTTAAGCTGTACAGATATACCCTACTGTGATTCTCAGATGTCCTGTAGTTTTATTTGTTGTTAAGCTGTACAGATGTACCCTACTGTGACTCTCAGATGTCCTCTAGTTTTATTTGTTGTTAAGCTGTACAGATGTACCCTACTGTGACCCTCATATGTCAAGTAGTTTTATTTGTTGTTAACCTGTACAGATGTAACCTACTGTAACTCTCAGATGTCCTGTAGTTTTTATTTATTGTTAAACTGTACAGATGTAACCTATTGTGACTCTCAGATGTCATGTAGTTTTTATTTATTGTTAAAAAGTACAGATGTACTCTACTGTGACTCTCAGATAGACTGTAGTTTTTATTTATTGTTAAGCTGTACAGATGTACCCTACTGTGACTCTCAGATGACCTGTAGTTTTTATTTGTTGTCAAGCAGTACATATGTACTCTACTGTGACTTTCAGATGGCCTCTAGTTTTATTTATTGTTAAGCTGTACAGATGTACCCTACTGTGACTCTCAGATGGCCTGTAGTTTTTATTTGTTGTTAAGCTGTACAGATGTACCCTACTGTGACTCTCAGATGTCCTGTAGTTTTATTTGTTGTTAAGCTGTACAGATGTACCCTACTGTGACTCTCAGATATCCTGTAGTTTTATTTGTTGTTAAGCTGTACAGATGTACCCTACTGTGACTCTCAGATATCCTGTAGTTTTTATTTGTTGTTAAGCTGTACAAATGTACTCTACTGTGACTCTGACATGTCCAGTAGTTTTTATTTATTGTTAAGCTGTACAGATGTACCCTACTGTGACTCTCTGATGTCCAGTAGTTTTTATTTATTGTTAAGCTGTACAGATGTACTCTACAGTGACTCTCAGATGACCTGTAGTTTTTATTTGTTGTTAAGCTGTACATATGTACTCTACTGTGACTTTCAGATGGCCTGTAGTTTTCATTTGTTGTTTAGCTGTACAGATGTACCCTACTGTGACTCTCAGGTGGCCTGTATTTTTATTTATTGTTAAGTTGTACAGATGTACCCTACTGTGACTCTCTGATATCCTGTATTTTTTATTGGTTGTTAAGCTGTACAGATGTACCCTACTGTGACTCTCAGATGGCCTGTAGTTTTTATTTGTTGTTAAGCTGTACAGATCAACCCTACTGTGACTCTCAGATGTCCTGTAGTTTTATTTGTTGTTAAGCTGTACAGATATACCCTACTGTGACTCTCAGATGTCCTCTAGTTTTATTTTTTGTTAAGCTGTACAGATGTACCCTACTGTGACCCTCAGATGTCCTGTAGTTTTATTTGTTGTTAAGCTGTACAGATGTAACCTACTGTGACTCTGAGATGTCCTGTAGTTTTTATGTATTGTTAAACTGTACAGATGTAACCTACTGTGACTCTCAGATGTCCTGTAGTTTTTATTTATTGTTAAAAAGTACAGATGTACTCTATTGTGACTCTCAGATAGACCGTAGTTTTTATTTATTGTCAAGCTGTACAGATGTACCCTACTGTGACTCTCAGCTGTCCTGTAGTTTTATTTGTTGTTAAGCTATACAGATGTACCTTACTGTGACTCTCAGATGTCTTGTAGTTTTATTTGTTGTTAAGATGTACATATGTACCCTACTATGACTCTCAGATGTCCTGTAGTTTTATTTGTTGTTAAGCTGTACAGATGTACCCTACTGTGACTCTCAGATGTCCTGTAGTTTTATTTGTTGTTAAGCTGTACTGATGTACCCTACTATGACTCTCAGATGTCCTGTAGTTTTATTTGTTGTTAAGCTGTACAGATGTACCCTACTGTGACTCTCAGATGACCTGTAGTTTTATTTGTTGTTAATCTGTACATATATACTCTACTGTGACTTTCAAATGGCCTGTAGTTTTTATTTGTTGTTTAGCTGTACAGATGTACCCTACTGTGACTCTCAGGTGGCCTTTATTTTTATTTATTGTTAAGTTGTACAGATGTACCCTACTGTGACTCTCAGATATCCTGTATTTTTTATTTGTTGTTAAGCTGTACAGATGTACCCTACTGTGACTCTCAGATGGCCTGTAGTTTTTATTTGTTGTTAAGCTGTACAGATGTACCCTACTGTGACTTTCTGATGTCCTGTAGTTTTATTTGTTGTTAAGCTGTACAGATGTAACCTACTGTGACTCTCAGATGTATGTAGTTTCTATTTATTGTTAAGCTGTACAGATGTACCCTACTGTGACTCTCAGATGTCCTGTAGTTTTTATTTATTGTTAAGCTGTACAGATGTACCCTACTGTGACTCTCAGATGTCCTGTAGTTTTATTTGTTGTTAAGCTGTACAGATGCACCCTACTGTGACTTTCAGATATCCTGTAGTTTTTATTTGTTGTTAAGCTGTACAGATGTACCCTACTATGACTCTCAGATGTCCTGTAGTATTATTTGTTGTTAAGCTGTACATATGTACTCTACTGTGAGTCTCAGATGTCCAGTAGTTTTATTTATTGTTAAGCTGTACAGATGTACCCTACTGTGACTCTCAGATGTCCAGTAGTTTTATCTGTTGTTAAGCTGTACAGATGTACCCTATTGTGACTCTCAGATGTCCTGTAGTTCTTTTTGTTGTTAATCTGTACAGATGTACCCTATTGTGACTCTCATATGTCCTGTAGTTTTATTTGTTGTTAAGCTGTACAGATGTACCCTACTGTGACTCTCAGATGTCCTGTAGTTTTATTTGCTCTTAAGCAGTACAGATGTACCCTACTGTGACTCTCAGATATCCTGTAGTTTTATTTATTGTTAATCTGTACATATGTACTCTACTGTGACTCTGATGTCCAGTAGTTTTTATTTAATGTTAAGCTGTACAGATGTACCCTACTGTGACTCTCAGATGTCCTGTAGTTTTATTTGTTGTTAAGCTGTACAGATGTACCCTACTGTGACTCTCAGATATCCTGTAGTTTTTATTTGTTGTTAAGCTGTACAGATATACCCTACTGTGACTCTCAGATGTCCTGTAGTTTTATTTGTTGTTAAGCTGTACAGATGTACCCTACTGTGACTCTCAGATGTCCTCTAGTTTTATTTGTTGTTAAGCTGTACAGATGTACCCTACTGTGACCCTCATATGTCAAGTAGTTTTATTTGTTGTTAACCTGTACAGATGTAACCTACTGTAACTCTCAGATGTCCTGTAGTTTTTATTTATTGTTAAACTGTACAGATGTAACCTATTGTGACTCTCAGATGTCATGTAGTTTTTATTTATTGTTAAAAAGTACAGATGTACTCTACTGTGACTCTCAGATAGACTGTAGTTTTTATTTATTGTTAAGCTGTACAGATGTACCCTACTGTGACTCTCAGATGACCTGTAGTTTTTATTTGTTGTCAAGCAGTACATATGTACTCTACTGTGACTTTCAGATGGCCTCTAGTTTTATTTATTGTTAAGCTGTACAGATGTACCCTACTGTGACTCTCAGATGGCCTGTAGTTTTTATTTGTTGTTAAGCTGTACAGATGTACCCTACTGTGACTCTCAGATGTCCTGTAGTTTTATTTGTTGTTAAGCTGTACAGATGTACCCTACTGTGACTCTCAGATATCCTGTAGTTTTATTTGTTGTTAAGCTGTACAGATGTACCCTACTGTGACTCTCAGATATCCTGTAGTTTTTATTTGTTGTTAAGCTGTACAAATGTACTCTACTGTGACTCTGACATGTCCAGTAGTTTTTATTTATTGTTAAGCTGTACAGATGTACCCTACTGTGACTCTCTGATGTCCAGTAGTTTTTATTTATTGTTAAGCTGTACAGATGTACTCTACAGTGACTCTCAGATGACCTGTAGTTTTTATTTGTTGTTAAGCTGTACATATGTACTCTACTGTGACTTTCAGATGGCCTGTAGTTTTCATTTGTTGTTTAGCTGTACAGATGTACCCTACTGTGACTCTCAGGTGGCCTGTATTTTTATTTATTGTTAAGTTGTACAGATGTACCCTACTGTGACTCTCTGATATCCTGTATGTTTTATTGGTTGTTAAGCTGTACAGATGTACCCTACTGTGACTCTCAGATGGCCTGTAGTTTTTATTTGTTGTTAAGCTGTACAGATCAACCCTACTGTGACTCTCAGATGTCCTGTAGTTTTATTTGTTGTTAAGCTGTACAGATATACCCTACTGTGACTCTCAGATGTCCTCTAGTTTTATTTTTTGTTAAGCTGTACAGATGTACCCTACTGTGACCCTCAGATGTCCTGTAGTTTTATTTGTTGTTAAGCTGTACAGATGTAACCTACTGTGACTCTGAGATGTCCTGTAGTTTTTATGTATTGTTAAACTGTACAGATGTAACCTACTGTGACTCTCAGATGTCCTGTAGTTTTTATTTATTGTTAAAAAGTACAGATGTACTCTATTGTGACTCTCAGATAGACTGTAGTTTTTATTTATTGTCAAGCTGTACAGATGTACCCTACTGTGACTCTCAGCTGTCCTGTAGTTTTATTTGTTGTTAATCTGTACAGATGTACCCTATTGTGACTCTCATATGTCCTGTAGTTTTATTTGTTGTTAAGCTGTACAGATGTACCCTACTGTGACTCTCAGATGTCCTGTAGTTTTATTTGCTCTTAAGCAGTACAGATGTACCCTACTGTGACTCTCAGATGTCCTGTAGTATTATTTATTGTTAATCTGTACATATGTACTCTACTGTGACTCTGATGTCCAGTAGTTTTTATTTAATGTTAAGCTGTACAGATGTACCCTACTGTGACTCTCAGATGTCCTGTAGTTTTTATTTATTGTTAAGCTGTACAGATGTACCCTACTGTGACTCTCAGATGTCCTGTAGTTTTATTTGTTGTTAAGCTGTACAGATGCACCCTACTGTGACTTTCAGATATCCTGTAGTTTTTATTTGTTGTTAAGCTGTACAGATGTACCCTACTATGACTCTCAGATGTCCTGTAGTTTTATTTGTTGTTAAGCTGTACATATGTACTCTACTGTGAGTCTCAGATGTCCAGTAGTTTTATTTATTGTTAAGCTGTACAGATGTACCCTACTGTGACTCTCAGATGTCCAGTAGTTTTATCTGTTGTTAAGCTGTACAGATGTACCCTATTGTGACTCTCAGATGTCCTGTAGTTCTTTTTGTTGTTAATCTGTAAAGATGTACCGTATTGTGACTCTCTGATGTCCTGTAGTTTTATTTGTTGTTAAGCTGTACAGATTTACCCTACTGTGACTCTCAGATGTCCTGTAGTTTTATTTGTTCTTAAGCAGTACAGATGTACCCTACTGTGACTCTCAGATGTCCTGTAGTTTTATTTATTGTTAATCTGTACATATGTACTCTACTGTGACTCTGATGTCTAGTAGTTTTTATTTAATGTTAAGGTGTACATATGTACCCTACTGTGACTCTCAGATGTCCTGTAGTTTTATTTGTTGTTAAGCTGTACAGATGTACCCTACTGTGACTCTCAGATATCCTGTAGTTTTTATTTGTTGTTAAGCTGTACAGATATACCCTACTGTGACTCTCAGATGTCCTGTAGTTTTTATTTATTGTTTAGATGTACAGATGTACCCTACTGTGACTCTCAGATGTCCTGTCCCTTTATTTGTTCTTAAGCTGTACAGATGTACCCTACTGTGACTCTCAGATATCCTGTAGTTTTATTTGTTGTTAAGCTGTACAGATGTACCCTACTTTGACTCTCAGATGTCCAGTAGTTTTTATTTATTGTTAAGCTGTACATATGTACCCTACTGTGACTCTCAGATGTCCTGTAGTTTTATTTGTTGTTAAGCTATACAGATGTACCCTACTGTCAGTCTCAGATGTCCTGTAGTTTTATTTGTTGTTAAGCTGTACAGATGTACCCTACTGTGACTCTCAGATGTCCTGTAGTTTTATTGGTTTTTAAGCTGTAGAGATGTACCCTACTGTGACTCTCACATGTCCAGTAGTTTTTATTTATTGTTTAGATATACAGATGTACCCTACTGTGACTCTCAGATGTCCTGTAGCTTTATTTGTTCTTAAGCTGTACAGATGTACCCTACTGTGACTCTCAGATGTCCTGTAGTTTTATTTGTTGTTAAGCTGTACAGATGTACTCTACTGTGACTCTGATGTCCAGTAGTTTTTATTTATTGTTAAGCTGTACAGATGTACCCTACTGTGACTCTCAGATGTCCAGTAGTTTTTATTTATTGTTAAGCTGTACAGATGTACTCTACTGTGACTCTCAGATGGCCTGTAGTTTTTATTTGTTGTTAAGCTGTACAGATGTACCCTACTGTGACTCTCAGATGTCCTGTAGTTTTATTTGTTGTTAAGCTGTACAGATGCACCCTACTGTGACTCTGATATCCTGTAGTTTTTATTTGTTGTTAAGCTGTACAGATGTACCCTACTGTGACTCTCAGATGGCCTGTAGTTTTTTTTATTGTTAAGCTGTACAGATGTACTCTACTGTGACTCTCAGATGTCCTGTAGTTTTATTTGTTGTTAAGCTGTACAGATATACCCTACTGTGACTCTCAGATGTCCTGTAGTTTTTATTTATTGTTTAGATGTACAGATGTACCCTACTGTGACTCTCAGATGTCCTGTCGCTTTATTTGTTCTTAAGCTGTACAGATGTACCCTACTGTGACTCTCAGATATCCTGTAGTTTTATTTGTTGTTAAGCTGTACAGATGTACCCTACTTTGACTCTCAGATGTCCAGTAGTTTTTATTTATTGTTAAGCTGTACATATGTACCCTACTGTGACTCTCAGATGTCCTGTAGTTTTATTTGTTGTTAAGCTATACAGATGTACCCTACTGTCAGTCTCAGATGTCCTGTAGTTTTATTTGTTGTTAAGCTGTACAGATGTACCCTACTGTGACTCTCAGATGTCCTGTAGTTTTATTGGTTTTTAAGCTGTAGAGATGTACCCTACTGTGACTCTCACATGTCCAGTAGTTTTTATTTATTGTTTAGATATACAGATGTACCCTACTGTGACTCTCAGATGTCCTGTAGCTTTATTTGTTCTTAAGCTGTACAGATGTACCCTACTGTGACTCTCAGATGTCCTGTAGTTTTATTTGTTGTTAAGCTGTACAGATGTACTCTACTGTGACTCTGATGTCCAGTAGTTTTTATTTATTGTTAAGCTGTACAGATGTACCCTACTGTGACTCTCAGATGTCCAGTAGTTTTTATTTATTGTTAAGCTGTACAGATGTACTCTACTGTGACTCTCAGATGGCCTGTAGTTTTTATTTGTTGTTAAGCTGTACAGATGTACCCTACTGTGACTCTCAGATGTCCTGTAGTTTTATTTGTTGTTAAGCTGTACAGATGCACCCTACTGTGACTCTGATATCCTGTAGTTTTTATTTGTTGTTAAGCTGTACAGATGTACCCTACTGTGACTCTCAGATGGCCTGTAGTTTTTTTTATTGTTAAGCTGTACAGATGTACTCTACTGTGACTCTCAGATGGCCTGTAGTTTTTATTTGTTGTTAAGCTGTACAGATGTACCCTATTGTGACTCTCATATGTCCTGTAGTTTTATTTGTTGTTAAGCTGTACAGATGTACCCTACTGTGACTCTCAGATGTCCTGTAGTTTTATTTGCTCTTAAGCAGTACAGATGTACCCTAATGTGACTCTCAGATGTCCTGTAGTATTATTTATTGTTAATCTGTACATATGTACTCTACTGTGACTCTGATGTCCAGTAGTTTTTATTTAATGTTAAGCTGTACAGATGTACCCTACTGTGACTCTCAGATGTCCTGTAGTTTTTATTTATTGTTAAGCTGTACAGATGTACCCTACTGTGACTCTCAGATGTCCTGTAGTTTTATTTGTTGTTAAGCTGTACAGATGCACCCTACTGTGACTTTCAGATATCCTGTAGTTTTTATTTGTTGTTAAGCTGTACAGATGTACCCTACTATGACTCTCAGATGTCCTGTAGTTTTATTTGTTGTTAAGCTGTACATATGTACTCTACTGTGAGTCTCAGATGTCCAGTAGTTTTATTTATTGTTAAGCTGTACAGATGTACCCTACTGTGACTCTCAGATGTCCAGTAGTTTTATCTGTTGTTAAGCTGTACAGATGTACCCTATTGTGACTCTCAGATGTCCTGTAGTTCTTTTTGTTGTTAATCTGTAAAGATGTACCGTATTGTGACTCTCTGATGTCCTGTAGTTTTATTTGTTGTTAAGCTGTACAGATTTACCCTACTGTGACTCTCAGATGTCCTGTAGTTTTATTTGTTCTTAAGCAGTACAGATGTACCCTACTGTGACTCTCAGATGTCCTGTAGTTTTATTTATTGTTAATCTGTACATATGTACTCTACTGTGACTCTGATGTCTAGTAGTTTTTATTTAATGTTAAGCTGTACATATGTACCCTACTGTGACTCTCAGATGTCCTGTAGTTTTATTTGTTGTTAAGCTGTACAGATGTACCCTACTGTGACTCTCAGATATCCTGTAGTTTTTATTTGTTGTTAAGCTGTACAGATATACCCTACTGTGACTCTCAGATGTCCTGTAGTTTTTATTTATTGTTTAGATGTACAGATGTACCCTACTGTGACTCTCAGATGTCCTGTCGCTTTATTTGTTCTTAAGCTGTACAGATGTACCCTACTGTGACTCTCAGATGTCCTGTAGTTTTATTTGTTGTTAAGCTGTACAGATGTACCCTACTTTGACTCTCAGATGTCCAGTAGTTTTTATTTATTGTTAAGCTGTACATATGTACCCTACTGTGACTCTCAGATGTCCTGTAGTTTTATTTGTTGTTAAGCTATACAGATGTACCCTACTGTCAGTCTCAGATGTCCTGTAGTTTTATTTGTTGTTAAGCTGTACAGATGTACCCTACTGTGACTCTCAGATGTCCTGTAGTTTTATTGGTTTTTAAGCTGTAGAGATGTACCCTACTGTGACTCTCACATGTCCAGTAGTTTTTATTTATTGTTTAGATATACAGATGTACCCTACTGTGACTCTCAGATGTCCTGTAGCTTTATTTGTTCTTAAGCTGTACAGATGTACCCTACTGTGACTCTCAGATGTCCTGTAGTTTTATTTGTTGTTAAGCTGTACAGATGTACTCTACTGTGACTCTGATGTCCAGTAGTTTTTATTTATTGTTAAGCTGTACAGATGTACCCTACTGTGACTCTCAGATGTCCAGTAGTTTTTATTTATTGTTAAGCTGTACAGATGTACTCTACTGTGACTCTCAGATGGCCTGTAGTTTTTATTTGTTGTTAAGCTGTACAGATGTACCCTACTGTGACTCTCAGGTGGCCTGTATTTTTATTTATTGTTAAGTTGTACAGATGTACCCTACTGTGACTCTCAGATATCCTGTATTTTTTATTGGTTGTTAAGCTGTACAGATGTACCCTACTGTGACTCTCAGATGGCCTGTAGTTTTTATTTGTTGTTAAGCTGTACAGATCAACCCTACTGTGACTCTCAGATGTCCTGTAGTTTTATTTGTTGTTAAGCTGTACAGATATACCCTACTGTGACTCTCAGATGTCCTCTAGTTTTATTTGTTGTTAAGCTGTACAGATGTACCCTACTGTGACCCTCAGATGTCCTGTAGTTTTATTTGTTGTTAAGCTGTACAGATGTAACCTACTGTGACTCTGAGATGTCCTGTAGTTTTTATGTATTGTTAAACTGTACAGATGTAACCTACTGTGACTCTCAGATGTCCTGTAGTTTTTATTTATTGTTAAAAAGTACAGATGTACTCTATTGTGACTCTCAGATAGACTGTAGTTTTTATTTATTGTCAAGCTGTACAGATGTACCCTACTGTGACTCTCAGCTGTCCTGTAGTTTTATTTATTGTTAAGCTATACAGATGTACCTTACTGTGACTCTCAGATGTCTTGTAGTTTTATTTGTTGTTAAGATGTACATATGTACCCTACTATGACTCTCAGATGTCCTGTAGTTTTATTTGTTGTTAAGCTGTACAGATGTACCCTACTGTGACTCTCAGATGTCCTGTAGTTTTATTTGTTGTTAAGCTGTACTGATGTACCCTACTATGACTCTCAGATGTCCTGTAGTTCTATTTGTTGTTAAGCTGTACAGATGTACCCTACTGTGACTCTCAGATGACCTGTAGTTTTATTTGTTGTTAAGCTGTACATATATACTCTACTGTGACTTTCAAATGGCCTGTAGTTTTTATTTGTTGTTTAGCTGTACAGATGTACCCTACTGTGACTCTCAGGTGGCCTTTATTTTTATTTATTGTTAAGTTGTACAGATGTACCCTACTGTGACTCTCAGATATCCTGTATTTTTTATTTGTTGTTAAGCTATACAGATGTACCCTACTGTGACTCTCAGATGGCCTGTAGTTTTTATTTGTTGTTAAGCTGTACAGATGTACCCTACTGTGACTTTCTGATGTCCTGTAGTTTTATTTGTTGTTAAGCTGTACAGATGTAACCTACTGTGACTCTCAGATGTCTGTAGTTTCTATTTATTGTTAAGCTGTACAGATGTATCCTACTGTGACTCTCAGATGTCCTGTAGTTTTTATTTATTGTTAAGCTGTACAGATGCACCCTACTGTGACTTTCAGATATCCTGTAGTTTTTATTTGTTGTTAAGCTGTACAGATGTACCCTACTATGACTCTCAGATGTCCTGTAGTTTTATTTGTTGTTAAGCTGTACATATGTACTCTACTGTGAGTCTCAGATGTCCAGTAGTTTTATCTGTTGTTAAGCTGTACAGATGTACCCTATTGTGACTCTCAGATGTCCTGTAGTTCTTTTTGTTGTTAATCTGTACAGATGTACCCTACTGTGACTCTCATATGTCCTGTAGTTTTATTTGTTGTTAAGCTGTACAGATGTACCCTACTGTGACTCTCAGATGTCCTGTAGTTTTATTTGCTCTTAAGCAGTACAGATGTACCCTACTGTGACTCTCAGATGTCCTGTAGTTTTATTTATTGTTAATCTGTACATATGTACTCTACTGTGACTCTGATGTCCAGTAGTTTTTATTTAATGTTAAGCTTTACAGATGTACCCTACTGTGACTCTCAGATGTCCTGTAGTTTTATTTGTTGTTAAGCTGTACAGATGTACTCTATTGTGACTCTCAGATAGACTGTAGTTTTTATTTATTGTCAAGCTGTACAGATGTACCCTACTGTGACTCTCAGCTGTCCTGTAGTTTTATTTATTGTTAAGCTATACAGATGTACCTTACTGTGACTCTCAGATGTCTTGTAGTTTTATTTGTTGTTAAGATGTACATATGTACCCTACTATGACTCTCAGATGGCCTGTAGTTTTTATTTGTTGTTAAGCTGTACAGATGTACCCTACTGTGAATCTCAGATGTCCTGTAGTTTTATTTGTTGTTAAGCTGTACAGATATACCCTACTGTGACTCTCAGATGTCCTCTAGTTTTATTTGTTGTTAAGCTGTACAGATGTACCCTACTGTGACCCTCAGATGTCCAGTAGTTTTTATTTATTGTTAAGCTGTACAGATGTACCCTACTGTGACTCTCAGATGACCTGTAGTTTTTATTTGTTGTCAAGCTGTACATATGTACTCTACTGTGACTTTCAGATGGCCTGTAGTTTTTATTTATTGTTAAGCTGTACAGATGTACCCTACTGTGAACCTCAGATATCCTGTAGTTTTATTTGTTGTTAAGCTGTACAGATGTAACCTAATGTGACTCTGAGATGTCCTGTAGTTTTTATTTATTGTTAAACTGTACAGATGTAACCTACTGTGACTCTCAGATGTCCTGTAGTTTTTATTTGTTGTTAAAAAGTACAGATGTACTCTATTGTGACTCTCAGATAGACTGTAGTTTTTATTTATTGTCAAGCTGTACAGATGTACCCTACTGTGACTCTCAGCTGTCCTGTAGTTTTATTTATTGTTAAGCTATACAGATGTACCTTACTGTGACTCTCAGATGTCTTGTAGTTTTATTTGTTGTTAAGATGTACATATGTACCCTACTATGACTCTCAGATGGCCTGTAGTTTTTATTTGTTGTTAAGCTGTACAGATGTACCCTACTGTGACACTCAGATGTCCTGTAGTTTTATTTGTTATTAAGCTGTACAGATATACCCTACTGTGACTCTCAGATGTCCTCTAGTTTTATTTGTTGTTAAGCTGTACAGATGTACCCTACTGTGACCCTCAGATGTCCAGTAGTTTTTATTTATTGTTAAGCTGTACAGATGTACCCTACTGTGACTCTCAGATGACCTGTAGTTTTATTTGTTGTCAAGCTGTACATATGTACTCTACTGTGACTTTCAGATGGCCTGTAGTTTTTATTTATTGTTAAGCTGTACAGATGTACCCTACTGTGAACCTCAGATATCCTGTAGTTTTATTTGTTGTTAAGCTGTACAGATGTAACCAACTCTGACTCTGAGATGTCCTGTAGTTTTTATTTATTGTTAAACTGTACATATGTAACCTACTGTGACTCTCAGATGTCCTGTAGTTTTTATTTGTTGTTAAAAAGTACAGATGTACTCTATTGTGACTCTCAGATAGACTGTAGTTTTTATTTATTGTCAAGCTGTACAGATGTACCTTACTGTGACTCTCAGATGTCTTGTAGTTTTATTTGTTGTTAAGATGTACAGATGTACCCTACTATGACTCTAAGATGTCCTGTAGTTTTATTTGTTGTTAAGCTGTACAGATGTACCCTACTGTGACTCTCAGATGTCCTGTAGTTTTATTTGTTGTTAAGCTGTACAGATGTACCCTACTGTGACTCTCAGATATCCTGTAGTTTTTATTTGTTGTTAAGCTGTACAGATGTACCCTACTGTGACTCTCAGATGTCCTGTAGTTTTATTTGTTGTTAAGCTGTACAGATATACCCTACTGTGACTCTCAGATGTCCTCTAGTTTTATTTGTTGTTAAGCTGTACAGATGTACCCTACTGTGACCCTCAGATGTCCTGTAGTTTTATTTGTTGTTAAGCTGTACAGATGTAACCTACTGTGACTCTGAGATGTCCTGTAGTTTTTATTTATTGTTAAAAAGTACAGATGTACTCTATTGTGACTCTCGGATAGACTGTAGTTTTTATTTATTGTCAAGCTGTACAGATGTACCCTACTGTGACTCTCAGCTGTCCTGTAGTTTTATTTATTGTTAAGCTGTACAGATGTACCTTACTGTGACTCTCAGATGTCTTGTAGTTTTATTTGTTGTTAAGATGTACAGATGTACCCTACTATGACTCTCAGATGTCCTGTAGTTTTATTTGTTGTTAAGCTGTACAGATGTACCCTACTGTGACTCTCAGATGTCCTGTAGTTTTATTTGTTGTTAAGCTGTACTGATGTACCCTACTGTGACTCTAAGATGTCCTGTAGTTTTATTTGTTGTTAAGCTGTACAGATGTACCCTACTGTGACTCTCACATGTCCAGTAGTTTTTATTTATTGTTAAGCTGTACAGATGTACTCTACTGTCACTCTCAGATAGCCTGTAGTTTTTATTTATTGTTAAGCTGTACATATGTACCCTACTGTGACTCTCAGATATCCTGTAGTCTTATTTGTTGTTAAGCTATACAGATGTACCCTACTGTCAGTCTCAGATGTCCTGTAGTTTTATTTGTTGTTAAGCTGTACAGATGTACCCTACTGTGACTCTCAGATGTCATGTAGTTTTATTTGTTGTTAAGCTGTACAGATGTACCCTACTGTGACTCTCACATGTCCAGTAGTTTTTATTTATTGTTAAGCTGTACAGATGTACTCTACTGTCACTCTCAGATAGCCTGTAGTTTTTATTTATTGTTAAGCTGTACATATGTACCCTACTGTGACTCTCAGATGTCCTGTAGTCTTATTTGTTGTTAAGCTATACAGATGTACCCTACTGTCAGTATCAGATGTCCTGTAGTTTTATTTGTTGTTAAGCTGTACAGATGTACCCTACTGTGACTCTCATATGTCCTGTAGTTTTATTTGTTGTTAAGCTGTACAGATATACCCTACTGTGACTCTCAGATGTCCTCTAGTTTTATTTGTTGTTAAGCTGTACAGATGTACCCTACTGTGACCCTCAGATGTCCTGTAGTTTTATTTGTTGTTAAGCTGTACAGATGTAACCTACTGTGACTCTGAGATGTCCTGTAGTTTTTATGTATTGTTAAAAAGTACAGATGTACTCTATTGTGACTCTCGGATAGACTGTAGTTTTTATTTATTGTCAAGCTGTACAGATGTACCCTACTGTGACTCTCAGCTGTCCTGTAGTTTTATTTATTGTTAAGCTGTACAGATGTACCTTACTGTGACTCTCAGATGTCTTGTAGTTTTATTTGTTGTTAAGATGTACAGATGTACCCTACTATGACTCTCAGATGTCCTGTAGTTTTATTTGTTGTTAAGCTGTACAGATGTACCCTACTGTGACTCTCAGATGTCCTGTAGTTTTATTTGTTGTTAAGCTGTACTGATGTACCCTACTGTGACTCTAAGATGTCCTGTAGTTTTATTTGTTGTTAAGCTGTACAGATGTACCCTACTGTGACTCTCACATGTCCAGTAGTTTTTATTTATTGTTAAGCTGTACAGATGTACTCTACTGTCACTCTCAGATAGCCTGTAGTTTTTATTTATTGTTAAGCTGTACATATGTACCCTACTGTGACTCTCAGATATCCTGTAGTCTTATTTGTTGTTAAGCTATACAGATGTACCCTACTGTCAGTCTCAGATGTCCTGTAGTTTTATTTGTTGTTAAGCTGTACAGATGTACCCTACTGTGACTCTCAGATGTCATGTAGTTTTATTTGTTGTTAAGCTGTACAGATGTACCCTACTGTGACTCTCACATGTCCAGTAGTTTTTATTTATTGTTAAGCTGTACAGATGTACTCTACTGTCACTCTCAGATAGCCTGTAGTTTTTATTTATTGTTAAGCTGTACATATGTACCCTACTGTGACTCTCAGATGTCCTGTAGTCTTATTTGTTGTTAAGCTATACAGATGTACCCTACTGTCAGTATCAGATGTCCTGTAGTTTTATTTGTTGTTAAGCTGTACAGATGTACCCTACTGTGACTCTCATATGTCCTGTAGTTTTATTTGTTGTTAAGCTGTACAAATGTACTCTACTGTGACTCTGATGTCCAGTAGTTTTTATTAATTGTTAAGCTGTACAGATGTACCCTACTGTGACTCTCTGATGTCCAGTAGTTTTTATTTATTGTTAAGCTGTACAGATGTACCCTACTGTGACTCTCACATGTCCAGTAGTTTTTATTTATTGTTAAGCTGTACAGATGTACTCTACTGTCACTCTCAGATAGCCTGTAGTTTTTATTTATTGTTAAGCTGTACATATGTACCCTACTGTGACTCTCAGATGTCCTGTAGTCTTATTTGTTGTTAAGCTATACAGATGTACCCTACTGTCAGTCTCAGATGTCCTGTAGTTTTATTTGTTGTTAAGCTGTACAGATGTACCCTACTGTGACTCTCATATGTCCTGTAGTTTTATTTGTTGTTAAGCTGTACAAATGTACTCTACTGTGACTCTGATGTCCATTAGTTTTTATTTATTGTTAAGCTGTACAGATGTACCCTACTGTGACTCTCTGATGTCCAGTAGTTTTTATTTATTGTTAAGCTGTACAGATGTACTCTACAGTGACTCTCAGATGACCTGTAGTTTTTATTTGTTGTTAAGCTGTACATATGTACTCTACTGTGACTTTCAGATGGCCTGTAGTTTTTATTTGTTGTTTAGCTGTACAGATGTACCCTACTGTGACTCTCAGGTGGCCTGTATTTTTATTTATTGTTAAGTTGTACAGATGTACCCTACTGTGACTCTCAGATATCCTGTATTTTTTATTGGTTGTTAAGCTGTACAGATGTACCCTACTGTGACTCTCAGATGGCATGTAGTTTTTATTTGTTGTCAAGCTGTACAGATGTAACCTACTGTGACTCTCAGATATCCTGTAGTTTTTATTTGTTGTTAAGCTGTACAGATGTACCCTACTGTGACTCTCAGATGTCCTGTAGTTTTATTTGTTGTTAAGCTGTACAGATATACCCTACTGTGACTCTCAGATGTCCTGTAGTTTTATTTGTTGTTAAGCTGTACAGATGTACCCTACTGTGACCCTCAGATGTCCTGTAGTTTTATTTGTTGTTAAGCTGTACAGATGTAACCTACTGTGACTCTGAGATGTCCTGTAGTTTTTATTTATTGTTAAACTGTACAGATGTAACCTACTGTGACTCTCAGATGTCCTGTAGTTTTTATTTATTGTTAAAAAGTACAGATGTACTCTATTGTGACTCTCAGATAGACTGTAGTTTTTATTTATTGTCAAGCTGTACAGATGTACCCTACTGTGACTCTCAGCTGTCCTGTAGTTTTATTTATTGTTAAGCTACACAGATGTACCTTACTGTGACTCTCAGATGTCTTGTAGTTTTATTTGTTGTTAAGATGTACATATGTACCCTACTATGACTCTCAGATGGCCTGTAGTTTTTATTTGTTGTTAAGCTGTAGAGATGTACCCTACTGTGACTCTCAGATGTCCTGTAGTTTTATTTGTTGTTAAGCTGTACAGATATACCCTACTGTGACTCTCAGATGTCCTCTAGTTTTATTTGTTGTTAAGCTGTACAGATGCACCCTACTGTGACCCTCAGATGTCCAGTAGTTTTTATTTATTGTTAAGCTGTACAGATGTACCCTACTGTGACTCTCAGATGACCTGTAGTTTTTATTTGTTGTCAAGCTGTACATATGTACTCTACTGTGACTTTCAGATGGCCTGTAGTTTTTATTTATTGTTAAGCTGTACAGATGTACTCTACTGTGAACCTCAGATATCCTGTAGTTTTTATTTGTTGTTAAAAAGTACAGATGTACTCTATTGTGACTCTCAGATAGACTGTAGTTTTTATTTATTGTCAAGCTGTACAGATGTACCTTACTGTGACTCTCAGATGTCTTGTAGTTTTATTTGTTGTTAAGATGTACAGATGTACCCTACTATGACTCTAAGATGTCCTGTAGTTTTATTTGTTGTTAAGCTGTACAGATGTACCCTACTGTGACTCTCAGATGTCCTGTAGTTTTATTTGTTGTTAAGCTGTACAGATGTACCCTACTGTGACTCTCAGATATCCTGTAGTTTTTATTTGTTGTTAAGCTGTACAGATGTACCCTACTGTGACTCTCAGATGTCCTGTAGTTTTATTTGTTGTTAAGCTGTACAGATATACCCTACTGTGACTCTCAGATGTCCTCTAGTTTTATTTGTTGTTAAGCTGTACAGATGTACCCTAATGTGACCCTCAGATGTCCTGTAGTTTTATTTGTTGTTAAGCTGTACAGATGTAACCTACTGTGACTCTGAGATGTCCTGTAGTTTTTATTTATTGTTAAAAAGTACAGATGTACTCTATTGTGACTCTCGGATAGACTGTAGTTTTTATTTATTGTCAAGCTGTACAGATGTACCCTACTGTGAATCTCAGCTGTCCTGTAGTTTTATTTATTGTTAAGCTGTACAGATGTACCTTACTGTGACTCTCAGATGTCTTGTAGTTTTATTTGTTGTTAAGATGTACAGATGTACCCTACTATGACTCTCAGATGTCCTGTAGTTTTATTTGTTGTTAAGCTGTACAGATGTACCCTACTGTGACTCTCAGATGTCCTGTAGTTTTATTTGTTGTTAAGCTGTACTGATGTACCCTACTGTGACTCTAAGATGTCCTGTAGTTTTATTTGTTGTTAAGCTGTACAGATGTACCCTACTGTGACTCTCACATGTCCAGTAGTTTTTATTTATTGTTAAGCTGTACAGATGTACTCTACTGTCACTCTCAGATAGCCTGTAGTTTTTATTTATTGTTAAGCTGTACATATGTACCCTACTGTGACTCTCAGATATCCTGTAGTCTTATTTGTTGTTAAGCTATACAGATGTACCCTACTGTCAGTCTCAGATGTCCTGTAGTTTTATTTGTTGTTAAGCTGTACAGATGTACCCTACTGTGACTCTCAGATGTCATGTAGTTTTATTTGTTGTTAAGCTGTACAGATGTACCCTACTGTGACTCTCACATGTCCAGTAGTTTTTATTTATTGTTAAGCTGTACAGATGTACTCTACTGTCACTCTCAGATAGCCTGTAGTTTTTATTTATTGTTAAGCTGTACATATGTACCCTACTGTGACTCTCAGATGTCCTGTAGTCTTATTTGTTGTTAAGCTATACAGATGTACCCTACTGTCAGTATCAGATGTCCTGTAGTTTTATTTGTTGTTAAGCTGTACAGATGTACCCTACTGTGACTCTCATATGTCCTGTAGTTTTATTTGTTGTTAAGCTGTACAGATATACCCTACTGTGACTCTCAGATGTCCTCTAGTTTTATTTGTTGTTAAGCTGTACAGATGTACCCTACTGTGACCCTCAGATGTCCTGTAGTTTTATTTGTTGTTAAGCTGTACAGATGTAACCTACTGTGACTCTGAGATGTCCTGTAGTTTTTATTTATTGTTAAAAAGTACAGATGTACTCTATTGTGACTCTCGGATAGACTGTAGTTTTTATTTATTGTCAAGCTGTACAGATGTACCCTACTGTGACTCTCAGCTGTCCTGTAGTTTTATTTATTGTTAAGCTGTACAGATGTACCTTACTGTGACTCTCAGATGTCTTGTAGTTTTATTTGTTGTTAAGATGTACAGATGTACCCTACTATGACTCTCAGATGTCCTGTAGTTTTATTTGTTGTTAAGCTGTACAGATGTACCCTACTGTGACTCTCAGATGTCCTGTAGTTTTATTTGTTGTTAAGCTGTACTGATGTACCCTACTGTGACTCTAAGATGTCCTGTAGTTTTATTTGTTGTTAAGCTGTACAGATGTACCCTACTGTGACTCTCACATGTCCAGTAGTTTTTATTTATTGTTAAGCTGTACAGATGTACTCTACTGTCACTCTCAGATAGCCTGTAGTTTTTATTTATTGTTAAGCTGTACATATGTACCCTACTGTGACTCTCAGATATCCTGTAGTCTTATTTGTTGTTAAGCTATACAGATGTACCCTACTGTCAGTCTCAGATGTCCTGTAGTTTTATTTGTTGTTAAGCTGTACAGATGTACCCTACTGTGACTCTCAGATGTCATGTAGTTTTATTTGTTGTTAAGCTGTACAGATGTACCCTACTGTGACTCTCACATGTCCAGTAGTTTTTATTTATTGTTAAGCTGTACAGATGTACTCTACTGTCACTCTCAGATAGCCTGTAGTTTTTATTTATTGTTAAGCTGTACATATGTACCCTACTGTGACTCTCAGATGTCCTGTAGTCTTATTTGTTGTTAAGCTATACAGATGTACCCTACTGTCAGTATCAGATGTCCTGTAGTTTTATTTGTTGTTAAGCTGTACAGATGTACCCTACTGTGACTCTCATATGTCCTGTAGTTTTATTTGTTGTTAAGCTGTACAAATGTACTCTACTGTGACTCTGATGTCCAGTAGTTTTTATTAATTGTTAAGCTGTACAGATGTACCCTACTGTGACTCTCTGATGTCCAGTAGTTTTTATTTATTGTTAAGCTGTACAGATGTACCCTACTGTGACTCTCACATGTCCAGTAGTTTTTATTTATTGTTAAGCTGTACAGATGTACTCTACTGTCACTCTCAGATAGCCTGTAGTTTTTATTTATTGTTAAGCTGTACATATGTACCCTACTGTGACTCTCAGATGTCCTGTAGTCTTATTTGTTGTTAAGCTATACAGATGTACCCTACTGTCAGTCTCAGATGTCCTGTAGTTTTATTTGTTGTTAAGCTGTACAGATGTACCCTACTGTGACTCTCATATGTCCTGTAGTTTTATTTGTTGTTAAGCTGTACAAATGTACTCTACTGTGACTCTGATGTCCATTAGTTTTTATTTATTGTTAAGCTGTACAGATGTACCCTACTGTGACTCTCTGATGTCCAGTAGTTTTTATTTATTGTTAAGCTGTACAGATGTACTCTACAGTGACTCTCAGATGACCTGTAGTTTTTATTTGTTGTTAAGCTGTACATATGTACTCTACTGTGACTTTCAGATGGCCTGTAGTTTTTATTTGTTGTTTAGCTGTACAGATGTACCCTACTGTGACTCTCAGGTGGCCTGTATTTTTATTTATTGTTAAGTTGTACAGATGTACCCTACTGTGACTCTCAGATATCCTGTATTTTTTATTGGTTGTTAAGCTGTACAGATGTACCCTACTGTGACTCTCAGATGGCATGTAGTTTTTATTTGTTGTCAAGCTGTACAGATGTAACCTACTGTGACTCTCAGATATCCTGTAGTTTTTATTTGTTGTTAAGCTGTACAGATGTACCCTACTGTGACTCTCAGATGTCCTGTAGTTTTATTTGTTGTTAAGCTGTACAGATATACCCTACTGTGACTCTCAGATGTCCTGTAGTTTTATTTGTTGTTAAGCTGTACAGATGTACCCTACTGTGACCCTCAGATGTCCTGTAGTTTTATTTGTTGTTAAGCTGTACAGATGTAACCTACTGTGACTCTGAGATGTCCTGTAGTTTTTATTTATTGTTAAACTGTACAGATGTAACCTACTGTGACTCTCAGATGTCCTGTAGTTTTTATTTATTGTTAAAAAGTACAGATGTACTCTATTGTGACTCTCAGATAGACTGTAGTTTTTATTTATTGTCAAGCTGTACAGATGTACCCTACTGTGACTCTCAGCTGTCCTGTAGTTTTATTTATTGTTAAGCTACACAGATGTACCTTACTGTGACTCTCAGATGTCTTGTAGTTTTATTTGTTGTTAAGATGTACATATGTACCCTACTATGACTCTCAGATGGCCTGTAGTTTTTATTTGTTGTTAAGCTGTAGAGATGTACCCTACTGTGACTCTCAGATGTCCTGTAGTTTTATTTGTTGTTAAGCTGTACAGATATACCCTACTGTGACTCTCAGATGTCCTCTAGTTTTATTTGTTGTTAAGCTGTACAGATGCACCCTACTGTGACCCTCAGATGTCCAGTAGTTTTTATTTATTGTTAAGCTGTACAGATGTACCCTACTGTGACTCTCAGATGACCTGTAGTTTTTATTTGTTGTCAAGCTGTACATATGTACTCTACTGTGACTTTCAGATGGCCTGTAGTTTTTATTTATTGTTAAGCTGTACAGATGTACTCTACTGTGAACCTCAGATATCCTGTAGTTTTTATTTGTTGTTAAAAAGTACAGATGTACTCTATTGTGACTCTCAGATAGACTGTAGTTTTTATTTATTGTCAAGCTGTACAGATGTACCTTACTGTGACTCTCAGATGTCTTGTAGTTTTATTTGTTGTTAAGATGTACAGATGTACCCTACTATGACTCTAAGATGTCCTGTAGTTTTATTTGTTGTTAAGCTGTACAGATGTACCCTACTGTGACTCTCAGATGTCCTGTAGTTTTATTTGTTGTTAAGCTGTACAGATGTACCCTACTGTGACTCTCAGATATCCTGTAGTTTTTATTTGTTGTTAAGCTGTACAGATGTACCCTACTGTGACTCTCAGATGTCCTGTAGTTTTATTTGTTGTTAAGCTGTACAGATATACCCTACTGTGACTCTCAGATGTCCTCTAGTTTTATTTGTTGTTAAGCTGTACAGATGTACCCTAATGTGACCCTCAGATGTCCTGTAGTTTTATTTGTTGTTAAGCTGTACAGATGTAACCTACTGTGACTCTGAGATGTCCTGTAGTTTTTATTTATTGTTAAAAAGTACAGATGTACTCTATTGTGACTCTCGGATAGACTGTAGTTTTTATTTATTGTCAAGCTGTACAGATGTACCCTACTGTGAATCTCAGCTGTCCTGTAGTTTTATTTATTGTTAAGCTGTACAGATGTACCTTACTGTGACTCTCAGATGTCTTGTAGTTTTATTTGTTGTTAAGATGTACAGATGTACCCTACTATGACTCTCAGATGTCCTGTAGTTTTATTTGTTGTTAAGCTGTACAGATGTACCCTACTGTGACTCTCAGATGTCCTGTAGTTTTATTTGTTGTTAAGCTGTACTGATGTACCCTACTGTGACTCTAAGATGTCCTGTAGTTTTATTTGTTGTTAAGCTGTACAGATGTACCCTACTGTGACTCTCACATGTCCAGTAGTTTTTATTTATTGTTAAGCTGTACAGATGTACTCTACTGTCACTCTCAGATAGCCTGTAGTTTTTATTTATTGTTAAGCTGTACATATGTACCCTACTGTGACTCTCAGATATCCTGTAGTCTTATTTGTTGTTAAGCTATACAGATGTACCCTACTGTCAGTCTCAGATGTCCTGTAGTTTTATTTGTTGTTAAGCTGTACAGATGTACCCTACTGTGACTCTCAGATGTCATGTAGTTTTATTTGTTGTTAAGCTGTACAGATGTACCCTACTGTGACTCTCACATGTCCAGTAGTTTTTATTTATTGTTAAGCTGTACAGATGTACTCTACTGTCACTCTCAGATAGCCTGTAGTTTTTATTTATTGTTAAGCTGTACATATGTACCCTACTGTGACTCTCAGATGTCCTGTAGTCTTATTTGTTGTTAAGCTATACAGATGTACCCTACTGTCAGTATCAGATGTCCTGTAGTTTTATTTGTTGTTAAGCTGTACAGATGTACCCTACTGTGACTCTCATATGTCCTGTAGTTTTATTTGTTGTTAAGCTGTACAAATGTACTCTACTGTGACTCTGATGTCCAGTAGTTTTTATTAATTGTTAAGCTGTACAGATGTACCCTACTGTGACTCTCTGATGTCCAGTAGTTTTTATTTATTGTTAAGCTGTACAGATGTACCCTACTGTGACTCTCACATGTCCAGTAGTTTTTATTTATTGTTAAGCTGTACAGATGTACTCTACTGTCACTCTCAGATAGCCTGTAGTTTTTATTTATTGTTAAGCTGTACATATGTACCCTACTGTGACTCTCAGATGTCCTGTAGTCTTATTTGTTGTTAAGCTATACAGATGTACCCTACTGTCAGTCTCAGATGTCCTGTAGTTTTATTTGTTGTTAAGCTGTACAGATGTACCCTACTGTGACTCTCATATGTCCTGTAGTTTTATTTGTTGTTAAGCTGTACAAATGTACTCTACTGTGACTCTGATGTCCATTAGTTTTTATTTATTGTTAAGCTGTACAGATGTACCCTACTGTGACTCTCTGATGTCCAGTAGTTTTTATTTATTGTTAAGCTGTACAGATGTACTCTACAGTGACTCTCAGATGACCTGAAGTTTTTATTTGTTGTTAAGCTGTACATATGTACTCTACTGTGACTTTCAGATGGCCTGTAGTTTTTATTTGTTGTTTAGCTGTACAGATGTACCCTACTGTGACTCTCAGGTGGCCTGTATTTTTATTTATTGTTAAGTTGTACAGATGTACCCTACTGTGACTCTCAGATATCCTGTATTTTTTATTGGTTGTTAAGCTGTACAGATGTACCCTACTGTGACTCTCAGATGGCATGTAGTTTTTATTTGTTGTCAAGCTGTACAGATGTAACCTACTGTGACTCTCAGATATCCTGTAGTTTTTATTTGTTGTTAAGCTGTACAGATGTACCCTACTGTGACTCTCAGATGTCCTGTAGTTTTATTTGTTGTTAAGCTGTACAGATATACCCTACTGTGACTCTCAGATGTCCTGTAGTTTTATTTGTTGTTAAGCTGTACAGATGTACCCTACTGTGACCCTCAGATGTCCTGTAGTTTTATTTGTTGTTAAGCTGTACAGATGTAACCTACTGTGACTCTGAGATGTCCTGTAGTTTTTATTTATTGTTAAACTGTACAGATGTAACCTACTGTGACTCTCAGATGTCCTGTAGTTTTTATTTATTGTTAAAAAGTACAGATGTACTCTATTGTGACTCTCAGATAGACTGTAGTTTTTATTTATTGTCAAGCTGTACAGATGTACCCTACTGTGACTCTCAGCTGTCCTGTAGTTTTATTTATTGTTAAGCTACACAGATGTACCTTACTGTGACTCTCAGATGTCTTGTAGTTTTATTTGTTGTTAAGATGTACATATGTACCCTACTATGACTCTCAGATGGCCTGTAGTTTTTATTTGTTGTTAAGCTGTAGAGATGTACCCTACTGTGACTCTCAGATGTCCTGTAGTTTTATTTGTTGTTAAGCTGTACAGATATACCCTACTGTGACTCTCAGATGTCCTCTAGTTTTATTTGTTGTTAAGCTGTACAGATGCACCCTACTGTGACCCTCAGATGTCCAGTAGTTTTTATTTATTGTTAAGCTGTACAGATGTACCCTACTGTGACTCTCAGATGACCTGTAGTTTTTATTTGTTGTCAAGCTGTACATATGTACTCTACTGTGACTTTCAGATGGCCTGTAGTTTTTATTTATTGTTAAGCTGTACAGATGTACTCTACTGTGAACCTCAGATATCCTGTAGTTTTTATTTGTTGTTAAAAAGTACAGATGTACTCTATTGTGACTCTCAGATAGACTGTAGTTTTTATTTATTGTCAAGCTGTACAGATGTACCTTACTGTGACTCTCAGATGTCTTGTAGTTTTATTTGTTGTTAAGATGTACAGATGTACCCTACTATGACTCTAAGATGTCCTGTAGTTTTATTTGTTGTTAAGCTGTACAGATGTACCCTACTGTGACTCTCAGATGTCCTGTAGTTTTATTTGTTGTTAAGCTGTACAGATGTACCCTACTGTGACTCTCAGATATCCTGTAGTTTTTATTTGTTGTTAAGCTGTACAGATGTACCCTACTGTGACTCTCAGATGTCCTGTAGTTTTATTTGTTGTTAAGCTGTACAGATATACCCTACTGTGACTCTCAGATGTCCTCTAGTTTTATTTGTTGTTAAGCTGTACAGATGTACCCTAATGTGACCCTCAGATGTCCTGTAGTTTTATTTGTTGTTAAGCTGTACAGATGTAACCTACTGTGACTCTGAGATGTCCTGTAGTTTTTATTTATTGTTAAAAAGTACAGATGTACTCTATTGTGACTCTCGGATAGACTGTAGTTTTTATTTATTGTCAAGCTGTACAGATGTACCCTACTGTGAATCTCAGCTGTCCTGTAGTTTTATTTATTGTTAAGCTGTACAGATGTACCTTACTGTGACTCTCAGATGTCTTGTAGTTTTATTTGTTGTTAAGATGTACAGATGTACCCTACTATGACTCTCAGATGTCCTGTAGTTTTATTTGTTGTTAAGCTGTACAGATGTACCCTACTGTGACTCTCAGATGTCCTGTAGTTTTATTTGTTGTTAAGCTGTACTGATGTACCCTACTGTGACTCTAAGATGTCCTGTAGTTTTATTTGTTGTTAAGCTGTACAGATGTACCCTACTGTGACTCTCACATGTCCAGTAGTTTTTATTTATTGTTAAGCTGTACAGATGTACTCTACTGTCACTCTCAGATAGCCTGTAGTTTTTATTTATTGTTAAGCTGTACATATGTACCCTACTGTGACTCTCATATATCCTGTAGTCTTATTTGTTGTTAAGCTATACAGATGTACCCTACTGTCAGTCTCAGATGTCCTGTAGTTTTATTTGTTGTTAAGCTGTACAGATGTACCCTACTGTGACTCTCAGATGTCATGTAGTTTTATTTGTTGTTAAGCTGTACAGATGTACCCTACTGTGACTCTCACATGTCCAGTAGTTTTTATTTATTGTTAAGCTGTACAGATGTACTCTACTGTCACTCTCAGATAGCCTGTAGTTTTTATTTATTGTTAAGCTGTACATATGTACCCTACTGTGACTCTCAGATGTCCTGTAGTCTTATTTGTTGTTAAGCTATACAGATGTACCCTACTGTCAGTATCAGATGTCCTGTAGTTTTATTTGTTGTTAAGCTGTACAGATGTACCCTACTGTGACTCTCATATGTCCTGTAGTTTTATTTGTTGTTAAGCTGTACAAATGTACTCTACTGTGACTCTGATGTCCAGTAGTTTTTATTAATTGTTAAGCTGTACAGATGTACCCTACTGTGACTCTCTGATGTCCAGTAGTTTTTATTTATTGTTAAGCTGTACAGATGTACCCTACTGTGACTCTCACATGTCCAGTAGTTTTTATTTATTGTTAAGCTGTACAGATGTACTCTACTGTCACTCTCAGATAGCCTGTAGTTTTTATTTATTGTTAAGCTGTACATATGTACCCTACTGTGACTCTCAGATGTCCTGTAGTCTTATTTGTTGTTAAGCTATACAGATGTACCCTACAGTCAGTCTCAGATGTCCTGTAGTTTTATTTGTTGTTAAGCTGTACAGATGTACCCTACTGTGACTCTCATATGTCCTGTAGTTTTATTTGTTGTTAAGCTGTACAAATGTACTCTACTGTGACTCTGATGTCCATTAGTTTTTATTTATTGTTAAGCTGTACAGATGTACCCTACTGTGACTCTCTGATGTCCAGTAGTTTTTATTTATTGTTAAGCTGTACAGATGTACTCTACAGTGACTCTCAGATGACCTGAAGTTTTTATTTGTTGTTAAGCTGTACATATGTACTCTACTGTGACTTTCAGATGGCCTGTAGTTTTTATTTGTTGTTTAGCTGTACAGATGTACCCTACTGTGACTCTCAGGTGGCCTGTATTTTTATTTATTGTTAAGTTGTACAGATGTACCCTACTGTGACTCTCAGATATCCTGTATTTTTTATTGGTTGTTAAGCTGTACAGATGTACCCTACTGTGACTCTCAGATGGCATGTAGTTTTTATTTGTTGTCAAGCTGTACAGATGTAACCTACTGTGACTCTCAGATATCCTGTAGTTTTTATTTGTTGTTAAGCTGTACAGATGTACCCTACTGTGACTCTCAGATGTCCTGTAGTTTTATTTGTTGTTAAGCTGTACAGATATACCCTACTGTGACTCTCAGATGTCCTGTAGTTTTATTTGTTGTTAAGCTGTACAGATGTACCCTACTGTGACCCTCAGATGTCCTGTAGTTTTATTTGTTGTTAAGCTGTACAGATGTAACCTACTGTGACTCTGAGATGTCCTGTAGTTTTTATTTATTGTTAAACTGTACAGATGTAACCTACTGTGACTCTCAGATGTCCTGTAGTTTTTATTTATTGTTAAAAAGTACAGATGTACTCTATTGTGACTCTCAGATAGACTGTAGTTTTTATTTATTGTCAAGCTGTACAGATGTACCCTACTGTGACTCTCAGCTGTCCTGTAGTTTTATTTATTGTTAAGCTACACAGATGTACCTTACTGTGACTCTCAGATGTCTTGTAGTTTTATTTGTTGTTAAGATGTACATATGTACCCTACTATGACTCTCAGATGGCCTGTAGTTTTTATTTGTTGTTAAGCTGTAGAGATGTACCCTACTGTGACTCTCAGATGTCCTGTAGTTTTATTTGTTGTTAAGCTGTACAGATATACCCTACTGTGACTCTCAGATGTCCTCTAGTTTTATTTGTTGTTAAGCTGTACAGATGTACCCTACTGTGACCCTCAGATGTCCAGTAGTTTTTATTTATTGTTAAGCTGTACAGATGTACCCTACTGTGACTCTCAGATGACCTGTAGTTTTTATTTGTTGTCAAGCTGTACATATGTACTCTACTGTGACTTTCAGATGGCCTGTAGTTTTTATTTATTGTTAAGCTGTACAGATGTACTCTACTGTGAACCTCAGATATCCTGTAGTTTTTATTTGTTGTTAAAAAGTACAGATGTACTCTATTGTGACTCTCAGATAGACTGTAGTTTTTATTTATTGTCAAGCTGTACAGATGTACCTTACTGTGACTCTCAGATGTCTTGTAGTTTTTATTTATTGTTAAGCTGTACAGATGTACTCTACAGTGACTCTCAGATGACCTGTAGTTTTTATTTGTTGTTAAGCTGTACATATGTACTCTACTGTGACTTTCAGATGGCCTGTAGTTTTTATTTGTTGTTTAGCTGTACAGATGTACCCTACTGTGACTCTCAGGTGGCCTGTATTTTTATTTATTGTTAAGTTGTACAGATGTACCCTACTGTGACTCTCAGATATCCTGTATTTTTTATTGGTTGTTAAGCTGTACAGATGTACCCTACTGTGACTCTCAGATGGCCTGTAGTTTTTATTTGTTGTTAAGCTGTACAGATGTACCCTTCTGTGACTCTCAGATGTCCTGTAGTTTTATTTGTTGTTAAGCTGTACAGATATACCCTACTGTGACTCTCAGATGTCCTCTAGTTTTATTTGTTGTTAAGCTGTACAGATGTACCCTACTGTGACCCTCAGATGTCCTGTAGTTTTATTTGTTGTTAAGCTGTACAGATGTAACCTACTGTGAATCTGAGATGTCCTGTAGTTTTTATTTATTGTTAAACTGTACAGATGTAACATACTGTGACTCTCAGATGTCCTGTAGTTTTTATTTATTGTTAGAAAGTACAGATGTACTCTATTGTGACTCTCAGATAGACTGTAGTTTTTATTTATTGTCAAGCTGTACAGATGTACCCTACTGTGACTCTCAGCTGTCCTGTAGTTTTATTTATTGTTAAGCTATACAGATGTACCTTACTGTGACTCTAAGATGTCTTGTAGTTTTATTTGTTGTTAAGATGTACATATGTACCCTACTATGACTCTTAGATGTCCTGTAGTTTTATTTGTTGTTAAGCTGTACAGATGTACCCTACTGTGACTCTCAGATGTCCTGTAGTTTTATTTGTTGTTAAGCTGTACTGATGTACCCTACTATGACTCTCAGATGTCCTGTAGTTGTATTTGTTGTTAAGCTGTACAGATGTACCCTACTGTGACTCTACGATGACCTGTAGTTTTATTTGTTGTTAAGCTGTACATATATACTCTACTGTGACTTTCAAATGGCCTGTAGTTTTTATTTGTTGTTTAGCTGTACAGATGTACCCTACTGTGACTCTCAGGTGGCCTTTATTTTTATTTATTGTTAAACTGTACAGATGTAACCTACTGTGACTCTCAGATGTCCTGTAGTTTTTATTTATTGTTAAAAAGTACAGATGTACTCTATTGTGACTCTCAGATAGACTGTAGTTTTTATTTATTGTCAAGCTGTACAGATGTACCCTACTGTGACTCTCAGCTGTCCTGTAGTTTTATGTATTGTTAAGCTATACAGATGTACCTTACTGTGACTCTCAGATGTCTTGTAGTTTTATTTGTTGTTAAGATGTACATATGTACCCTACTATGACTCTCAGATGTCCTGTTGTTTTATTTGTTGTTAAGCTGTACAGATGTACCCTACTGTGACTCTCAGATGTCCTGTAGTTTTATTTGTTGTTAAGCTGTACTGATGTACCCTACTATGACTCTCAGATGTCCTGTAGTTTTATTTGTTGTTAAGCTGTACAGATGTACCCTACTGTGACTCTCAGATGACCTGTAGTTTTATTTGTTGTTAAGCTGTACATATATACTCTACTGTGACTTTCAAAAGGCCTGTAGTTTTTATTCGTTGTTTAGCTGTACAGATGTACCCTACTGTGACTCTCAGGTGGCCTTTATTTTTATTTATTGTTAAGTTGTACAGATGTACCCTACTGTGACTCTCAGATGTCCTGTAGTTTTATTTGTTTTTAAGCTGTAGAGATGTACCCTACTGTGACTCTCAGATGTCCTGTCGCTTTATTTGTTCTTAAGCTGTACAGATGTACCCTACTGTGACTCTCAGATGTCCTGTAGTTTTATTTGTTGTTAAGCTGTACAGATGTACCCTACTTTGACTCTCAGATGTACAGTAGTTTTTATTTATTGTTAAGCTGTACATATGTACCCTACTGTGACTCTCAGATGTCCTGTAGTTTTATTTGTTGTTAAGCTATACAGATGTACCCTACTGTCAGTCTCAGATGTCCTGTAGTTTTATTTGTTGTTAAGATTTACAGATGTACCCTACTGTGACTCTCAGATATCCTGTAGTTTTTATTTGTTGTTAAGCTGTACAGATGTACCCTACTGTGACTCTCAGATGTCCTGTAGTTTTATTTGTTGTTAAGCTGTACAGATGCACCCTACTGTGACTCTGATATCCTGTAGTTTTTATTTGTTGTTAAGCTGTACAGATGTACGCTACTGTGGCTCTCAGATGTCCTGTAGTTTTATTTGTTGTTAAGCTGTACAGATGTACCCTACTGTGACTCTCAGATGTCCTGTAGTTTTATTTGTTGTTAAGCTATACAGATGTACCCTACTGTCAGTCTCAGATGTCCTGTAGTTTTATTTGTTGTTAAGCTGTACAGATGTACCCTACTGTGACTCTCAGATGTCCTGTAGTTTTATTTGTTTTTAAGCTGTAGAGATGTACCCTACTGTGACTCTCACATGTCCAGTAGTTTTTATTTATTGTTTAGATATACAGATGTACCCTACTGTGACTCTCAGATGTCCTGTAGCTTTATTTGTTCTTAAGCTGTACAGATGTACCCTACTGTGACTCTCAGATGTCCTGTAGTTTTATTTGTTGTTAAGCTGTACAGATGTACTCTACTGTGACTCTGATGTCCAGTAGTTTTTATTTATTGTTAAGCTGTACAGATGTACCCTACTTTGACTCTCAGATGTCCAGTAGTTTTTATTTATTGTTAAGCTGTACAGATGTACTCTACTGTGACTCTCAGATGGCCTGTAGTTTTTATTTGTTGTTAAGCTGTACAGATGTACCCTACTGTGACTCTCAGATGTCCTGTAGTTTTATTTGTTGTTAAGCTGTACAGATGCACCCTACTGTGACTCTGATATCCTGTAGTTTTTATTTGTTGTTAATCTGTACAGATGTACGCTACTGTGGCTCTCAGATGTCCTGTAGTTTTATTTGTTGTTAAGCTGTACATATGTACTCTACTGTGAGTCTCAGATGTCCAGTAGTTTTATTTATTGTTAAGCTGTACAGATGTGCCCTACTGTGACTCTCAGATGTCCAGTAGTTTTATTTATTGTTAAGCTGTACAGATGTACCCTACCGTGACTCTCAGATGTCCTGTAGTTTTATTTGTTGTTAAGCTGTACAGATGCACCCTACTGTGACTCTCAGATATCCTGTAGTTGTTATTTGTTGTTAAGCTGTACAGATGTACCCTACTGTGACTCTCAGATGTGCTGTAGTTTTATTTGTTGTTAAGCTGTACAGATGTACTCTACTGTGACTCTGATGTCCAGTAGTTTTTATTTATTGTTAAGCTGTACAGATGTACCCTACTGTGACTCTCAGATGACCTGTAGTTTTTATTTGTTGTCAAGCAGTACATATGTACTCTACTGTGACTTTCAGATGGCCTCTAGTTTTATTTATTGTTAAGCTGTACAGATGTACCCTACTGTGACTCTCAGATGGCCTGTAGTTTTTATTTGTTGTTAAGCTGTACAGATGTACCCTACTGTGACTCTCAGATGTCCTGTAGTTTTATTTATTGTTAATCTGTACATATGTACTCTACTGTGACTCTAATGTCCAGTAGTTTTTATTTAATGTTAAGCTGTACAGATGTACCCTACTGTGACTCTCAGATGTCCTGTAGTTTTATTTGTTGTTAAGCTGTACAGATGTACCCTACTGTGACTCTCAGATATCCTGTAGTTTTTATTTGTTGTTAAGCTGTACAGATATACCCTACTGTGACTCTCAGATGTCCTGTAGTTTTATTTATTGTTAAGCTGTACAGATGTACCCTACTGTGACTCTCATATGACCTGTAGTTTTTATTTTTTGTTAAGCTGTACATATGTACTCTACTTTGACTTTCAGATGGCCTGTAGTTTTTATTTGTTGTTTAGCTGTACAGATGTACCCTACTGTGACTCTCAGGTGGCCTGTATTTTTATTTATTGTTAAGTTGTACAGATGTACCCTACTGTGACTCTCAGATGACCTGTAGTTTTTATTTGTTGTTAAGCTGTACATATGTACTCTACTTTGACTTTCAGATGGCCTGTAGTTTTTATTTGTTGTTTAGCTGTACAGATGTACCCTACTGTGACTCTCAGGTGGCCTGTATTTTTATTTATTGTTAAGTTGTACAGATGTACCCTACTGTGACTCTCAGATATCCTGTATTTTTTATTGGTTGTTAAGCTGTACAGATGTACCCTACTGTGACTCTCAGATGGCCTGTAGTTTTTATTTATTGTTAAGCTGTACAGATGTACTCTACTGTCACTCTCAGATAGGCTGTAGTTTTTATTTATTGTTAAGCTGTACATATGTACCCTACAGTGAATCTCAGATGTCCTGTAGTCTTATTTGTTGTTAAGTTGTACAGATGTACCCTACTGTGACTCTCAGATGTCCTGTAGTTTTATTTGTTGTTAAGCTGTACAGATGTACCCTACTTTGACTCTCAGATGTCCTGTAGTTTTATTTGTTGTTAAGCTGTACAGATGTACCCTACTGTGACTCTCAGATGTCCTGTAGTTTTATTTGTTGTTAAGCTGTACAGATGCACCCTACTGTGACTCTCAGATATCCTGTAGTTTTTATTTGTTGTTAAGCTGTACAGATGTACCCTACTGTGACTCTCAGATGTCCTGTAGTTTTATTTGTTGTTAAGCTGTACATATGTACCCTACTATGACTCTAAGATGTCCTGTAGTTTTATTTGTTGTTAAGCTGTACAGATGTACCCTACTGTGACTCTCAGATGTCCTGTAGTTTTATTTGTTGTTAAGCTGTACAGATGTACCCTACTGTGACTCTCAGATATCCTGTAGTTTTTATTTGTTGTTAAGCTGTACAGATGTACCCTACTGTGACTCTCAGATGTCCTGTAGTTTTATTTGTTGTTAAGCTGTACAGATATACCCTACTGTGACTCTCAGATGTCCTCTAGTTTTATTTGTTGTTAAGCTGTACAGATGTACCCTAATGTGACCCTCAGATGTCCTGTAGTTTTATTTGTTGTTAAGCTGTACAGATGTAACCTACTGTGACTCTGAGATGTCCTGTAGTTTTTATTTATTGTTAAAAAGTACAGATGTACTCTATTGTGACTCTCGGATAGACTGTAGTTTTTATTTATTGTCAAGCTGTACAGATGTACCCTACTGTGAATCTCAGCTGTCCTGTAGTTTTATTTATTGTTAAGCTGTACAGATGTACCTTACTGTGACTCTCAGATGTCTTGTAGTTTTATTTGTTGTTAAGATGTACAGATGTACCCTACTATGACTCTCAGATGTCCTGTAGTTTTATTTGTTGTTAAGCTGTACAGATGTACCCTACTGTGACTCTCAGATGTCCTGTAGTTTTATTTGTTGTTAAGCTGTACTGATGTACCCTACTGTGACTCTAAGATGTCCTGTAGTTTTATTTGTTGTTAAGCTGTACAGATGTACCCTACTGTGACTCTCAGATGACCTGTAGTTTTATTTGTTGTTAAGCTGTACATATATACTCTACTGTGACTTTCAAAAGGCCTGTAGTTTTTATTCGTTGTTTAGCTGTACAGATGTACCCTACTGTGACTCTCAGGTGGCCTTTATTTTTATTTATTGTTAAGTTGTACAGATGTACCCTACTGTGACTCTCAGATGTCCTGTAGTTTTATTTGTTTTTAAGCTGTAGAGATGTACCCTACTGTGACTCTCAGATGTCCTGTCGCTTTATTTGTTCTTAAGCTGTACAGATGTACCCTACTGTGACTCTCAGATGTCCTGTAGTTTTATTTGTTGTTAAGCTGTACAGATGTACCCTACTTTGACTCTCAGATGTACAGTAGTTTTTATTTATTGTTAAGCTGTACATATGTACCCTACTGTGACTCTCAGATGTCCTGTAGTTTTATTTGTTGTTAAGCTATACAGATGTACCCTACTGTCAGTCTCAGATGTCCTGTAGTTTTATTTGTTGTTAAGATTTACAGATGTACCCTACTGTGACTCTCAGATATCCTGTAGTTTTTATTTGTTGTTAAGCTGTACAGATGTACCCTACTGTGACTCTCAGATGTCCTGTAGTTTTATTTGTTGTTAAGCTGTACAGATGCACCCTACTGTGACTCTGATATCCTGTAGTTTTTATTTGTTGTTAAGCTGTACAGATGTACGCTACTGTGGCTCTCAGATGTCCTGTAGTTTTATTTGTTGTTAAGCTGTACAGATGTACCCTACTGTGACTCTCAGATGTCCTGTAGTTTTATTTGTTGTTAAGCTATACAGATGTACCCTACTGTCAGTCTCAGATGTCCTGTAGTTTTATTTGTTGTTAAGCTGTACAGATGTACCCTACTGTGACTCTCAGATGTCCTGTAGTTTTATTTGTTTTTAAGCTGTAGAGATGTACCCTACTGTGACTCTCACATGTCCAGTAGTTTTTATTTATTGTTTAGATATACAGATGTACCCTACTGTGACTCTCAGATGTCCTGTAGCTTTATTTGTTCTTAAGCTGTACAGATGTACCCTACTGTGACTCTCAGATGTCCTGTAGTTTTATTTGTTGTTAAGCTGTACAGATGTACTCTACTGTGACTCTGATGTCCAGTAGTTTTTATTTATTGTTAAGCTGTACAGATGTACCCTACTTTGACTCTCAGATGTCCAGTAGTTTTTATTTATTGTTAAGCTGTACAGATGTACTCTACTGTGACTCTCAGATGGCCTGTAGTTTTTATTTGTTGTTAAGCTGTACAGATGTACCCTACTGTGACTCTCAGATGTCCTGTAGTTTTATTTGTTGTTAAGCTGTACAGATGCACCCTACTGTGACTCTGATATCCTGTAGTTTTTATTTGTTGTTAATCTGTACAGATGTACGCTACTGTGGCTCTCAGATGTCCTGTAGTTTTATTTGTTGTTAAGCTGTACATATGTACTCTACTGTGAGTCTCAGATGTCCAGTAGTTTTATTTATTGTTAAGCTGTACAGATGTGCCCTACTGTGACTCTCAGATGTCCAGTAGTTTTATTTATTGTTAAGCTGTACAGATGTACCCTACCGTGACTCTCAGATGTCCTGTAGTTTTATTTGTTGTTAAGCTGTACAGATGCACCCTACTGTGACTCTCAGATATCCTGTAGTTGTTATTTGTTGTTAAGCTGTACAGATGTACCCTACTGTGACTCTCAGATGTGCTGTAGTTTTATTTGTTGTTAAGCTGTACAGATGTACTCTACTGTGACTCTGATGTCCAGTAGTTTTTATTTATTGTTAAGCTGTACAGATGTACCCTACTGTGACTCTCAGATGACCTGTAGTTTTTATTTGTTGTCAAGCAGTACATATGTACTCTACTGTGACTTTCAGATGGCCTCTAGTTTTATTTATTGTTAAGCTGTACAGATGTACCCTACTGTGACTCTCAGATGGCCTGTAGTTTTTATTTGTTGTTAAGCTGTACAGATGTACCCTACTGTGACTCTCAGATGTCCTGTAGTTTTATTTATTGTTAATCTGTACATATGTACTCTACTGTGACTCTAATGTCCAGTAGTTTTTATTTAATGTTAAGCTGTACAGATGTACCCTACTGTGACTCTCAGATGTCCTGTAGTTTTATTTGTTGTTAAGCTGTACAGATGTACCCTACTGTGACTCTCAGATATCCTGTAGTTTTTATTTGTTGTTAAGCTGTACAGATATACCCTACTGTGACTCTCAGATGTCCTGTAGTTTTATTTATTGTTAAGCTGTACAGATGTACCCTACTGTGACTCTCAGATGACCTGTAGTTTTTATTTTTTGTTAAGCTGTACATATGTACTCTACTTTGACTTTCAGATGGCCTGTAGTTTTTATTTGTTGTTTAGCTGTACAGATGTACCCTACTGTGACTCTCAGGTGGCCTGTATTTTTATTTATTGTTAAGTTGTACAGATGTACCCTACTGTGACTCTCAGATGACCTGTAGTTTTTATTTGTTGTTAAGCTGTACATATGTACTCTACTTTGACTTTCAGATGGCCTGTAGTTTTTATTTGTTGTTTAGCTGTACAGATGTACCCTACTGTGACTCTCAGGTGGCCTGTATTTTTATTTATTGTTAAGTTGTACAGATGTACCCTACTGTGACTCTCAGATATCCTGTATTTTTTATTGGTTGTTAAGCTGTACAGATGTACCCTACTGTGACTCTCAGATGGCCTGTAGTTTTTATTTATTGTTAAGCTGTACAGATGTACTCTACTGTCACTCTCAGATAGGCTGTAGTTTTTATTTATTGTTAAGCTGTACATATGTACCCTACAGTGAATCTCAGATGTCCTGTAGTCTTATTTGTTGTTAAGTTGTACAGATGTACCCTACTGTGACTCTCAGATGTCCTGTAGTTTTATTTGTTGTTAAGCTGTACAGATGTACCCTACTTTGACTCTCAGATGTCCTGTAGTTTTATTTGTTGTTAAGCTGTACAGATGTACCCTACTGTGACTCTCAGATGTCCTGTAGTTTTATTTGTTGTTAAGCTGTACAGATGCACCCTACTGTGACTCTCAGATATCCTGTAGTTTTTATTTGTTGTTAAGCTGTACAGATGTACCCTACTGTGACTCTCAGATGTCCTGTAGTTTTATTTGTTGTTAAGCTGTACATATGTACCCTACTATGACTCTAAGATGTCCTGTAGTTTTATTTGTTGTTAAGCTGTACAGATGTACCCTACTGTGACTCTCAGATGTCCTGTAGTTTTATTTGTTGTTAAGCTGTACAGATGTACCCTACTGTGACTCTCAGATATCCTGTAGTTTTTATTTGTTGTTAAGCTGTACAGATGTACCCTACTGTGACTCTCAGATGTCCTGTAGTTTTATTTGTTGTTAAGCTGTACAGATATACCCTACTGTGACTCTCAGATGTCCTCTAGTTTTATTTGTTGTTAAGCTGTACAGATGTACCCTAATGTGACCCTCAGATGTCCTGTAGTTTTATTTGTTGTTAAGCTGTACAGATGTAACCTACTGTGACTCTGAGATGTCCTGTAGTTTTTATTTATTGTTAAAAAGTACAGATGTACTCTATTGTGACTCTCGGATAGACTGTAGTTTTTATTTATTGTCAAGCTGTACAGATGTACCCTACTGTGAATCTCAGCTGTCCTGTAGTTTTATTTATTGTTAAGCTGTACAGATGTACCTTACTGTGACTCTCAGATGTCTTGTAGTTTTATTTGTTGTTAAGATGTACAGATGTACCCTACTATGACTCTCAGATGTCCTGTAGTTTTATTTGTTGTTAAGCTGTACAGATGTACCCTACTGTGACTCTCAGATGTCCTGTAGTTTTATTTGTTGTTAAGCTGTACTGATGTACCCTACTGTGACTCTAAGATGTCCTGTAGTTTTATTTGTTGTTAAGCTGTACAGATGTACCCTACTGTGACTCTCACATGTCCAGTAGTTTTTATTTATTGTTAAGCTGTACAGATGTACTCTACTGTCACTCTCAGATAGCCTGTAGTTTTTATTTATTGTTAAGCTGTACATATGTACCCTACTGTGACTCTCATATATCCTGTAGTCTTATTTGTTGTTAAGCTATACAGATGTACCCTACTGTCAGTCTCAGATGTCCTGTAGTTTTATTTGTTGTTAAGCTGTACAGATGTACCCTACTGTGACTCTCAGATGTCATGTAGTTTTATTTGTTGTTAAGCTGTACAGATGTACCCTACTGTGACTCTCACATGTCCAGTAGTTTTTATTTATTGTTAAGCTGTACAGATGTACTCTACTGTCACTCTCAGATAGCCTGTAGTTTTTATTTATTGTTAAGCTGTACATATGTACCCTACTGTGACTCTCAGATGTCCTGTAGTCTTATTTGTTGTTAAGCTATACAGATGTACCCTACTGTCAGTATCAGATGTCCTGTAGTTTTATTTGTTGTTAAGCTGTACAGATGTACCCTACTGTGACTCTCATATGTCCTGTAGTTTTATTTGTTGTTAAGCTGTACAAATGTACTCTACTGTGACTCTGATGTCCAGTAGTTTTTATTAATTGTTAAGCTGTACAGATGTACCCTACTGTGACTCTCTGATGTCCAGTAGTTTTTATTTATTGTTAAGCTGTACAGATGTACCCTACTGTGACTCTCACATGTCCAGTAGTTTTTATTTATTGTTAAGCTGTACAGATGTACTCTACTGTCACTCTCAGATAGCCTGTAGTTTTTATTTATTGTTAAGCTGTACATATGTACCCTACTGTGACTCTCAGATGTCCTGTAGTCTTATTTGTTGTTAAGCTATACAGATGTACCCTACAGTCAGTCTCAGATGTCCTGTAGTTTTATTTGTTGTTAAGCTGTACAGATGTACCCTACTGTGACTCTCATATGTCCTGTAGTTTTATTTGTTGTTAAGCTGTACAAATGTACTCTACTGTGACTCTGATGTCCATTAGTTTTTATTTATTGTTAAGCTGTACAGATGTACCCTACTGTGACTCTCTGATGTCCAGTAGTTTTTATTTATTGTTAAGCTGTACAGATGTACTCTACAGTGACTCTCAGATGACCTGAAGTTTTTATTTGTTGTTAAGCTGTACATATGTACTCTACTGTGACTTTCAGATGGCCTGTAGTTTTTATTTGTTGTTTAGCTGTACAGATGTACCCTACTGTGACTCTCAGGTGGCCTGTATTTTTATTTATTGTTAAGTTGTACAGATGTACCCTACTGTGACTCTCAGATATCCTGTATTTTTTATTGGTTGTTAAGCTGTACAGATGTACCCTACTGTGACTCTCAGATGGCATGTAGTTTTTATTTGTTGTCAAGCTGTACAGATGTAACCTACTGTGACTCTCAGATATCCTGTAGTTTTTATTTGTTGTTAAGCTGTACAGATGTACCCTACTGTGACTCTCAGATGTCCTGTAGTTTTATTTGTTGTTAAGCTGTACAGATATACCCTACTGTGACTCTCAGATGTCCTGTAGTTTTATTTGTTGTTAAGCTGTACAGATGTACCCTACTGTGACCCTCAGATGTCCTGTAGTTTTATTTGTTGTTAAGCTGTACAGATGTAACCTACTGTGACTCTGAGATGTCCTGTAGTTTTTATTTATTGTTAAACTGTACAGATGTAACCTACTGTGACTCTCAGATGTCCTGTAGTTTTTATTTATTGTTAAAAAGTACAGATGTACTCTATTGTGACTCTCAGATAGACTGTAGTTTTTATTTATTGTCAAGCTGTACAGATGTACCCTACTGTGACTCTCAGCTGTCCTGTAGTTTTATTTATTGTTAAGCTACACAGATGTACCTTACTGTGACTCTCAGATGTCTTGTAGTTTTATTTGTTGTTAAGATGTACATATGTACCCTACTATGACTCTCAGATGGCCTGTAGTTTTTATTTGTTGTTAAGCTGTAGAGATGTACCCTACTGTGACTCTCAGATGTCCTGTAGTTTTATTTGTTGTTAAGCTGTACAGATATACCCTACTGTGACTCTCAGATGTCCTCTAGTTTTATTTGTTGTTAAGCTGTACAGATGTACCCTACTGTGACCCTCAGATGTCCAGTAGTTTTTATTTATTGTTAAGCTGTACAGATGTACCCTACTGTGACTCTCAGATGACCTGTAGTTTTTATTTGTTGTCAAGCTGTACATATGTACTCTACTGTGACTTTCAGATGGCCTGTAGTTTTTATTTATTGTTAAGCTGTACAGATGTACTCTACTGTGAACCTCAGATATCCTGTAGTTTTTATTTGTTGTTAAAAAGTACAGATGTACTCTATTGTGACTCTCAGATAGACTGTAGTTTTTATTTATTGTCAAGCTGTACAGATGTACCTTACTGTGACTCTCAGATGTCTTGTAGTTTTTATTTATTGTTAAGCTGTACAGATGTACTCTACAGTGACTCTCAGATGACCTGTAGTTTTTATTTGTTGTTAAGCTGTACATATGTACTCTACTGTGACTTTCAGATGGCCTGTAGTTTTTATTTGTTGTTTAGCTGTACAGATGTACCCTACTGTGACTCTCAGGTGGCCTGTATTTTTATTTATTGTTAAGTTGTACAGATGTACCCTACTGTGACTCTCAGATATCCTGTATTTTTTATTGGTTGTTAAGCTGTACAGATGTACCCTACTGTGACTCTCAGATGGCCTGTAGTTTTTATTTGTTGTTAAGCTGTACAGATGTACCCTTCTGTGACTCTCAGATGTCCTGTAGTTTTATTTGTTGTTAAGCTGTACAGATATACCCTACTGTGACTCTCAGATGTCCTCTAGTTTTATTTGTTGTTAAGCTGTACAGATGTACCCTACTGTGACCCTCAGATGTCCTGTAGTTTTATTTGTTGTTAAGCTGTACAGATGTAACCTACTGTGAATCTGAGATGTCCTGTAGTTTTTATTTATTGTTAAACTGTACAGATGTAACATACTGTGACTCTCAGATGTCCTGTAGTTTTTATTTATTGTTAGAAAGTACAGATGTACTCTATTGTGACTCTCAGATAGACTGTAGTTTTTATTTATTGTCAAGCTGTACAGATGTACCCTACTGTGACTCTCAGCTGTCCTGTAGTTTTATTTATTGTTAAGCTATACAGATGTACCTTACTGTGACTCTCAGATGTCTTGTAGTTTTATTTGTTGTTAAGATGTACATATGTACCCTACTATGACTCTTAGATGTCCTGTAGTTTTATTTGTTGTTAAGCTGTACAGATGTACCCTACTGTGACTCTCAGATGTCCTGTAGTTTTATTTGTTGTTAAGCTGTACTGATGTACCCTACTATGACTCTCAGATGTCCTGTAGTTGTATTTGTTGTTAAGCTGTACAGATGTACCCTACTGTGACTCTACGATGACCTGTAGTTTTATTTGTTGTTAAGCTGTACATATATACTCTACTGTGACTTTCAAATGGCCTGTAGTTTTTATTTGTTGTTTAGCTGTACAGATGTACCCTACTGTGACTCTCAGGTGGCCTTTATTTTTATTTATTGTTAAACTGTACAGATGTAACCTACTGTGACTCTCAGATGTCCTGTAGTTTTTATTTATTGTTAAAAAGTACAGATGTACTCTATTGTGACTCTCAGATAGACTGTAGTTTTTATTTATTGTCAAGCTGTACAGATGTACCCTACTGTGACTCTCAGCTGTCCTGTAGTTTTATGTATTGTTAAGCTATACAGATGTACCTTACTGTGACTCTCAGATGTCTTGTAGTTTTATTTGTTGTTAAGATGTACATATGTACCCTACTATGACTCTCAGATGTCCTGTTGTTTTATTTGTTGTTAAGCTGTACAGATGTACCCTACTGTGACTCTCAGATGTCCTGTAGTTTTATTTGTTGTTAAGCTGTACTGATGTACCCTACTATGACTCTCAGATGTCCTGTAGTTTTATTTGTTGTTAAGCTGTACAGATGTACCCTACTGTGACTCTCAGATGACCTGTAGTTTTATTTGTTGTTAAGCTGTACATATATACTCTACTGTGACTTTCAAAAGGCCTGTAGTTTTTATTCGTTGTTTAGCTGTACAGATGTACCCTACTGTGACTCTCAGGTGGCCTTTATTTTTATTTATTGTTAAGTTGTACAGATGTACCCTACTGTGACTCTCAGATGTCCTGTAGTTTTATTTGTTTTTAAGCTGTAGAGATGTACCCTACTGTGACTCTCAGATGTCCTGTCGCTTTATTTGTTCTTAAGCTGTACAGATGTACCCTACTGTGACTCTCAGATGTCCTGTAGTTTTATTTGTTGTTAAGCTGTACAGATGTACCCTACTTTGACTCTCAGATGTACAGTAGTTTTTATTTATTGTTAAGCTGTACATATGTACCCTACTGTGACTCTCAGATGTCCTGTAGTTTTATTTGTTGTTAAGCTATACAGATGTACCCTACTGTCAGTCTCAGATGTCCTGTAGTTTTATTTGTTGTTAAGATTTACAGATGTACCCTACTGTGACTCTCAGATATCCTGTAGTTTTTATTTGTTGTTAAGCTGTACAGATGTACCCTACTGTGACTCTCAGATGTCCTGTAGTTTTATTTGTTGTTAAGCTGTACAGATGCACCCTACTGTGACTCTGATATCCTGTAGTTTTTATTTGTTGTTAAGCTGTACAGATGTACGCTACTGTGGCTCTCAGATGTCCTGTAGTTTTATTTGTTGTTAAGCTGTACAGATGTACCCTACTGTGACTCTCAGATGTCCTGTAGTTTTATTTGTTGTTAAGCTATACAGATGTACCCTACTGTCAGTCTCAGATGTCCTGTAGTTTTATTTGTTGTTAAGCTGTACAGATGTACCCTACTGTGACTCTCAGATGTCCTGTAGTTTTATTTGTTTTTAAGCTGTAGAGATGTACCCTACTGTGACTCTCACATGTCCAGTAGTTTTTATTTATTGTTTAGATATACAGATGTACCCTACTGTGACTCTCAGATGTCCTGTAGCTTTATTTGTTCTTAAGCTGTACAGATGTACCCTACTGTGACTCTCAGATGTCCTGTAGTTTTATTTGTTGTTAAGCTGTACAGATGTACTCTACTGTGACTCTGATGTCCAGTAGTTTTTATTTATTGTTAAGCTGTACAGATGTACCCTACTTTGACTCTCAGATGTCCAGTAGTTTTTATTTATTGTTAAGCTGTACAGATGTACTCTACTGTGACTCTCAGATGGCCTGTAGTTTTTATTTGTTGTTAAGCTGTACAGATGTACCCTACTGTGACTCTCAGATGTCCTGTAGTTTTATTTGTTGTTAAGCTGTACAGATGCACCCTACTGTGACTCTGATATCCTGTAGTTTTTATTTGTTGTTAATCTGTACAGATGTACGCTACTGTGGCTCTCAGATGTCCTGTAGTTTTATTTGTTGTTAAGCTGTACATATGTACTCTACTGTGAGTCTCAGATGTCCAGTAGTTTTATTTATTGTTAAGCTGTACAGATGTGCCCTACTGTGACTCTCAGATGTCCAGTAGTTTTATTTATTGTTAAGCTGTACAGATGTACCCTACCGTGACTCTCAGATGTCCTGTAGTTTTATTTGTTGTTAAGCTGTACAGATGCACCCTACTGTGACTCTCAGATATCCTGTAGTTGTTATTTGTTGTTAAGCTGTACAGATGTACCCTACTGTGACTCTCAGATGTGCTGTAGTTTTATTTGTTGTTAAGCTGTACAGATGTACTCTACTGTGACTCTGATGTCCAGTAGTTTTTATTTATTGTTAAGCTGTACAGATGTACCCTACTGTGACTCTCAGATGACCTGTAGTTTTTATTTGTTGTCAAGCAGTACATATGTACTCTACTGTGACTTTCAGATGGCCTCTAGTTTTATTTATTGTTAAGCTGTACAGATGTACCCTACTGTGACTCTCAGATGGCCTGTAGTTTTTATTTGTTGTTAAGCTGTACAGATGTACCCTACTGTGACTCTCAGATGTCCTGTAGTTTTATTTATTGTTAATCTGTACATATGTACTCTACTGTGACTCTAATGTCCAGTAGTTTTTATTTAATGTTAAGCTGTACAGATGTACCCTACTGTGACTCTCAGATGTCCTGTAGTTTTATTTGTTGTTAAGCTGTACAGATGTACCCTACTGTGACTCTCAGATATCCTGTAGTTTTTATTTGTTGTTAAGCTGTACAGATATACCCTACTGTGACTCTCAGATGTCCTGTAGTTTTATTTATTGTTAAGCTGTACAGATGTACCCTACTGTGACTCTCAGATGACCTGTAGTTTTTATTTTTTGTTAAGCTGTACATATGTACTCTACTTTGACTTTCAGATGGCCTGTAGTTTTTATTTGTTGTTTAGCTGTACAGATGTACCCTACTGTGACTCTCAGGTGGCCTGTATTTTTATTTATTGTTAAGTTGTACAGATGTACCCTACTGTGACTCTCAGATGACCTGTAGTTTTTATTTGTTGTTAAGCTGTACATATGTACTCTACTTTGACTTTCAGATGGCCTGTAGTTTTTATTTGTTGTTTAGCTGTACAGATGTACCCTACTGTGACTCTCAGGTGGCCTGTATTTTTATTTATTGTTAAGTTGTACAGATGTACCCTACTGTGACTCTCAGATATCCTGTATTTTTTATTGGTTGTTAAGCTGTACAGATGTACCCTACTGTGACTCTCAGATGGCCTGTAGTTTTTATTTATTGTTAAGCTGTACAGATGTACTCTACTGTCACTCTCAGATAGGCTGTAGTTTTTATTTATTGTTAAGCTGTACATATGTACCCTACAGTGAATCTCAGATGTCCTGTAGTCTTATTTGTTGTTAAGTTGTACAGATGTACCCTACTGTGACTCTCAGATGTCCTGTAGTTTTATTTGTTGTTAAGCTGTACAGATGTACCCTACTTTGACTCTCAGATGTCCTGTAGTTTTATTTGTTGTTAAGCTGTACAGATGTACCCTACTGTGACTCTCAGATGTCCTGTAGTTTTATTTGTTGTTAAGCTGTACAGATGCACCCTACTGTGACTCTCAGATATCCTGTAGTTTTTATTTGTTGTTAAGCTGTACAGATGTACCCTACTGTGACTCTCAGATGTCCTGTAGTTTTATTTGTTGTTAAGCTGTACATATGTACTCTACTGTGACTCTGATGTCCAGTAGTTTTTATTTATTGTTAAGCTGTACAGATGTACCCTACTGTGACTCTCAGATGACCTGTAGTTTTTATTTGTTGTCAAGCTGTACATATGTACTCTACTGTGACTTTCAGATGGCCTGTAGTTTTTATTTATTGTTAAGCTGTACAGATGTACTCTACTGTGAACCTCAGATATCCTGTAGTTTTTATTTGTTGTTAAAAAGTACAGATGTACTCTATTGTGACTCTCAGATAGACTGTATTTTTTATTTATTGTCAAGCTGTACAGATGTACCTTACTGTGACTCTCAGATGTCTTGTAGTTTTTATTTATTGTTAAGCTGTACAGATGTACTCTACAGTGACTCTCAGATGACCTGTAGTTTTTATTTGTTGTTAAGCTGTACATATGTACTCTACTGTGACTTTCAGATGGCCTGTAGTTTTTATTTGTTGTTTAGCTGTACAGATGTACCCTACTGTGACTCTCAGGTGGCCTGTATTTTTATTTATTGTTAAGTTGTACAGATGTACCCTACTGTGACTCTCAGATATCCTGTATTTTTTATTGGTTGTTAAGCTGTACAGATGTACCCTACTGTGACTCTCAGATGGCCTGTAGTTTTTATTTGTTGTTAAGCTGTACAGATGTACCCTTCTGTGACTCTCAGATGTCCTGTAGTTTTATTTGTTGTTAAGCTGTACAGATATACCCTACTGTGACTCTCAGATGTCCTCTAGTTTTATTTGTTGTTAAGCTGTACAGATGTACCCTACTGTGACCCTCAGATGTCCTGTAGTTTTATTTGTTGTTAAGCTGTACAGATGTAACCTACTGTGAATCTGAGATGTCCTGTAGTTTTTATTTATTGTTAAACTGTACAGATGTAACATACTGTGACTCTCAGATGTCCTGTAGTTTTTATTTATTGTTAGAAAGTACAGATGTACTCTATTGTGACTCTCAGATAGACTGTAGTTTTTATTTATTGTCAAGCTGTACAGATGTACCCTACTGTGACTCTCAGCTGTCCTGTAGTTTTATTTATTGTTAAGCTATACAGATGTACCTTACTGTGACTCTCAGATGTCTTGTAGTTTTATTTGTTGTTAAGATGTACATATGTACCCTACTATGACTCTTAGATGTCCTGTAGTTTTATTTGTTGTTAAGCTGTACAGATGTACCCTACTGTGACTCTCAGATGTCCTGTAGTTTTATTTGTTGTTAAGCTGTACTGATGTACCCTACTATGACTCTCAGATGTCCTGTAGTTGTATTTGTTGTTAAGCTGTACAGATGTACCCTACTGTGACTCTACGATGACCTGTAGTTTTATTTGTTGTTAAGCTGTACATATATACTCTACTGTGACTTTCAAATGGCCTGTAGTTTTTATTTGTTGTTTAGCTGTACAGATGTACCCTACTGTGACTCTCAGGTGGCCTTTATTTTTATTTATTGTTAAACTGTACAGATGTAACCTACTGTGACTCTCAGATGTCCTGTAGTTTTTATTTATTGTTAAAAAGTACAGATGTACTCTATTGTGACTCTCAGATAGACTGTAGTTTTTATTTATTGTCAAGCTGTACAGATGTACCCTACTGTGACTCTCAGCTGTCCTGTAGTTTTATGTATTGTTAAGCTATACAGATGTACCTTACTGTGACTCTCAGATGTCTTGTAGTTTTATTTGTTGTTAAGATGTACATATGTACCCTACTATGACTCTCAGATGTCCTGTTGTTTTATTTGTTGTTAAGCTGTACAGATGTACCCTACTGTGACTCTCAGATGTCCTGTAGTTTTATTTGTTGTTAAGCTGTACTGATGTACCCTACTATGACTCTCAGATGTCCTGTAGTTTTATTTGTTGTTAAGCTGTACAGATGTACCCTACTGTGACTCTCAGATGACCTGTAGTTTTATTTGTTGTTAAGCTGTACATATATACTCTACTGTGACTTTCAAAAGGCCTGTAGTTTTTATTTGTTGTTTAGCTGTACAGATGTACCCTACTGTGACTCTCAGGTGGCCTTTATTTTTATTTATTGTTAAGTTGTACAGATGTACCCTACTGTGACTCTCAGATGTCCTGTAGTTTTATTTGTTTTTAAGCTGTAGAGATGTACCCTACTGTGACTCTCAGATGTCCTGTCGCTTTATTTGTTCTTAAGCTGTACAGATGTACCCTACTGTGACTCTCAGATGTCCTGTAGTTTTATTTGTTGTTAAGCTGTACAGATGTACCCTACTTTGACTCTCAGATGTACAGTAGTTTTTATTTATTGTTAAGCTGTACATATGTACCCTACTGTGACTCTCAGATGTCCTGTAGTTTTATTTGTTGTTAAGCTATACAGATGTACCCTACTGTCAGTCTCAGATGTCCTGTAGTTTTATTTGTTGTTAAGATTTACAGATGTACCCTACTGTGACTCTCAGATATCCTGTAGTTTTTATTTGTTGTTAAGCTGTACAGATGTACCCTACTGTGACTCTCAGATGTCCTGTAGTTTTATTTGTTGTTAAGCTGTACAGATGCACCCTACTGTGACTCTGATATCCTGTAGTTTTTATTTGTTGTTAAGCTGTACAGATGTACGCTACTGTGGCTCTCAGATGTCCTGTAGTTTTATTTGTTGTTAAGCTGTACAGATGTACCCTACTGTGACTCTCAGATGTCCTGTAGTTTTATTTGTTGTTAAGCTATACAGATGTACCCTACTGTCAGTCTCAGATGTCCTGTAGTTTTATTTGTTGTTAAGCTGTACAGATGTACCCTACTGTGACTCTCAGATGTCCTGTAGTTTTATTTGTTTTTAAGCTGTAGAGATGTACCCTACTGTGACTCTCACATGTCCAGTAGTTTTTATTTATTGTTTAGATATACAGATGTACCCTACTGTGACTCTCAGATGTCCTGTAGCTTTATTTGTTCTTAAGCTGTACAGATGTACCCTACTGTGACTCTCAGATGTCCTGTAGTTTTATTTGTTGTTAAGCTGTACAGATGTACTCTACTGTGACTCTGATGTCCAGTAGTTTTTATTTATTGTTAAGCTGTACAGATGTACCCTACTTTGACTCTCAGATGTCCAGTAGTTTTTATTTATTGTTAAGCTGTACAGATGTACTCTACTGTGACTCTCAGATGGCCTGTAGTTTTTATTTGTTGTTAAGCTGTACAGATGTACCCTACTGTGACTCTCAGATGTCCTGTAGTTTTATTTGTTGTTAAGCTGTACAGATGCACCCTACTGTGACTCTGATATCCTGTAGTTTTTATTTGTTGTTAATCTGTACAGATGTACGCTACTGTGGCTCTCAGATGTCCTGTAGTTTTATTTGTTGTTAAGCTGTACATATGTACTCTACTGTGAGTCTCAGATGTCCAGTAGTTTTATTTATTGTTAAGCTGTACAGATGTGCCCTACTGTGACTCTCAGATGTCCAGTAGTTTTATTTATTGTTAAGCTGTACAGATGTACCCTACCGTGACTCTCAGATGTCCTGTAGTTTTATTTGTTGTTAAGCTGTACAGATGCACCCTACTGTGACTCTCAGATATCCTGTAGTTTGTATTTGTTGTTAAGCTGTACAGATGTACCCTACTGTGACTCTCAGATGTGCTGTAGTTTTATTTGTTGTTAAGCTGTACAGATGTACTCTACTGTGACTCTGATGTCCAGTAGTTTTTATTTATTGTTAAGCTGTACAGATGTACCCTACTGTGACTCTCAGATGACATGTAGTTTTTATTTGTTGTCAAGCAGTACATATGTACTCTACTGTGACTTTCAGATGGCCTCTAGTTTTATTTATTGTTAAGCTGTACAGATGTACCCTACTGTGACTCTCAGATGGCCTGTAGTTTTTATTTGTTGTTAAGCTGTACAGATGTACCCTACTGTGACTCTCAGATGTCCTGTAGTTTTATTTATTGTTAATCTGTACATATGTACTCTACTGTGACTCTAATGTCCAGTAGTTTTTATTTAATGTTAAGCTGTACAGATGTACCCTACTGTGACTCTCAGATGTCCTGTAGTTTTATTTGTTGTTAAGCTGTACAGATGTACCCTACTGTGACTCTCAGATATCCTGTAGATTTTATTTGTTGTTAAGCTGTACAGATATACCCTACTGTGACTCTCAGATGTCCTGTAGTTTTATTTATTGTTAAGCTGAACAGATGTACCCTACTGTGACTCTCAGATGACCTGTAGTTTTTATTTTTTGTTAAGCTGTACATATGTACTCTACTTTGACTTTCAGATGGCCTGTAGTTTTTATTTGTTGTTTAGCTGTACAGATGTACCCTACTGTGACTCTCAGGTGGCCTGTATTTTTATTTATTGTTAAGTTGTACAGATGTACCCTACTGTGACTCTCAGATGACCTGTAGTTTTTATTTGTTGTTAAGCTGTACATATGTACTCTACTTTGACTTTCAGATGGCCTGTAGTTTTTATTTGTTGTTTAGCTGTACAGATGTACCCTACTGTGACTCTCAGGTGGCCTGTATTTTTATTTATTGTTAAGTTGTACAGATGTACCCTACTGTGACTCTCAGATATCCTGTATTTTTTATTGGTTGTTAAGCTGTACAGATGTACCCTACTGTGACTCTCAGATGGCCTGTAGTTTTTATTTATTGTTAAGCTGTACAGATGTACTCTACTGTCACTCTCAGATAGGCTGTAGTTTTTATTTATTGTTAAGCTGTACATATGTACCCTACAGTGAATCTCAGATGTCCTGTAGTCTTATTTGTTGTTAAGTTGTACAGATGTACCCTACTGTGACTCTCAGATGTCCTGTAGTTTTATTTGTTGTTAAGCTGTACAGATGTACCCTACTTTGACTCTCAGATGTCCTGTAGTTTTATTTGTTGTTAAGCTGTACAGATGTACCCTACTGTGACTCTCAGATGTCCTGTAGTTTTATTTGTTGTTAAGCTGTACAGATGCACCCTACTGTGACTCTCAGATATCCTGTAGTTTTTATTTGTTGTTAAGCTGTACAGATGTACCCTACTGTGACTCTCAGATGTCCTGTAGTTTTATTTGTTGTTAAGCTGTACAGATGTACTCTACTGTGACTCTGATGTCCAGTAGTTTTTATTTATTGTTAAGCTGTACAGATGTACCCTACTGTGACTCTCAGATGACCTGTAGTTTTTATTTGTTGTCAAGCAGTACATATGTACTCTACTGTGACTTTCAGATGGCCTCTAGTTTTATTTATTGTTAAGCTGTACAGATGTACCCTACTGTGACTCTCAGATGGCCTGTAGTTTTTATTTGTTGTTAAGCTGTACAGATGTACCCTACTGTGACTCTCAGAGGTCCTGTAGTTTTATTTGTTGTTAAGCTGTACAGATGTACCCTACTGTGACTCTCAGATATCCTGTAGTTTTATTTGTTGTTAAGCTGTACAGATGTACCCTACTGTGACTCTCAGATATCCTGTAGTTTTTATTTGTTGTTAAGCTGTACAAATGTACTCTACTGTGACTCTGATGTCCAGTAGTTTTTATTTATTGTTAAGCTGTACAGATGTACCCTACTGTGACTCTCTGATGTCCAGTAGTTTTTATTTATTGTTAAGCTGTACAGATGTACTCTACAGTGACTCTCAGATGACCTGTAGTTTTTATTTGTTGTTAAGCTGTACATATGTACTCTACTGTGACTTTCAGATAGACTGTAGTTTTTATTTGTTGTTTAGCTGTACAGATGTACCCTACTGTGACTCTCAGGTGGCCAGTATTTTTATTTATTGTTAAGTTGTACAGATGTACCCTACTGTGACTCTCAGATATCCTGTATTTTTTATTGGTTGTTAAGCTGTACAGATGTACCCTACTGTGACTCTCAGATGGCCTGTAGTTTTTATTTATTGTTAAGTTGTACAGATGTACCCTACTGTGACTCTCAGATGTCCTGTAGTTTTATTTGTTGTTAAGCTGTACAGATATACCCTACTGTGACTCTCAGATGTCCTCTAGTTTTATTTGTTGTTAAGCTGTACAGATGTACCCTACTGTGACCCTCAGATGTCCTGTAGTTTTATTTGTTGTTAAGCTGTACAGATGTAACCTACTGTGACTCTGAGATGTCCTGTAGTTTTTATTTATTGTTAAACTGTACAGATGTAACCTACTGTGACTCTCAGATGTCCTGTAGTTTTTATTTATTGTTAAAAAGTACAGATGTACTCTATTGTGACTCTCAGATAGACTGTAGTTTTTATTTATTGTCAAGCTGTACAGATGTACCCTACTGTGACTCTCAGCTGTCCTGTAGTTTTATTTATTGTTAAGCAATACAGATGTACCTTACGGTGACTCTCAGATGTCTTGTAGTTTTATTTGTTGTTAAGATGTACATATGTACCCTACTATGACTCTCAGATGTCCTGTAGTTTTATTTGTTGTTAAGCTGTACAGATGTACCCTATTGTGACTCTCATATGTCCTGTAGTTTTTATTTATTGTTAAGCTGTACAGATGTACCCTACTGTGACTCTCAGATATCCTGTAGTTTTTATTTGTTGTTAAGCTGTACAGATATACCCTACTGTGACTCTCAGATGTCCTGTAGTTTTATTTATTGTTAAGCTGTACAGATGTACCCTACTGTGACTCTCAGATGACCTGTAGTTTTTATTTGTTGTTAAGCTGTACATATGTACTCTACTTTGACTTTCAGATGGCCTGTAGTTTTTATTTGTTGTTTAGCTGTACAGATGTACCCTACTGTGACTCTCAGGTGGCCTGTATTTTTATTTATTGTTAAGTTGTACAGATGTACCCTACTGTGACTCTCAGATATCCTGTATTTTTTATTGGTTGTTAAGCTGTACAGATGTACCCTACTGTGACTCTCAGATGGCCTGTAGTTTTTATTTATTGTTAAGCTGTACAGATGTACTCTACTGTCACTCTCAGATAGGCTGTAGTTTTTATTTATTGTTAAGCTGTACAGATGTACCCTACAGTGAATCTCAGATGTCCTGTAGTCTTATTTGTTGTTAAGTTGTACAGATGTACCCTACTGTGACTCTCAGATGTCCTGTAGTTTTATTTGTTGTTAAGCTGTACAGATGTACCCTACTTTGACTCTCAGATGTCCTGTAGTTTTATTTGTTGTTAAGCTGTACAGATGTACCCTACTGTGACTCTCAGATGTCCTGTAGTTTTATTTGTTGTTAAGCTGTACAGATGCACCCTACTGTGACTCTCAGATATCCTGTAGTTTTTATTTGTTGTTAAGCTGTACAGATGTACCCTACTGTGACTCTCAGATGTCCTGTAGTTTTATTTGTTGTTAAGCTGTACAGATGTACTCTACTGTGACTCTGATGTCCAGTAGTTTTTATTTATTGTTAAGCTGTACAGATGTACCCTACTGTGACTCTCAGATGACCTGTAGTTTTTATTTGTTGTCAAGCTATACAGATGTACCCTACTGTCAGTCTCAGATGTCCTGTAGTTTTATTTGTTGTTAAGCTGTACAGATGTACCCTACTGTGACTCTCATATGTCCTGTAGTTTTATTTGTTGTTAAGCTGTACAAATGTACTCTACTGTGACTCTGATGTCCAGTAGTTTTTATTTATTGTTAAGCTGTACAGATGTACTCTACTGTCACTCTCAGATAGCCTGTAGTTTTTATTTATTGTTAAGCTGTACATATGTACCCTACTGTGACTCTCAGATGTCCTGTAGTCTTATTTGTTGTTAAGCTATACAGATGTACCCTACTGTCAGTCTCAGATGTCCTGTAGTTTTATGTGTTGTTAAGCTGTACAGATGTACCCTACTGTGACTCTCATATGTCCTGTAGTTTTATTTGTTGTTAAGCTGTACAAATGTACTCTACTGTGACTCTGATGTCCAGTAGTTTTTATTTATTGTTAAGCTGTACAGATGTACCCTACTGTGACTCTCTGATGTCCAGTAGTTTTTATTTATTGTTAAGCTGTACAGATGTACTCTACAGTGACTCTCAGATGACCTGTAGATTTATTTGTTGTTAAGCTGTACATATGTACTCTACTGTGACTTTCAGATGGCCTGTAGTTTTTATTTGTTGTTTAGCTGTACAGATGTACCCTACTGTGACTCTCAGGTGGCCTGTATTTTTATTTATTGTTAAGTTGTACAGATGTACCCTACTGTGACTCTCAGATATCCTGTATTTTTTATTGGTTGTTAAGCTGTACAGATGTACCCTACTGTGACTCTCAGATGGCCTGTAGTTTTTATTTGTTGTCAAGCTGTACAGATGTAACCTACTGTGACTCTCAGATATCCTGTAGTTTTTATTTGTTGTTAAGCTGTACAGATGTACCCTACTGTGACTCTCAGATGTCCTGTAGTTTTATTTGTTGTTAAGCTGTACAGATATACCCTACTGTGACTCTCAGATGTCCTCTAGTTTTATTTGTTGTTAAGCTGTACAGATGTACCCTACTGTGACCCTCAGATGTCCTGTAGTTTTATTTGTTGTTAAGCTGTACAGATGTAACCTACTGTGACTCTGAGATGTCCTGTAGTTTTTATTTATTGTTAAACTGTACAGATGTAACCTACTGTGACTCTCAGATGTCCTGTAGTTTTTATTTATTGTTAAAAAGTACAGATGTACTCTATTGTGACTCTCAGATAGACTGTAGTTTTTATTTATTGTCAAGCTGTACAGATGTACCCTACTGTGACTCTCAGCTGTCCTGTAGTTTTATTTATTGTTAAGCTATACAGATGTACCTTACTGTGACTCTCAGATGTCTTGTAGTTTTATTTGTTGTTAAGATGTACATATTTACCCTACTATGACTCTCAGATGTCCTGTAGTTTTATTTGTTGTTAAGCTGTACAGATGTACCCTACTGTGACTCTCAGATGTCCTGTAGTTTTATTTGTTGTTAAGCTGTACTGATGTACCCTACTATGACTCTCAGATGTCCTGTAGTTTTATTTGTTGTTAAGCTGTACAGATGTACCCTACTGTGACTCTCAGATGACCTGTAGTTTTATTTGTTGTTAAGCTGTACATATATACTCTTCTGTGACTTTCAAATGGCCTGTAGTTTTTATTTGTTGTTTAGCTGTACAGATGTACCCTACTGTGACTCTCAGGTGGCCTTTATTTTTATTTATTGTTAAGTTGTACAGATGTACCCTACTGTGACTCTCAGATATCCTGTATTTTTTATTTGTTGTTAAGCTGTACAGATGTACCCTACTGTGACTTTCAGATGTCCAGTAGTTTTATCTGTTGTTAAGCTGTACAGATGTACCCTATTGTGACTCTCATAAGTCCTGTAGTTTTATTTGTTGTTAAGCTGTACATATGTACTCTACTGTGATTCTCAGATGTCCAGTAGTTTTATTTATTGTTAAGCTGTACAGATGTACCCTAATGTGACTCTCAGATGTCCAGTATTTTTATCTGTTGTTAAGCTTTACAGATGTACCCTACTGTGACTCTCAGATATCCTGTAGTTTTATTTGTTGTTAAGCTGTACAGATGTACCCTACTGTGACTCTCAGATATCCTGTAGTTTTTATTTGTTGTTAAGCTGTACAAATGTACTCTACTGTGACTCTGATGTCCAGTAGTTTTTATTTATTGTTAAGCTGTACAGATGTACCCTACTGTGACTCTCAGATGGCCTGTAGTTTTTATTTGTTGTTAAGCTGTACAGATGTACCCTATTGTGACTCTCAGATGTCCTGTAGTTTTATTTGTTGTTAAGCTGTACAGATGTACCCTACTGTGACTCTCAGATATCCTGTAGTTTTATTTGTTGTTAAGCTGTACAGATGTACCCTACTGTGACTCTCAGATATCCTGTAGTTTTATTTGTTGTTAAGCTATACAGATGTACCCTACTGTGACTCTCAGATATCCTGTAGTTTTTATTTGTTGTTAAGCTGTACAAATGTACTCTACTGTGACTCTGATGTCCAGTAGTTTTTATTTATTGTTAAGCTGTACAAATGTACCCTACTGTGACTCTCTGATGTCCAGTAGTTTTTATTTATTGTTAAGCTGTACAGATGTACTCTACAGTGACTCTCAGATGACCTGTAGTTTTTATTTGTTGTTAAGCTGTACATATGTACTCTACTGTGACTTTCATATGGCCTGTAGTTTTTATTTGTTGTTTAGCTGTACAGATGTACCCTACTGTGACTCTCAGGTGGCCTGTATTTTTATTTATTGTTAAGTTGTACAGATGTACCCTACTGTGACTCTCAGATATCCTGTATTTTTTATTGGTTGTTAAGCTGTACAGATGTACCCTACTGTGACTCTCAGATGGCCTGTAGTTTTTATTTGTTGTTAAGCTGTACAGATGTACCCTTCTGTGACTCTCAGATGTCCTGTAGTTTTATTTGTTGTTAAGCTGTACAGATGTACCCTACTGTGACCCTCAGATGTCCTGTAGTTTTATTTGTTGTTAAGCTGTACAGATGTAACCTACTGTGAATCTGAGATGTCCTGTAGTTTTTATTTATTGTTAAACTGTACAGATGTAACATACTGTGACTCTCAGATGTCCTGTAGTTTTTATTTATTGTTAGAAAGTACAGATGTACTCTATTGTGACTCTCAGATAGACTGTAGTTTTTATTTATTGTCAAGCTGTACAGATGTACCCTACTGTGACTCTCAGCTGTCCTGTAGTTTTATTTATTGTTAAGCTATACAGATGTACCTTACTGTGACTCTCAGATGTCTTGTAGTTTTATTTGTTGTTAAGATGTACATATGTACCCTACTATGACTCTCAGATGTCCTGTAGTTTTATTTGTTGTTAAGCTGTACAGATGTACCCTACTGTGACTCTCAGATGTCCTGTAGTTTTATTTGTTGTTAAGCTGTACTGATGTACCCTACTATGACTCTCAGATGTCCTGTAGTTGTATTTGTTGTTAAGCTGTACAGATGTACCCTACTGTGACTCTCAGATGACCTGTAGTTTTATTTGTTGTTAAGCTGTACATATATACTCTACTGTGACTTTCAAATGGCCTGTAGTTTTTATTTGTTGTTTAGCTGTACAGATGTACCCTACTGTGACTCTCAGGTGGCCTTTATTTTTATTTATTGTTAAACTGTACAGATGTAACCTACTGTGACTCTCAGATGTCCTGTAGTTTTTATTTATTGTTAAAAAGTACAGATGTACTCTATTGTGATTCTCAGATAGACTGTAGTTTTTATTTATTGTCAAGCTGTACAGATGTACCCTACTGTGACTCTCATCTGTCCTGTAGTTTTATGTATTGTTAAGCTATACAGATGTACCTTACTGTGACTCTCAGATGTCTTGTAGTTTTATTTGTTGTTAAGATGTACATATGTACCCTACTATGACTCTCAGATGTCCTGTTGTTTTATTTGTTGTTAAGCTGTACAGATGTACCCTACTGTGACTCTCAGATGTCCTGTAGTTTTATTTGTTGTTAAGCTGTACTGATGTACCCTACTATGACTCTCAGATGTCCTGTAGTTTTATTTGTTGTTAAGCTGTACAGATGTACCCTAATGTGACTCTCAGATGACCTGTAGTTTTATTTGTTGTTAAGCTGTACATATATACTCTACTGTGACTTTCAAAAGGCCTGTAGTTTTTATTTGTTGTTTAGCTGTACAGATGTACCCTACTGTGACTCTCAGATGTCCTGTAGTTTTATTTGTTTTTAAGCTGTAGAGATGTACCCTACTGTGACTCTCAGATGTCCTGTCGCTTTATTTGTTCTTAAGCTGTACAGATGTACCCTACTGTGACTCTCAGATGTCCTGTAGTTTTATTTGTTGTTAAGCTGTACAGATGTACCCTACTTTGACTCTCAGATGTACAGTAGTTTTTATTTATTGTTAAGCTGTACATATGTACCCTACTGTGACTCTCAGATGTCCTGTAGTTTTATTTGTTGTTAAGCTATACAGATGTACCCTACTGTCAGTCTCAGATGTCCTGTAGTTTTATTTGTTGTTAAGATTTACAGATGTACCCTACTGTGACTCTCAGATATCCTGTAGTTTTTATTTGTTGTTAAGCTGTACAGATGTACCCTACTGTGACTCTCAGATGTCCTGTAGTTTTATTTGTTGTTAAGCTGTACAGATGCACCCTACTGTGACTCTGATATCCTGTAGTTTTTATTTGTTGTTAAGCTGTACAGATGTACGCTACTGTGGCTCTCAGATGTCCTGTAGTTTTATTTGTTGTTAAGCTGTACATATGTACTCTACTGTGAGTCTCAGATGTCCAGTAGTTTTATTTATTGTTAAGCTGTACAGATGTACCCTACCGTGACTCTCAGATGTCCTGTAGTTTTATTTGTTGTTAAGCTGTACAGATGCACCCTACTGTGACTCTCAGATATCCTGTAGTTTGTATTTGTTGTTAAGCTGTACAGATGTACCCTACTGTGACTCTCAGATGTCCTGTAGTTTTATTTGTTGTTAAGCTATACAGATGTACCCTACTGTCAGTCTCAGATGTCCTGTAGTTTTATTTGTTGTTAAGCTGTACAGATGTACCCTACTGTGACTCTCAGATGTCCTGTAGTTTTATTTGTTTTTAAGCTGTAGAGATGTACCCTACTGTGACTCTCACATGTCCAGTAGTTTTTATTTATTGTTTAGATATACAGATGTACCCTACTGTGACTCTCAGATGTCCTGTAGCTTTATTTGTTCTTAAGCTGTACAGATGTACCCTACTGTGACTCTCAGATGTCCTGTAGTTTTATTTGTTGTTAAGCTGTACAGATGTACTCTACTGTGACTCTGATGTCCAGTAGTTTTTATTTATTGTTAAGCTGTACAGATGTACCCTACTTTGACTCTCAGATGTCCAGTAGTTTTTATTTATTGTTAAGCTGTACAGATGTACTCTACTGTGACTCTCAGATGGCCTGTAGTTTTTATTTGTTGTTAAGCTGTACAGATGTACCCTACTGTGACTCTCAGATGTCCTGTAGTTTTATTTGTTGTTAAGCTGTACAGATGCACCCTACTGTGACTCTGATATCCTGTAGTTTTTATTTGTTGTTAAGCTGTACAGATGTACCCTACTGTGACTCTCAGATGTCCTGTAGTTTTATTTGTTGTTAAGCTGTACAGATGCACCCTACTGTGACTCTGATATCCTGTAGTTTTTATTTGTTGTTAAGCTGTACAGATGTACGCTACTGTGGCTCTCAGATGTCCTGTAGTTTTATTTGTTGTTAAGCTGTACATATGTACTCTACTGTGAGTCTCAGATGTCCAGTAGTTTTATTTATTGTTAAGCTGTACAGATGTGCCCTACTGTGACTCTCAGATGTCCAGTAGTTTTATTTATTGTTAAGCTGTACAGATGTACCCTACCGTGACTCTCAGATGTCCTGTAGTTTTATTTGTTGTTAAGCTGTACAGATGCACCCTACTGTGACTCTCAGATATCCTGTAGTTTGTATTTGTTGTTAAGCTGTACAGATGTACCCTACTGTGACTCTCAGATGTCCTGTAGTTTTATTTGTTGTTAAGCTGTACAGATGTACTCTACTGTGACTCTGATGTCCAGTAGTTTTTATTTATTGTTAAGCTGTACAGATGTACCCTACTGTGACTCTCAGATGACCTGTAGTTTTTATTTGTTGTCAAGCAGTACATATGTACTCTACTGTGACTTTCAGATGGCCTCTAGTTTTATTTATTGTTAAGCTGTACAGATGTACCCTACTGTGACTCTCAGATGGCCTGTAGTTTTTATTTGTTGTTAAGCTGTACAGATGTACCCTACTGTGACTCTCAGATGTCCTGTAGTTTTATTTATTGTTAATCTGTACATATGTACTCTACTGTGACTCTAATGTCCAGTAGTTTTTATTTAATGTTAAGCTGTACAGATGTACCCTACTGTGACTATCAGATGTCCTGTAGTTTTATTTGTTGTTAAGCTGTACAGATGTACCCTACTGTGACTCTCAGATATCCTGTAGTTTTTATTTGTTGTTAAGCTGTACAGATATACCCTACTGTGACTCTCAGATGTCCTGTAGTTTTATTTATTGTTAAGCTGTACAGATGTACCCTACTGTGACTCTCAGATGACCTGTAGTTTTTATTTTTTGTTAAGCTGTACATATGTACTCTACTTTGACTTTCAGATGGCCTGTAGTTTTTATTTGTTGTTTAGCTGTACAGATGTACCCTACTGTGACTCTCAGGTGGCCTGTATTTTTATTTATTGTTAAGTTGTACAGATGTACCCTACTGTGACTCTCAGATGACCTGTAGTTTTTATTTGTTGTTAAGCTGTACATATGTACTCTACTTTGACTTTCAGATGGCCTGTAGTTTTTATTTGTTGTTTAGCTGTACAGATGTACCCTACTGTGACTCTCAGGTGGCCTGTATTTTTATTTATTGTTAAGTTGTACAGATGTACCCTACTGTGACTCTCAGATATCCTGTATTTTTTATTGGTTGTTAAGCTGTACAGATGTACCCTACTGTGACTCTCAGATGGCCTGTAGTTTTTATTTATTGTTAAGCTGTACAGATGTACTCTACTGTCACTCTCAGATAGGCTGTAGTTTTTATTTATTGTTAAGCTGTACATATGTACCCTACAGTGAATCTCAGATGTCCTGTAGTCTTATTTGTTGTTAAGTTGTACAGATGTACCCTACTGTGACTCTCAGATGTCCTGTAGTTTTATTTGTTGTTAAGCTGTACAGATGTACCCTACTTTGACTCTCAGATGTCCTGTAGTTTTATTTGTTGTTAAGCTGTACAGATGTACCCTACTGTGACTCTCAGATGTCCTGTAGTTTTATTTGTTGTTAAGCTGTACAGATGCACCCTACTGTGACTCTCAGATATCCTGTAGTTTTTATTTGTTGTTAAGCTGTACAGATGTACCCTACTGTGACTCTCAGATGTCCTGTAGTTTTATTTGTTGTTAAGCTGTACAGATGTACTCTACTGTGACTCTGATGTCCAGTAGTTTTTATTTATTGTTAAGCTGTACAGATGTACCCTACTGTGACTCTCAGATGACCTGTAGTTTTTATTTGTTGTCAAGCAGTACATATGTACTCTACTGTGACTTTCAGATGGCCTCTAGTTTTATTTATTGTTAAGCTGTACAGATGTACCCTACTGTGACTCTCAGATGGCCTGTAGTTTTTATTTGTTGTTAAGCTGTACAGATGTACCCTACTGTGACTCTCAGAGGTCCTGTAGTTTTATTTGTTGTTAAGCTGTACAGATGTACCCTACTGTGACTCTCAGATATCCTGTAGTTTTATTTGTTGTTAAGCTGTACAGATGTACCCTACTGTGACTCTCAGATATCCTGTAGTTTTTATTTGTTGTTAAGCTGTACAAATGTACTCTACTGTGACTCTGATGTCCAGTAGTTTTTATTTATTGTTAAGCTGTACAGATGTACCCTACTGTGACTCTCTGATGTCCAGTAGTTTTTATTTATTGTTAAGCTGTACAGATGTACTCTACAGTGACTCTCAGATGACCTGTAGTTTTTATTTGTTGTTAAGCTGTACATATGTACTCTACTGTGACTTTCAGATAGACTGTAGTTTTTATTTGTTGTTTAGCTGTACAGATGTACCCTACTGTGACTCTCAGGTGGCCTGTATTTTTATTTATTGTTAAGTTGTACAGATGTACCCTACTGTGACTCTCAGATATCCTGTATTTTTTATTGGTTGTTAAGCTGTACAGATGTACCCTACTGTGACTCTCAGATGGCCTGTAGTTTTTATTTATTGTTAAGTTGTACAGATGTACCCTACTGTGACTCTCAGATGTCCTGTAGTTTTATTTGTTGTTAAGCTGTACAGATATACCCTACTGTGACTCTCAGATGTCCTCTAGTTTTATTTGTTGTTAAGCTGTACAGATGTACCCTACTGTGACCCTCAGATGTCCTGTAGTTTTATTTGTTGTTAAGCTGTACAGATGTAACCTACTGTGACTCTGAGATGTCCTGTAGTTTTTATTTATTGTTAAACTGTACAGATGTAACCTACTGTGACTCTCAGATGTCCTGTAGTTTTTATTTATTGTTAAAAAGTACAGATGTACTCTATTGTGACTCTCAGATGTCCTGTTGTTTTATTTGTTGTTAAGCTGTACAGATGTACCCTACTGTGACTCTCAGATGTCCTGTAGTTTTATTTGTTGTTAAGCTGTACTGATGTACCCTACTATGACTCTCAGATGTCCTGTAGTTTTATTTGTTGTTAAGCTGTACAGATGTACCCTACTGTGACTCTCAGATGACCTGTAGTTTTATTTGTTGTTAAGCTGTACATATATACTCTACTGTGACTTTCAAAAGGCCTGTAGTTTTTATTTGTTGTTTAGCTGTACAGATGTACCCTACTGTGACTCTCAGGTGGCCTTTATTTTTATTTATTGTTAAGTTGTACAGATGTACCCTACTGTGACTCTCAGATGTCCTGTAGTTTTATTTGTTTTTAAGCTGTAGAGATGTACCCTACTGTGACTCTCAGATGTCCTGTCGCTTTATTTGTTGTTAAGCTGTACAGATGTACCCTACTGTGACTCTCAGATGTCCTGTAGTTTTATTTGTTGTTAAGCTGTACAGATGTACCCTACTTTGACTCTCAGATGTACAGTAGTTTTTATTTATTGTTAAGCTGTACATATGTACCCTACTGTGACTCTCAGATGTCCTGTAGTTTTATTTGTTGTTAAGCTATACAGATGTACCCTACTGTCAGTCTCAGATGTCCTGTAGTTTTATTTGTTGTTAAGATTTACAGATGTACCCTACTGTGACTCTCAGATATCCTGTAGTTTTTATTTGTTGTTAAGCTGTACAGATGTACCCTACTGTGACTCTCAGATGTCCTGTAGTTTTATTTGTTGTTAAGCTGTACAGATGCACCCTACTGTGACTCTGATATCCTGTAGTTTTTATTTGTTGTTAAGCTGTACAGATGTACGCTACTGTGGCTCTCAGATGTCCTGTAGTTTTATTTGTTGTTAAGCTGTACATATGTACTCTACTGTGAGTCTCAGATGTCCAGTAGTTTTATTTATTGTTAAGCTGTACAGATGTACCCTACCGTGACTCTCAGATGTCCTGTAGTTTTATTTGTTGTTAAGCTGTACAGATGCACCCTACTGTGACTCTCAGATATCCTGTAGTTTGTATTTGTTGTTAAGCTGTACAGATGTACCCTACTGTGACTCTCAGATGTCCTGTAGTTTTATTTGTTGTTAAGCTATACAGATGTACCCTACTGTCAGTCTCAGATGTCCTGTAGTTTTATTTGTTGTTAAGCTGTACAGATGTACCCTACTGTGACTCTCAGATGTCCTGTAGTTTTATTTGTTTTTAAGCTGTAGAGATGTACCCTACTGTGACTCTCACATGTCCAGTAGTTTTTATTTATTGTTTAGATATACAGATGTACCCTACTGTGACTCTCAGATGTCCTGTAGCTTTATTTGTTCTTAAGCTGTACAGATGTACCCTACTGTGACTCTCAGATGTCCTGTAGTTTTATTTGTTGTTAAGCTGTACAGATGTACTCTACTGTGACTCTGATGTCCAGTAGTTTTTATTTATTGTTAAGCTGTACAGATGTACCCTACTTTGACTCTCAGATGTCCAGTAGTTTTTATTTATTGTTAAGCTGTACAGATGTACTCTACTGTGACTCTCAGATGGCCTGTAGTTTTTATTTGTTGTTAAGCTGTACAGATGTACCCTACTGTGACTCTCAGATGTCCTGTAGTTTTATTTGTTGTTAAGCTGTACAGATGCACCCTACTGTGACTCTGATATCCTGTAGTTTTTATTTGTTGTTAAGCTGTACAGATGTACCCTACTGTGACTCTCAGATGTCCTGTAGTTTTATTTGTTGTTAAGCTGTACAGATGCACCCTACTGTGACTCTGATATCCTGTAGTTTTTATTTGTTGTTAAGCTGTACAGATGTACGCTACTGTGGCTCTCAGATGTCCTGTAGTTTTATTTGTTGTTAAGCTGTACATATGTACTCTACTGTGAGTGTCAGATGTCCAGTAGTTTTATTTATTGTTAAGCTGTACAGATGTGCCCTACTGTGACTCTCAGATGTCCAGTAGTTTTATTTATTGTTAAGCTGTACAGATGTACCCTACCGTGACTCTCAGATGTCCTGTAGTTTTATTTGTTGTTAAGCTGTACAGATGCACCCTACTGTGACTCTCAGATATCCTGTAGTTTGTATTTGTTGTCAAGCTGTACAGATGTACCCTACTGTGACTCTCAGATGTCCTGTAGTTTTATTTGTTGTTAAGCTGTACAGATGTACTCTACTGTGACTCTGATGTCCAGTAGTTTTTATTTATTGTTAAGCTGTACAGATGTACCCTACTGTGACTCTCAGATGACCTGTAGTTTTTATTTGTTGTCAAGCAGTACATATGTACTCTACTGTGACTTTCAGATGGCCTCTAGTTTTATTTATTGTTAAGCTGTACAGATGTACCCTACTGTGACTCTCAGATGGCCTGTAGTTTTTATTTGTTGTTAAGCTGTACAGATGTACCCTACTGTGACTCTCAGATGTCCTGTAGTTTTATTTATTGTTAATCTGTACATATGTACTCTACTGTGACTCTAATGTCCAGTAGTTTTTATTTAATGTTAAGCTGTACAGATGTACCCTACTGTGACTCTCAGATGTCCTGTAGTTTTATTTGTTGTTAAGCTGTACAGATGTACCCTACTGTGACTCTCAGATATCCTGTAGTTTTTATTTGTTGTTAAGCTGTACAGATATACCCTACTGTGACTCTCAGATGTCCTGTAGTTTTATTTATTGTTAAGCTGTACAGATGTACCCTACTGTGACTCTCAGATGACCTGTAGTTTTTATTTTTTGTTAAGCTGTACATATGTACTCTACTTTGACTTTCAGATGGCCTGTAGTTTTTATTTGTTGTTTAGCTGTACAGATGTACCCTACTGTGACTCTCAGGTGGCCTGTATTTTTATTTATTGTTAAGTTGTACAGATGTACCCTACTGTGACTCTCAGATGACCTGTAGTTTTTATTTGTTGTTAAGCTGTACATATGTACTCTACTTTGACTTTCAGATGGCCTGTAGTTTTTATTTGTTGTTTAGCTGTACAGATGTACCCTACTGTGACTCTCAGGTGGCCTGTATTTTTATTTATTGTTAAGTTGTACAGATGTACCCTACTGTGACTCTCAGATATCCTGTATTTTTTATTGGTTGTTAAGCTGTACAGATGTACCCTACTGTGACTCTCAGATGGCCTGTAGTTTTTATTTATTGTTAAGCTGTACAGATGTACTCTACTGTCACTCTCAGATAGGCTGTAGTTTTTATTTATTGTTAAGCTGTACATATGTACCCTACAGTGAATCTCAGATGTCCTGTAGTCTTATTTGTTGTTAAGTTGTACAGATGTACCCTACTGTGACTCTCAGATGTCCTGTAGTTTTATTTGTTGTTAAGCTGTACAGATGTACCCTACTTTGACTCTCAGATGTCCTGTAGTTTTATTTGTTGTTAAGCTGTACAGATGTACCCTACTGTGACTCTCAGATGTCCTGTAGTTTTATTTGTTGTTAAGCTGTACAGATGCACCCTACTGTGACTCTCAGATATCCTGTAGTTTTTATTTGTTGTTAAGCTGTACAGATGTACCCTACTGTGACTCTCAGATGTCCTGTAGTTTTATTTGTTGTTAAGCTGTACAGATGTACTCTACTGTGACTCTGATGTCCAGTAGTTTTTATTTATTGTTAAGCTGTACAGATGTACCCTACTGTGACTCTCAGATGACCTGTAGTTTTTATTTGTTGTCAAGCAGTACATATGTACTCTACTGTGACTTTCAGATGGCCTCTAGTTTTATTTATTGTTAAGCTGTACAGATGTACCCTACTGTGACTCTCAGATGGCCTGTAGTTTTTATTTGTTGTTAAGCTGTACAGATGTACCCTACTGTGACTCTCAGAGGTCCTGTAGTTTTATTTGTTGTTAAGCTGTACAGATGTACCCTACTGTGACTCTCAGATATCCTGTAGTTTTATTTGTTGTTAAGCTGTACAGATGTACCCTACTGTGACTCTCAGATATCCTGTAGTTTTTATTTGTTGTTAAGCTGTACAAATGTACTCTACTGTGACTCTGATGTCCAGTAGTTTTTATTTATTGTTAAGCTGTACAGATGTACCCTACTGTGACTCTCTGATGTCCAGTAGTTTTTATTTATTGTTAAGCTGTACAGATGTACTCTACAGTGACTCTCAGATGACCTGTAGTTTTTATTTGTTGTTAAGCTGTACATATGTACTCTACTGTGACTTTCAGATAGACTGTAGTTTTTATTTGTTGTTTAGCTGTACAGATGTACCCTACTGTGACTCTCAGGTGGCCTGTATTTTTATTTATTGTTAAGTTGTACAGATGTACCCTACTGTGACTCTCAGATATCCTGTATTTTTTATTGGTTGTTAAGCTGTACAGATGTACCCTACTGTGACTCTCAGATGGCCTGTAGTTTTTATTTATTGTTAAGTTGTACAGATGTACCCTACTGTGACTCTCAGATGTCCTGTAGTTTTATTTGTTGTTAAGCTGTACAGATATACCCTACTGTGACTCTCAGATGTCCTCTAGTTTTATTTGTTGTTAAGCTGTACAGATGTACCCTACTGTGACCCTCAGATGTCCTGTAGTTTTATTTGTTGTTAAGCTGTACAGATGTACCTTACTGTGACTCTCAGATGTCTTGTAGTTTTATTTATTGTTAAAAAGTACAGATGTACTCTATTGTGACTCTCAGATAGACTGTAGTTTTTATTTATTGTCAAGCTGTACAGATGTACCCTACTGTGACTCTCAGCTGTCCTGTAGTTTTATTTATTGTTAAGCTATACAGATGTACCTTACTGTGACTCTCAGATGTCTTGTAGTTTTATTTGTTGTTAAGATGTACATATGTACCCTACTATGACTCTCAGATGTCCTGTAGTTTTATTTGTTGTTAAGCTGTACAGATGTACCCTATTGTGACTCTCATATGTCCTGTAGTTTTTATTTATTGTTAAGCTGTACAGATGTACCCTACTGTGACTCTCAGATATCCTGTAGTTTTTATTTGTTGTTAAGCTGTACAGATATACCCTACTGTGACTCTCAGATGTCCTGTAGTTTTATTTATTGTTAAGCTGTACAGATGTACCCTACTGTGACTCTCAGATGACCTGTAGTTTTTATTTGTTGTTAAGCTGTACATATGTACTCTACTTTGACTTTCAGATGGCCTGTAGTTTTTATTTGTTGTTTAGCTGTACAGATGTACCCTACTGTGACTCTCAGGTGGCCTGTATTTTTATTTATTGTTAAGTTGTACAGATGTACCCTACTGTGACTCTCAGATATCCTGTATTTTTTATTGGTTGTTAAGCTGTACAGATGTACCCTACTGTGACTCTCAGATGGCCTGTAGTTTTTATTTATTGTTGAGCTGTACAGATGTACTCTACTGTCACTCTCAGATAGGCTGTAGTTTTTATTTATTGTTAAGCTGTACAGATGTACCCTACAGTGAATCTCAGATGTCCTGTAGTCTTATTTGTTGTTAAGTTGTACAGATGTACCCTACTGTGACTCTCAGATGTCCTGTAGTTTTATTTGTTGTTAAGCTGTACAGATGTACCCTACTTTGACTCTCAGATGTCCTGTAGTTTTATTTGTTGTTAAGCTGTACAGATGTACCCTACTGTGACTCTCAGATGTCCTGTAGTTTTATTTGTTGTTAAGCTGTACAGATGCACCCTACTGTGACTCTCAGATATCCTGTAGTTTTTATTTGTTGTTAAGCTGTAGAGATGTACCCTACTGTGACTCTCAGATGTCCTGTAGTTTTATTTGTTGTTAAGCTGTACAGATGTACTCTACTGTGACTCTGATGTCCAGTAGTTTTTATTTATTGTTAAGCTGTACAGATGTACCCTACTGTGACTCTCAGATGACCTGTAGTTTTTATTTGTTGTCAAGCAGTACATATGTACTCTACTGTGACTTTCAGATGGCCTCTAGTTTTATTTATTGTTAAGTTGTACAGATGTACCCTACTGTGAATCTCAGATGGCCTGTAGTTTTTATTTGTTGTTAAGCTGTACAGATGTACCCTACTGTGACTCTCAGAGGTCCTGTAGTTTTTATTTATTGTTAAGCTGTACAGATGTACCCTACTGTGACTCTCAGATATCCTGTAGTTTTATTTGTTGTTAAGCTGTACAGATGTACCTTACTGTGACTCTCAGATATCCTGTAGTTTTTATTTGTTGTTAAGCTGTACAAATGTACTCTACTGTGACTCTGATGTCCAGTAGTTTTTATTTATTGTTAAGCTGTACAGATGTACCCTACTGTGACTCTCTGATGTCCAGTAGTTTTTATTTATTGTTAAGCTGTACAGATGTACTCTACAGTGACTCTCAGATGACCTGTAGTTTTTATTTGTTGTTAAGCTGTACATATGTACTCTACTGTGACTTTCAGATAGACTGTAGTTTTTATTTGTTGTTTAGCTGTACAGATGTACCCTACTGTGACTCTCAGGTGGCCTGTATTTTTATTTATTGTTAAGTTGTACAGATGTACCCTACTGTGACTCTCAGATGTCCTGTAGTTTTATTTGTTGTTAAGCTGTACAGATATACCCTACTGTGACTCTCGGATGTCCTCTAGTTTTATTTGTTGTTAAGCTGTACAGATGTACCCTACTGTGACCCTCAGATGTCCTGAAGTTTTATTTGTTGTTAAGCTGTACAGATGTAACCTACTGTGACTCTGAGATGTGCTGTAGTTTTTATTTATTGTTAAACTGTACAGATGTAACCTACTGTGACTCTCAGATGTCCTGTAGTTTTTATTTATTGTTAAAAAGTACAGATGTACTCTATTGTGACTCTCAGATAGACTGTAGTTTTTATTTATTGTCAAGCTGTACAGATGTACCCTACTGTGACTCTCAGCTGTCCTGTAGTTTTATTTATTGTTAAGCTATACAGATGTACCTTACTGTGACTCTCAGATGTCTTGTAGTTTTATTTGTTGTTAAGATGTACATATGTACCCTACTATGACTCTCAGATGTCCTGTAGTTTTATTTGTTGTTAAGCTGTACAGATGTACCCTATTGTGACTCTCATATGTCCTGTAGTTTTTATTTATTGTTAAGCTGTACAGATGTACCCTACTGTGAATCTCAGATGTCCTGTAGTCTTATTTGTTGTTAAGTTGTACAGATGTACCCTACTGTGACTCTCAGATGTCCTGTAGTTTTATTTGTTGTTAAGCTGTACAGATGTACCCTACTTTGACTCTCAGATGTCCTGTAGTTTTATTTGTTGTTAAGCTGTACAGATGTACCCTACTGTGACTCTCAGATGTCCTGTAGTTTTATTTGTTGTTAAGCTGTACAGATGCACCCTACTGTGACTCTCAGATATCCTGTAGTTTTTATTTGTTGTTAAGCTGTACAGATGTACCCTACTGTGACTCTCAGATGTCCTGTAGTTTTATTTGTTGTTAAGCTGTACAGATGTACCCTACTGTGACTCTCAGATATCCTGTAGTTTTATTTGTTGTTAAGCTGTACAGATGTACCCTACTGTGACTCTCAGATATCCTGTAGTTTTTATTTGTTGTTAAGCTGTACAAATGTACTCTACTGTGACTCTGATGTCCAGTAGTTTTTATTTATTGTTAAGCTGTACAGATGTACCCTACTGTGACTCTCTGATGTCCAGTAGTTTTTATTTATTGTTAATCTGTACATATGTACTCTACTGTGACTCTGATGTCCAGTAGTTTTTATTTAATGTTAAGCTGTACAGATGTACTCTACTGTGACTTTCAGATGGCCTGTAGTTTTCATTTGTTGTTTAGCTGTACAGATGTACCCTACTGTGACTCTCAGGTGGCCTGTATTTTTATTTATTGTTAAGTTGTACAGATGTACCCTACTGTGACTCTCAGATATCCTGTATTTTTTATTGGTTGTTAAGCTGTACAGATGTACCCTACTGTGACTCTCAGATGGCCTGTAGTTTTTATTTGTTGTTAAGCTGTACAGATCAACCCTACTGTGACTCTCAGATGTCCTGTAGTTTTATTTGTTGTTAAACTGTACAGATATACCCTACTGTGACTCTCAGATGTCCTCTAGTTTTATTTGTTGTTAAGCTGTACAGATGTACCCTACTGTGACCCTCAGATGTCCTGTAGTTTTATTTGTTGTTAAGCTGTACAGATGTAACCTACTGTGACTCTGAGATGTCCTGTAGTTTTTATGTATTGTTAAACTGTACAGATGTAACCTACTGTGACTCTCAGATGTCCTGTAGTTTTTATTTATTGTTAAAAAGTACAGATGTACTCTATTGTGACTCTCAGATAGACTGTAGTTTTTATTTATTGTCAAGCTGTACAGATTTACCCTACTGTGACTCTCAGCTGTCCTGTAGTTTTATTTATTGTTAAGCTATACAGATGTACCTTACTGTGACTCTCAGATGTCTTGTAGTTTTTATTTGTTGTTAAGATGTACATATGTACCCTACTATGACTCTCAGATGTCCTGTAGTTTTATTTGTTGTTAAGCTGTACAGATGTACCCTACTGTGACTCTCAGATGTCCTGTAGTTTTATTTGTTGTTAAGCTGTACTGATGTACCCTACTATGACTCTCAGATGTCCTGTAGTTTTATTTGTTGTTAAGCTGTACAGATGTACCCTACTGTGACTCTCAGATGACCTGTAGTTTTATTTGTTGTTAAGCTGTACATATATACTTTACTGTGACTTTCAAATGGCCTGTAGTTTTTATTTGTTGTTTAGCTGTACAGATGTACCCTACTGTGACTCTCAGGTGGCCTTTATTTTTATTTATTGTTAAGTTGTACAGATGTACCCTACTGTGACTCTCAGATATCCTGTATTTTTTATTTGTTGTTAAGCTGTACAGATGTACCCTACTGTGACTCTCAGATGGCCTGTAGTTTTTATTTGTTGTTAAGCTGTACAGATGTACCCTACTGTGACTTCCTGATGTCCTGTAGTTTTATTTGTTGTTAAGCTGTACAGATGTAACCTACTGTGACTCTCAGATGTATGTAGTTTCTATTTATTGTTAAGCTGTACAGATGTACCCTACTGTGACTCTCAGATGTCCTGTAGTTTTTATTTATTGTTAAGCTGTACAGATGTACCCTACTGTGACTCTCAGATGTCCTGTAGTTTTATTTGTTGTTAAGCTGTACAGATGCACCCTACTGTGACTTTCAGATATCCTGTAGTTTTTATTTGTTGTTAAGCTGTACAGATGTACCCTACTATGACTCTCAGATGTCCTGTAGTTTTATTTGTTGTTAAGCTGTACATATGTACTCTACTGTGAGTCTCAGATGTCCAGTAGTTTTATTTATTGTTAAGCTGTACAGATGTACCCTATTGTGACTCTCAGATGTCCTGTAGTTCTTTTTGTTGTTAATCTGTACAGATGTACCCTATTGTGACTCTCATATGTCCTGTAGTTTTTATTTATTGTTAAGCTGTACAGATGTACCCTACTGTGAATCTCAGATGTCCTGTAGTCTTATTTGTTGTTAAGTTGTACAGATGTACCCTACTGTGACTCTCAGATGTCCTGTAGTTTTATTTGTTGTTAAGCTGTACAGATGTACCCTACTTTGACTCTCAGATGTCCTGTAGTTTTATTTGTTGTTAAGCTGTACAGATGTACCCTACTGTGACTCTCAGATGTCCTGTAGTTTTATTTGTTGTTAAGCTGTACAGATGCACCCTACTGTGACTCTCAGATATCCTGTAGTTTTTATTTGTTGTTAAGCTGTACAGATGTACCCTACTGTGACTCTCAGATGTCCTGTAGTTTTATTTGTTGTTAAGCTGTACAGATGTACCCTACTGTGACTCTCAGATATCCTGTAGTTTTATTTGTTGTTAAGCTGTACAGATGTACCCTACTGTGACTCTCAGATATCCTGTAGTTTTTATTTGTTGTTAAGCTGTACAAATGTACTCTACTGTGACTCTGATGTCCAGTAGTTTTTATTTATTGTTAAGCTGTACAGATGTACCCTACTGTGACTCTCTGATGTCCAGTAGTTTTTATTTATTGTTAATCTGTACATATGTACTCTACTGTGACTCTGATGTCCAGTAGTTTTTATTTAATGTTAAGCTGTACAGATGTACTCTACTGTGACTTTCAGATGGCCTGTAGTTTTCATTTGTTGTTTAGCTGTACAGATGTACCCTACTGTGACTCTCAGGTGGCCTGTATTTTTATTTATTGTTAAGTTGTACAGATGTACCCTACTGTGACTCTCAGATATCCTGTATTTTTTATTGGTTGTTAAGCTGTACAGATGTACCCTACTGTGACTCTCAGATGGCCTGTAGTTTTTATTTGTTGTTAAGCTGTACAGATCAACCCTACTGTGACTCTCAGATGTCCTGTAGTTTTATTTGTTGTTAAACTGTACAGATATACCCTACTGTGACTCTCAGATGTCCTCTAGTTTTATTTGTTGTTAAGCTGTACAGATGTACCCTACTGTGACCCTCAGATGTCCTGTAGTTTTATTTGTTGTTAAGCTGTACAGATGTAACCTACTGTGACTCTGAGATGTCCTGTAGTTTTTATGTATTGTTAAACTGTACAGATGTAACCTACTGTGACTCTCAGATGTCCTGTAGTTTTTATTTATTGTTAAAAAGTACAGATGTACTCTATTGTGACTCTCAGATAGACTGTAGTTTTTATTTATTGTCAAGCTGTACAGATTTACCCTACTGTGACTCTCAGCTGTCCTGTAGTTTTATTTATTGTTAAGCTATACAGATGTACCTTACTGTGACTCTCAGATGTCTTGTAGTTTTTATTTGTTGTTAAGATGTACATATGTACCCTACTATGACTCTCAGATGTCCTGTAGTTTTATTTGTTGTTAAGCTGTACAGATGTACCCTACTGTGACTCTCAGATGTCCTGTAGTTTTATTTGTTGTTAAGCTGTACTGATGTACCCTACTATGACTCTCAGATGTCCTGTAGTTTATTTGTTGTTAAGCTGTACAGATGTACCCTACTGTGACTCTCAGATGACCTGTAGTTTTATTTGTTGTTAAGCTGTACATATATACTTTACTGTGACTTTCAAATGGCCTGTAGTTTTTATTTGTTGTTTAGCTGTACAGATGTACCCTACTGTGACTCTCAGGTGGCCTTTATTTTTATTTATTGTTAAGTTGTACAGATGTACCCTACTGTGACTCTCAGATATCCTGTATTTTTTATTTGTTGTTAAGCTGTACAGATGTACCCTACTGTGACTCTCAGATGGCCTGTAGTTTTTATTTGTTGTTAAGCTGTACAGATGTACCCTACTGTGACTTCCTGATGTCCTGTAGTTTTATTTGTTGTTAAGCTGTACAGATGTAACCTACTGTGACTCTCAGATGTATGTAGTTTCTATTTATTGTTAAGCTGTACAGATGTACCCTACTGTGACTCTCAGATGTCCTGTAGTTTTTATTTATTGTTAAGCTGTACAGATGTACCCTACTGTGACTCTCAGATGTCCTGTAGTTTTATTTGTTGTTAAGCTGTACAGATGCACCCTACTGTGACTTTCAGATATCCTGTAGTTTTTATTTGTTGTTAAGCTGTACAGATGTACCCTACTATGACTCTCAGATGTCCTGTAGTTTTATTTGTTGTTAAGCTGTACATATGTACTCTACTGTGAGTCTCAGATGTCCAGTAGTTTTATTTATTGTTAAGCTGTACAGATGTACCCTATTGTGACTCTCAGATGTCCTGTAGTTCTTTTTGTTGTTAATCTGTACAGATGTACCCTATTGTGACTCTCATATGTCCTGTAGTTTTATTTGTTGTTAAGCTGTACAGATGTACCCTACTGTGACTCTCAGATGTCCTGTAGTTTTATTTGCTCTTAAGCAGTACAGATGTACCCTACTGTGACTCTCAGATATCCTGTAGTTTTATTTATTGTTAATCTGTACATATGTACTCTACTGTGACTCTGATGTCCAGTAGTTTTTATTTAATGTTAAGCTGTACAGATGTACCCTACTGTGACTCTCAGATGTCCTGTAGTTTTATTTGTTGTTAAGCTGTACAGATGTACCCTACTGTGACTCTCAGATATCCTGTAGTTTTTATTTGTTGTTAAGCTGTACAGATATACCCTACTGTGACTCTCAGATGTCCTGTAGTTTTATTTGTTGTTAAGCTGTACAGATGTACCCTACTGTGACTCTCAGATGTCCTCTAGTTTTATTTGTTGTTAAGCTGTACAGATGTACCCTACTGTGACCCTAATATGTCAAGTAGTTTTATTTGTTGTTAACCTGTACAGATGTAACCTACTGTAACTCTCAGATGTCCTGTAGTTTTTATTTATTGTTAAACTGTACAGATGTAACCTATTGTGACTCTCAGATGTCATGTAGTTTTTATTTATTGTTAAAAAGTACAGATGTACTCTACTGTGACTCTCAGATAGACTGTAGTTTTTATTTATTGTTAAGCTGTACAGATGTACCCTACTGTGACTCTCAGATGACCTGTAGTTTTTATTTGTTGTCAAGCAGTACATATGTACTCTACTGTGACTTTCAGATGGCCTCTAGTTTTATTTATTGTTAAGCTGTACAGATGTACCCTACTGTGACTCTCAGATGGCCTGTAGTTTTTATTTGTTGTTAAGCTGTACAGATGTACCCTACTGTGACTCTCAGATGTCCTGTAGTTTTATTTGTTGTTAAGCTGTACAGATGTACCCTACTGTGACTCTCAGATATCCTGTAGTTTTATTTGTTGTTAAGCTGTACAGATGTACCCTACTGTGACTCTCAGATATCCTGTAGTTTTTATTTGTTGTTAAGCTGTACAAATGTACTCTACTGTGACTGACATGTCCAGTAGTTTTTATTTATTGTTAAGCTGTACAGATGTACCCTACTGTGACTCTCTGATGTCCAGTAGTTTTTATTTATTGTTAAGCTGTACAGATGTACTCTACAGTGACTCTCAGATGACCTGTAGTTTTTATTTGTTGTTAAGCTGTACATATGTACTCTACTGTGACTTTCAGATGGCCTGTAGTTTTCATTTGTTGTTTAGCTGTACAGATGTACCCTACTGTGACTCTCAGGTGGCCTGTATTTTTATTCATTGTTAAGTTGTACAGATGTACCCTACTGTGACTCTCTGATATCCTGTATTTTTTATTGGTTGTTAAGCTGTACAGATGTACCCTACTGTGACTCTCAGATGGCCTGTAGTTTTTATTTGTTGTTAAGCTGTACAGATCAACCCTACTGTGACTCTCAGATGTCCTGTAGTTTTATTTGTTGTTAAGCTGTACAGATATACCCTACTGTGACTCTCAGATGTCCTCTAGTTTTATTTTTTGTTAAGCTGTACAGATGTACCCTACTGTGACCCTCAGATGTCCTGTAGTTTTATTTGTTGTTAAGCTGTACAGATGTAACCTACTGTGACTCTGAGATGTCCTGTAGTTTTTATGTATTGTTAAACTGTACAGATGTAACCTACTGTGACCCTCAGATATCCTGTAGTTTTTATTTATTGTTAAAAAGTACAGATGTACTCTATTGTGACTCTCAGATAGACTGTAGTTTTTATTTATTGTCAAGCTGTACAGATGTACCCTACTGTGACTCTCAGCTGTCCTGTAGTTTTATTTGTTGTTAAGCTATACAGATGTACCTTACTGTGACTCTCAGATGTCTTGTAGTTTTATTTGTTGTTAAGATGTACATATGTACCCTACTATGACTCTCAGATGTCCTGTAGTTTTATTTGTTGTTAAGCTGTACAGATGTACCCTACTGTGACTCTCAGATGTCCTGTAGTTTTATTTATTGTTAAGTTGTACAGATGTACCCTACTGTGACTCTCAGATATCCTGTATTTTTTATTTGTTGTTAAGCTGTACAGATGTACCCTACTGTGACTCTCAGATGGCCTGTAGTTTTTATTTGTTGTTAAGCTGTACAGATGTACCCTACTGTGACTTTCTGATGTCCTGTAGTTTTATTTGTTGTTAAGCTGTACAGATGTAACCTACTGTGACTCTCAGATGTATGTAGTTTCTATTTATTGTTAAGCTGTACAGATGTACCCTACTGTGACTCTCAGATGTCCTGTAGTTTTTATTTATTGTTAAGCTGTACATATGTACCCTACTGTGACTCTCAGATGTCCTGTAGTTTTATTTGTTGTTAAGCTGTACAGATGCACCCTACTGTGACTTTCAGATATCCTGTAGTTTTTATTTGTTGTTAAGCTGTACAGATGTACCCTACTATGACTCTCAGATGTCCTGTAGTTTTATTTGTTGCTAAGCTGTACATATGTACTCTACTGTGAGTCTCAGATGTCCAGTAGTTTTATTTATTGTTAAGCTGTACAGATGTACCCTACTGTGACTCTCAGATGTCCAGTAGTTTTATCTGTTGTTAAGCTGTACAGATGTACCCTATTGTGACTCTCAGATGTCCTGTAGTTCTTTTTGTTGTTAATCTGTACAGATGTACCCTATTGTGACTCTCAGATGTCCTGTAGTTTTATTTGCTCTTAAGCAGTACAGATGTACCCTACTGTGACTCTCAGATGTCCTGTAGTATTATTTATTGTTAATCTGTACATATGTACTCTACTGTACTCTGATGTCCAGTAGTTTTTATTTAATGTTAAGCTGTACAGATGTACCCTACTGTGACTCTCAGATGTCCTGTAGTTTTTATTTATTGTTAAGCTGTACAGATGTACCCTACTGTGACTCTCAGATGTCCTGTAGTTTTATTTGTTGTTAAGCTGTACAGATGCACCCTACTGTGACTTTCAGATATCCTGTAGTTTTTATTTGTTGTTAAGCTGTACAGATGTACCCTACTATGACTCTCAGATGTCCTGTAGTTTTATTTGTTGTTAAGCTGTACATATGTACTCTACTGTGAGTCTCAGATGTCCAGTAGTTTTATTTATTGTTAAGCTGTACAGATGTACCCTACTGTGACTCTCAGATGTCCAGTAGTTTTATCTGTTGTTAAGCTGTACAGATGTACCCTATTGTGACTCTCAGATGTCCTGTAGTTCTTTTTGTTGTTAATCTGTAAAGATGTACCGTATTGTGACTCTCTGATGTCCTGTAGTTTTATTTGTTGTTAAGCTGTACAGATTTACCCTACTGTGACTCTCAGATGTCCTGTAGTTTTATTTGTTCTTAAGCAGTACAGATGTACCCTACTGTGACTCTCAGATGTCCTGTAGTTTTATGTATTGTTAATCTGTACATATGTACTCTACTGTGACTCTGATGTCTAGTAGTTTTTATTTAATGTTAAGCTGTACATATGTACCCTACTGTGACTCTCAGATGTCCTGTAGTTTTATTTGTTGTTAAGCTGTACAGATGTACCCTACTGTGACTCTCAGATATCCTGTAGTTTTTATTTGTTGTTAAGCTGTACAGATATACCCTACTGTGACTCTCAGATGTCCTGTAGTTTTTATTTATTGTTTAGATGTACAGATGTACCCTACTGTGACTCTCAGATGTCCTGTCGCTTTATTTGTTCTTAAGCTGTACAGATGTACCCTACTGTGACTCTCAGATGTCCTGTAGTTTTATTTGTTGTTAAGCTGTACAGATGTACCCTACTTTGACTCTCAGATGTCCAGTAGTTTTTATTTATTGTTAAGCTGTACATATGTACCCTACTGTGACTCTCAGATGTCCTGTAGTTTTATTTGTTGTTAAGCTATACAGATGTACCCTACTGTCAGTCTCAGATGTCCTGTAGTTTTATTTGTTGTTAAGCTGTACAGATGTACCCTACTGTGACTCTCAGATGTCCTGTAGTTTTATTGGTTTTTAAGCTGTAGAGATGTACCCTACTGTGACTCTCACATGTCCAGTAGTTTTTATTTATTGTTTAGATATACAGATGTACCCTACTGTGACTCTCAGATGTCCTGTAGCTTTATTTGTTCTTAAGCTGTACAGATGTACCCTACTGTGACTCTCAGATGTCCTGTAGTTTTATTTGTTGTTAAGCTGTACAGATGTACTCTACTGTGACTCTGATGTCCAGTAGTTTTTATTTATTGTTAAGCTGTACAGATGTACCCTACTGTGACTCTCAGATGTCCAGTAGTTTTTATTTATTGTTAAGCTGTACAGATGTACTCTACTGTGACTCTCAGATGGCCTGTAGTTTTTATTTGTTGTTAAGCTGTACAGATGTACCCTACTGTGACTCTCAGATGTCCTGTAGTTTTATTTGTTGTTAAGCTGTACAGATGCACCCTACTGTGACTCTGATGTCCTGTAGTTTTATTGGTTTTTAAGCTGTAGAGATGTACCCTACTGTGACTCTCACATGTCCAGTAGTTTTTATTTATTGTTTAGATATACAGATGTACCCTACTGTGACTCTCAGATGTCCTGTAGCTTTGTTTGTTCTTAAGCTGTACAGATGTACCCTACTGTGACTCTCAGATGTCCTGTAGTTTTATTTGTTGTTAAGCTGTACAGATGTACTCTACTGTGACTCTGATGTCCAGTAGTTTTTATTTATTGTTAAGCTGTACAGATGTACCCTACTGTGACTCTCAGATGTCCAGTAGTTTTTATTTATTGTTAAGCTGTACAGATGTACTCTACTGTGACTCTCAGATGGCCTGTAGTTTTTATTTGTTGTTAAGCTGTACAGATGTACCCTACTGTGACTCTCAGATGTCCTGTAGTTTTATTTGTTGTTAAGCTGTACAGATGCACCCTACTGTGACTCTGATATCCTGTAGTTTTTATTTGTTGTTAAGCTGTACAGATGTACCCTACTGTGACTCTCAGATGTCCTGTAGTTTTATTTGCTCTTAAGCAGTACAGATGTACCCTACTGTGACTCTCAGATGTCCTGTAGTATTATTTATTGTTAATCTGTACATATGTACTCTACTGTGACTCTGATGTCCAGTAGTTTTTATTTAATGTTAAGCTGTACAGATGTACCCTACTGTGACTCTCAGATGTCCTGTAGTTTTTATTTATTGTTAAGCTGTACAGATGTACCCTACTGTGACTCTCAGATGTCCTGTAGTTTTATTTGTTGTTAAGCTGTACAGATGCACCCTACTGTGACTTTCAGATATCCTGTAGTTTTTATTTGTTGTTAAGCTGTACAGATGTACCCTACTATGACTCCCAGATGTCCTGTAGTTTTATTTGTTGTTAAGCTGTACATATGTACTCTACTGTGAGTCTCAGATGTCCAGTAGTTTTATTTATTGTTAAGCTGTACAGATGTACCCTACTGTGACTCTCAGATGTCCAGTAGTTTTATCTGTTGTTAAGCTGTACAGATGTACCCTATTGTGACTCTCAGATGTCCTGTAGTTCTTTTTGTTGTTAATCTGTAAAGATGTACCGTATTGTGACTCTCTGATGTCCTGTAGTTTTATTTGTTGTTAAGCTGTACAGATTTACCCTACTGTGACTCTCAGATGTCCTGTAGTTTTATTTGTTCTTAAGCAGTACAGATGTACCCTACTGTGACTCTCAGATGTCCTGTAGTTTTATTTATTGTTAATCTGTACATATGTACTCTACTGTGACTCTGATGTCTAGTAGTTTTTATTTAATGTTAAGCTGTACATATGTACCCTACTGTGACTCTCAGATGTCCTGTAGTTTTATTTGTTGTTAAGCTGTACAGATGTACCCTACTGTGACTCTCAGATATCCTGTAGTTTTTATTTGTTGTTAAGCTGGACAGATATACCCTACTGTGACTCTCAGATGTCCTGTAGTTTTTATTTATTGTTTAGATGTACAGATGTACCCTACTGTGACTCTCAGATGTCCTGTCGCTTTATTTGTTCTTAAGCTGTACAGATGTACCCTACTGTGACTCTCAGATGTCCTGTAGTTTTATTTGTTGTTAAGCTGTACAGATGTACCCTACTTTGACTCTCAGATGTCCAGTAGTTTTTATTTATTGTTAAGCTGTACATATGTACCCTACTGTGACTCTCAGATGTCCTGTAGTTTTATTTGTTGTTAAGCTATACAGATGTACCCTACTGTCAGTCTCAGATGTCCTGTAGTTTTATTTGTTGTTAAGCTGTACAGATGTACCCTACTGTGACTCTCAGATGTCCTGTAGTTTTATTGGTTTTTAAGCTGTAGAGATGTACCCTACTGTGACTCTCACATGTCCAGTAGTTTTTATTTATTGTTTAGATATACAGATGTACCCTACTGTGACTCTCAGATGTACTGTAGCTTTATTTGTTCTTAAGCTGTACAGATGTACCCTACTGTGACTCTCAGATGTCCTGTAGTTTTATTTGTTGTTAAGCTGTACAGATGTACTCTGCTGTGACTCTGATGTCCAGTAGTTTTTATTTATTGTTAAGCTGTACAGATGTACCCTACTGTGACTCTCAGATGTCCAGTAGTTTTTATTTATTGTTAAGCTGTACAGATGTACTCTACTGTGACTCTCAGATGGGCTGTAGTTTTTATTTGTTGTTAAGCTGTACAGATGTACCCTACTGTGACTCTCAGATGTCCTGTAGTTTTATTTGTTGTTAAGCTGTACAGATGCACCCTACTGTGACTCTGATATCCTGTAGTTTTTATTTGTTGTTAAGCTGTACAGATGTACCCTACTGTGACTCTCAGATGTCCTGTAGTTCTTTTTGTTGTTAATCTGTACAGATGTACCCTATTGTGACTCTCTGATGTCCTGTAGTTTTATTAGTTGTTAAGCTGTACAGATGTACCCTACTGTGACTCTCAGATGTCCAGTAGTTTTTTTTATTGTTAAGCTGTACAGATGTACTCTACTGTGACTCTCAGATGGCCTGTAATTTGTATTTGTTGTTAAGCTGTACAGATGTACCATATTGTGACTCTCATATGTCCTGTAGTTCTTTTTGTTGTTAAGCTGTACAGATGTACCCTACTGTGACTCTCAGATATCCTGTAGTTTTATTTGTTGTTAAGCTGTACAGATGTACCCTACTGTGACCCTCAGATGTCCTGTAGTTTTATTTGTTGTTAAGCTGTACAGATGTAACCTACTGTGACTCTCAGATGTCTGTAGTTTCTATTAATTGTTAAGCTGTACAGATGTACCCTACTGTGACTCTCAGATGTCCTGTAGTTTTTATTTATTGTTAAGCTGTACAGATGTACCCTACTGTGACTCTCAGATGTCCTGTAGTTTTATTTGTTGTTAAGCTGTACAGATGTACCCTACTGTGACTCTCAGCTGTCCTGTAGTTTTATTTATTGTTAAGCTATACAGATGTACCTTACTGTGACTCTCAGATGTCTTGTAGTTTTATTTGTTGTTAAGATGTACATATGTACCCTACTATGACTCTCAGATGTCCTGTAGTTTTATTTGTTGTTAAGCTGTACAGATGTACCCTACTGTGACTCTCAGATGTCCTGTAGTTTTATTTGTTGTTAAGCTGTACTGATGTACCCTACTATGACTCTCAGATGTCCTGTAGTTTTATTTGTTGTTAAGCTGTACAGATGTACCCTACTGTGACTCTCAGATGACCTGTAGTTTTATTTGTTGTTAAGCTGTACATATATACTCTACTGTGACTTTCAAATGGCCTGTAGTTTTTATTTGTTGTTTAGCTGTACAGATGTACCCTACTGTGACTCTCAGGTGGCCTTTATTTTTATTTATTGTTAAGTTGTACAGATGTACCCTACTGTGACTCTCAGATATCCTGTATTTTTTATTTGTTGTTAAGCTATACAGATGTACCCTACTGTGACTCTCAGATGGCCTGTAGTTTTTATTTGTTGTTAAGCTGTACAGATGTACCCTACTGTGACTTTCTGATGTCCTGTAGTTTTATTTGTTGTTAAGCTGTACAGATGTAACATACTGTGACTCTCAGATGTCTGTAGTTTCTATTTATTGTTAAGCTGTACAGATGTACCCTACTGTGACTCTCAGATGTCCTGTAGTTTTTATTTATTGTTAAGCTGTACAGATGTACCCTACTGTGACTCTCAGATGTCCTGTAGTTTTATTTGTTGTTAAGCTGTACAGATGCACCCTACTGTGACTTTCAGATATCCTGTAGTTTTTATTTGTTGTTAAGCTGTACATATGTACTCTACTGTGAGTCTCAGATGTCCAGTAGTTTTATTTATTGTTAAGCTGTACAGATGTACCCTACTGTGACTCTCAGATGTCCAGTAGTTTTATCTGTTGTTAAGCTGTAAAGATGTACCCTATTGTGACTCTCAGATGTCCTGTAGTTCTTTTTGTTGTTAATCTGTACAGATGTACCCTACTTTGACTCTCAGATGTCCAGTAGTTTTTATTTATTGTTAAGCTGTACATATGTACCCTACTGTGACTCTCAGATGTCCTGTAGTTTTATTTGTTGTTAAGCTATACAGATGTACCCTACTGTCAGTCTCAGTTGTCCTGTAGTTTTATTTGTTGTTAAGCTGTACAGATGTACCCTACTGTGACTCTCAGATGTCCTGTAGTTTTATTGGTTTTTAAGCTGTAGAGATGTACCCTACTGTGACTCTCACATGTCCAGTAGTTTTTATTTATTGTTTAGATATACAGATGTACCCTACTGTGACTCTCAGATGTCCTGTAGCTTTATTTGTTCTTAAGCTGTACAGATGTACCCTACTGTGACTCTCAGATGTCCTGTAGTTTTATTTGTTGTTAAGCTGTACAGATGTACTCTACTGTGACTCTGATGTCCAGTAGTTTTTATTTATTGTTAAGCTGTACAGATGTACCCTACTGTGACTCTCAGATGTCCAGTAGTTTTTATTTATTGTTAAGCTGTACAGATGTACTCTACTGTGACTCTCAGATGGCCTGTAGTTTTTATTTGTTGTTAAGCTGTACAGATGTACCCTACTGTGACTCTCAGATGTCCTGTAGTTTTATTTGTTGTTAAGCTGTACAGATGCACCCTACTGTGACTCTGATATCCTGTAGTTTTTATTTGTTGTTAAGCTGTACAGATGTACCCTACTGTGACTCTCAGATGTCCTGTAGTTCTTTTTGTTGTTAATCTGTACAGATGTACCCTATTGTGACTCTCTGATGTCCTGTAGTTTTATTAGTTGTTAAGCTGTACAGATGTACCCTACTGTGACTCTCAGATGTCCAGTAGTTTTTTTTATTGTTAAGCTGTACAGATGTACTCTACTGTGACTCTCAGATGGCCTGTAATTTGTATTTGTTGTTAAGCTGTACAGATGTACCATATTGTGACTCTCATATGTCCTGTAGTTCTTTTTGTTGTTAAGCTGTACAGATGTACCCTACTGTGACTCTCAGATGTCCTGTAGTTCTTTTTGTTGTTAATCTGTACAGATGTACCCTATTGTGACTCTCTGATGTCCTGTAGTTTTATTTGTTGTTAAGCTGTACAGATTTACCCTACTGTGACTCTCAGATGTCCTGTAGTTTTATTTGTTCTTAAGCAGTACAGATGTACCCTACTGTGACTCTCAGATGTCCTGTAGTTTTATTTATTGTTAATCTGTACATATGTACTCTACTGTGACTCTAATGTGTAGTAGTTTTATTTAATGTTAAGCTGTACATATGTACCCTACTGTGACTCTCAGATGTCCGGTAGTTTTATTTGTTGTTAAGCTGTACAGATGTACCCTACTGTGACTCTCAGATATCCTATAGTTTTTATTTGTTGTTAAGCTGTACAGATATACTCTACTGTGACTCTCAGATGTCCTGTAGTTTTTATTTATTGTTTAGATGTACAGATGTACCCTACTGTGACTCTCAGATGTCCTGTCGCTTTATTTGTTCTTAAGCTGTACAGATGTACCCTACTGTGACTCTCAGATGTCCTGTAGTTTTATTTGTTGTTAAGCTGTACAGATATACCCTACTTTGACTCTCAGATGTCCAGTAGTTTTTATTTATTGTTAAGCTGTACATATGTACCCTACTGTGACTCTCAGATGTCCTGTAGTTTTATTTGTTGTTAAGCTATACAGATGTACCCTACTGTCAGTCTCAGATGTCCTGTAGTTTTATTTGTTGTTAAGCTGTACAGATGTACCCTACTGTGACTCTCAGATGTCCTGTAGTTTTATTTGTTTTTAAGCTGTAGAGATGTACCCTACTGTGACTCTCACATGTCCAGTAGTTTTTATTTATTGTTTAGATATACAGATGTACCCTACTGTGACTCTCAGATGTCCTGTAGCTTTATTTGTTCTTAAGCTGTACAGATGTACCCTACTGTGACTCTCAGATGTCCTGTAGTTTTATTTGTTGTTAAGCTGTACAGATGTACTCTACTGTGACTCTGATGTCCAGTAGTTTTTATTTATTGTTAAGCTGTACAGATGCACCCTACTGTGACTCTCAGATGTCCAGTAGTTTTTATTTATTGTTAAGCTGTACAGATGTACTCTACTGTGACTCTCAGATGGCCTGTAGTTTTTATTTGTTGTTAAGCTGTACAGATGTACCCTACTGTGACTCTCAGGTGGCCTGTATTTTTATTTATTGTTAAGTTGTACAGATGTACCCTACTGTGACTCTCAGATATCCTGTATTTTTTATTGGTTGTTAAGCTGTACAGATGTACCCTACTGTGACTCTCAGATTGCCTGTAGTTTTTATTTGTTGTTAAGCTGTACAGATCAACCCTACTGTGACTCTCAGATGTCCTGTAGTTTTATTTGTTGTTAAGCTGTACAGATATACCCTACTGTGACTCACAGATGTCCTCTAGTTTTATTTGTTGTTAAGCTGTACAGATGTACCCTACTGTGACCCTCAGATGTCCCGTAGTTGTATTTGTTGTTAAGCTGTACAGATGTAACCTACTGTGACTCTGAGATGTCCTGTAGTTTTTATGTATTGTTAAACTGTACAGATGTAACCTACTGTGACTCTCAGATGTCCTGTAGTTTTTATTTATTGTTAAAAAGTACAGATGTACTCTATTGTGACTCTCAGATAGACTGTAGTTTTTATTTATTGTCAAGCTGTACAGATGTACCCTACTGTGACTCTCAGCTGTCCTGTAGTTTTATTTATTGTTAAGCTATACAGATGTACCTTACTGTGACTCTCAGATGTCTTGTAGTTTTATTTGTTGTTAAGATGTACATATGTACCCTACTATGACTCTCAGATGTCCTGTAGTTTTATTTGTTGTTAAGCTGTACAGATGTACCCTACTGTGACTCTCAGATGTCCTGTAGTTTTATTTGTTGTTAAGCTGTACTGATGTACCCTACTATGACTCTCAGATGTCCTGTAGTTTTATTTGTTGTTAAGCTGTACAGATGTACCCTACTGTGACTCTCAGATGACCTGTAGTTTTATTTGTTGTTAAGCTGTACATATATACTCTACTGTGACTTTCAAATGGCCTGTAGTTTTTATTTGTTGTTTAGCTGTACAGATGTACCCTACTGTGACTCTCAGGTGGCCTTTATTTTTATTTATTGTTAAGTTGTACAGATGTACCCTACTGTGACTCTCAGATATCCTGTATTTTTTATTTGTTGTTAAGCTATACAGATGTACCCTACTGTGACTCTCAGATGGCCTGTAGTTTTTATTTGTTGTTAAGCTGTACAGATGTACCCTACTGTGACTTTCTGATGTCCTGTAGTTTTATTTGTTGTTAAGCTGTACAGATGTAACATACTGTGACTCTCAGATGTCTGTAGTTTCTATTTATTGTTAAGCTGTACAGATGTACCCTACTGTGACTCTCAGATGTCCTGTAGTTTTTATTTATTGTTAAGCTGTACAGATGTACCCTACTGTGACTCTCAGATGTCCTGTAGTTTTATTTGTTGTTAAGCTGTACAGATGCACCCTACTGTGACTTTCAGATATCCTGTAGTTTTTATTTGTTGTTAAGCTGTACATATGTACTCTACTGTGAGTCTCAGATGTCCAGTAGTTTTATTTATTGTTAAGCTGTACAGATGTACCCTACTGTGACTCTCAGATGTCCAGTAGTTTTATCTGTTGTTAAGCTGTAAAGATGTACCCTATTGTGACTCTCAGATGTCCTGTAGTTCTTTTTGTTGTTAATCTGTACAGATGTACCCTACTTTGACTCTCAGATGTCCAGTAGTTTTTATTTATTGTTAAGCTGTACATATGTACCCTACTGTGACTCTCAGATGTCCTGTAGTTTTATTTGTTGTTAAGCTATACAGATGTACCCTACTGTCAGTCTCAGTTGTCCTGTAGTTTTATTTGTTGTTAAGCTGTACAGATGTACCCTACTGTGACTCTCAGATGTCCTGTAGTTTTATTGGTTTTTAAGCTGTAGAGATGTACCCTACTGTGACTCTCACATGTCCAGTAGTTTTTATTTATTGTTTAGATATACAGATGTACCCTACTGTGACTCTCAGATGTCCTGTAGCTTTATTTGTTCTTAAGCTGTACAGATGTACCCTACTGTGACTCTCAGATGTCCTGTAGTTTTATTTGTTGTTAAGCTGTACAGATGTACTCTACTGTGACTCTGATGTCCAGTAGTTTTTATTTATTGTTAAGCTGTACAGATGTACCCTACTGTGACTCTCAGATGTCCAGTAGTTTTTATTTATTGTTAAGCTGTACAGATGTACTCTACTGTGACTCTCAGATGGCCTGTAGTTTTTATTTGTTGTTAAGCTGTACAGATGTACCCTACTGTGACTCTCAGATGTCCTGTAGTTTTATTTGTTGTTAAGCTGTACAGATGCACCCTACTGTGACTCTGATATCCTGTAGTTTTTATTTGTTGTTAAGCTGTACAGATGTACCCTACTGTGACTCTCAGATGTCCTGTAGTTCTTTTTGTTGTTAATCTGTACAGATGTACCCTATTGTGACTCTCTGATGTCCTGTAGTTTTATTAGTTGTTAAGCTGTACAGATGTACCCTACTGTGACTCTCAGATGTCCAGTAGTTTTTTTTATTGTTAAGCTGTACAGATGTACTCTACTGTGACTCTCAGATGGCCTGTAATTTGTATTTGTTGTTAAGCTGTACAGATGTACCATATTGTGACTCTCATATGTCCTGTAGTTCTTTTTGTTGTTAAGCTGTACAGATGTACCCTACTGTGACTCTCAGATATCCTGTAGTTTTATTTGTTGTTAAGCTGTACAGATGTACCCTACTGTGACCCTCAGATGTCCTGTAGTTTTATTTGTTGTTAAGCTGTACAGATGTAACCTACTGTGACTCTCAGATGTCTGTAGTTTCTATTTATTGTTAAGCTGTACAGATGTACCCTACTGTGACTCTCAGATGTCCTGTAGTTTTTATTTATTGTTAAGCTGTACAGATGTACCCTACTGTGACTCTCAGATGTCCTGTAGTTTTATTTGTTGTTAAGCTGTACAGATGCACCCTACTGTGACTTTCAGATATCCTGTAGTTTTATTTGTTGTTAAGCTGTACAGATGCACCCTACTGTGACTTTCAGATATCCTGTAGTTTTTATTTGTTGTTAAGCTGTACAGATGTACCCTACTATGACTCTCAGATGTCCTGTAGTTTTATTTGTTGTTAAGCTGTACATATGTACTCTACTGTGAGTCTCAGATGTCCAGTAGTTTTATTTATTGTTAAGCTGTACAGATGTACCCTACTGTGACTCTCAGATGTCCAGTAGTTTTATCTGTTGTTAAGCTGTACAGATGTACCCTATTGTGACTCTCAGATGTCCTGTAGTTCTTTTTGTTGTTAATCTGTACAGATGTACCCTATTGTGACTCTCTGATGTCCTGTAGTTTTATTTGTTGTTAAGCTGTACAGATTTACCCTACTGTGACTCTCAGATGTCCTGTAGTTTTATTTGTTCTTAAGCAGTACAGATGTACCCTACTGTGACTCTCAGATGTCCTGTAGTTTTATTTATTGTTAATCTGTACATATGTACTCTACTGTGACTCTAATGTGTAGTAGTTTTATTTAATGTTAAGCTGTACATATGTACCCTACTGTGACTCTCAGATGTCCTGTAGTTTTATTTGTTGTTAAGCTGTACAGATGTACCCTACTGTGACTCTCAGATATCCTATAGTTTTTATGTGTTGTTAAGCTGTACAGATATACTCTACTGTGACTCTCAGATGTCCTGTAGTTTTTATTTATTGTTTAGATGTACAGATGTACCCTACTGTGACTCTCAGATGTCCTGTCGCTTTATTTGTTCTTAAGCTGTACAGATGTACCCTACTGTGACTCTCAGATGTCCTGTAATTTTATTTGTTGTTAAGCTGTACAGATATACCCTACTTTGACTCTCAGATGTCCAGTAGTTTTTATTTATTGTTAAGCTGTTCATATGTACCCTACTGTGACTCTCAGATGTCCTGTAGTTTTATTTGTTGTTAAGCTATACAGATCTACCCTACTGTCAGTCTCAGATGTCCTGTAGTTTTATTTGTTGTTAAGCTGTACAGATGTACCCTACTGTGACTCTCAGATGTCCTGTAGTTTTATTTGTTTTTAAGCTGTAGAGATGTACCCTACTGTGACTCTCACATGTCGAGTAGTTTTTATTTATTGTTTAGATATACAGATGTACCCTACTGTGACTCTCAGATGTCCTGTAGCTTTATTTGTTCTTAAGCTGTACAGATGTACCCTACTGTGACTCTCAGATGTCCAGTAGTTTTTATTTATTGTTAAGCTGTACAGATGTACTCTACTGTGACTCTCAGATGGCCTGTAGTTTTTATTTGTTGTTAAGCTGAACAGATGTACCCTACTGTGACTCTCAGATGTCCTGTAGTTTTTATTTATTGTTAAGCTGTACAGATGTACCCTACTGTGACTCTCAGATGTCCTGTAGTTTTATTTGTTGTTAAGCTGTACAGATGCACCCTACTGTGACTTTCAGATATCCTGTAGTTTTTATTTGTTGTTAAGCTGTACAGATGTACCCTACTATGACTCTCAGATGTCCTGTAGTTTTATTTGTTGCTAAGCTGTACATATGTACTCTACTGTGAGTCTCAGATGTCCAGTAGTTTTATTTATTGTTAAGCTGTACAGATGTACCCTACTGTGACTCTCAGATGTCCAGTAGTTTTATCTGTTGTTAAGCTGTACAGATGTACCCTATTGTGACTCTCAGATGTCCTGTAGTTCTTTTTGTTGTTAATCTGTACAGATGTACCCTATTGTGACTCTCATATGTCCTGTAGTTTTATTTGTTGTTAAGCTGTACAGATGTACCCTACTGTGACTCTCAGATGTCCTGTAGTTTTATTTGCTCTTAAGCAGTACAGATGTACCCTACTGTGACTCTCAGATGTCCTGTAGTATTATTTATTGTTAATCTGTACATATGTACTCTACTGTGACTCTGATGTCCAGTAGTTTTTATTTAATGTTAAGCTGTACAGATGTACCCTACTGTGACTCTCAGATGTCCTGTAGTTTTTATTTATTGTTAAGCTGTACAGATGTACCCTACTGTGACTCTCAGATGTCCTGTAGTTTTATTTGTTGTTAAGCTGTACAGATGCACCCTACTGTGACTTTCAGATATCCTGTAGTTTTTATTTGTTGTTAAGCTGTACAGATGTACCCTACTATGACTCTCAGATGTCCTGTAGTTTTATTTGTTGTTAAGATGTACATATGTACTCTACTGTGAGTCTCAGATGTCCAGTAGTTTTATTTATTGTTAAGCTGTACAGATGTACCCTACTGTGACTCTCAGATGTCCAGTAGTTTTATCTGTTGTTAAGCTGTACAGATGTACCCTATTGTGACTCTCAGATGTCCTGTAGTTCTTTTTGTTGTTAATCTGTAAAGATGTACCGTATTGTGACTCTCTGATGTCCTGTAGTTTTATTTGTTGTTAAGCTGTACAGATTTACCCTACTGTGACTCTCAGATGTCCTGTAGTTTTATTTGTTCTTAAGCAGTACAGATGTACCCTACTGTGACTCTCAGATGTCCTGTAGTTTTATTTATTGTTAATCTGTACATATGTACTCTACTGTGACTCTGATGTCTAGTAGTTTTTATTTAATGTTAAGCTGTACATATGTACCCTACTGTGACTCTCAGATATCCTGTAGTTTTTATTTGTTGTTAAGCTGTACAGATATACCCTACTGTGACTCTCAGATGTCCTGTAGTTTTTATTTATTGTTTAGATGTACAGATGTACCCTACTGTGACTCTCAGATGTCCTGTCGCTTTATTTGTTCTTAAGCTGTACAGATGTACCCTACTGTGACTCTCAGATGTCCTGTAGTTTTATTTGTTGTTAAGCTATACAGATGTACCCTACTGTCAGTCTCAGATGTCCTGTAGTTTTATTTGTTGTTAAGCTGTACAGATGTACCCTACTGTGACTCTCAGATGTCCTGTAGTTTTATTGGTTTTTAAGCTGTAGAGATGTACCCTACTGTGACTCTCACATGTCCAGTAGTTTTTATTTATTGTTTAGATATACAGATGTACCCTACTGTGACTCTCAGATGTCCTGTAGCTTTATTTGTTCTTAAGCTGTACAGATGTACCCTACTGTGACTCTCAGATGTCCTGTAGTTTTATTTGTTGTTAAGCTGTACAGATGTACTCTACTGTGACTCTGATGTCCAGTAGTTTTTATGTATTGTTAAACTGTACAGATGTAACCTACTGTGACTCTCAGATGTCCTGTAGTTTTTATTTATTGTTAAAAAGTACAGATGTACTCTATTGTGACTCTCAGATAGACTGTAGTTTTTATTTATTGTCAAGCTGTACAGATGTACCCTACTGTGACTCTCAGCTGTCCTGTAGTTTTATTTATTGTTAAGCTATACAGATGTACCTTACTGTGACTCTCAGATGTCTTGTAGTTTTATTTGTTGTTAAGATGTACATATGTACCCTACTGTGACTCTCAGATGTCTGTAGTTTCTATTTATTGTTAAGCTGTACAGATGTACCCTACTGTGACTCTCAGATGTCCTGTAGTTTTTATTTATTGTTAAGCTGTACAGATGTACCCTACTGTGACTCTCAGATGTCCTGTAGTTTTATTTGTTGTTAAGCTGTACAGATGCACCCTACTGTGACTTTCAGATATCCTGTAGTTTTTATTTGTTGTTAAGCTGTACAGATGTACCCTACTATGACTCTCAGATGTCCTGTAGTTTTATTTGTTGTTAAGCTGTACATATGTACTCTACTGTGAGTCTCAGATGTCCAGTAGTTTTATTTATTGTTAAGCTGTACAGATGTACCCTACTGTGACTCTCAGATGTCCAGTAGTTTTATCTGTTGTTAAGCTGTACAGATGTACCCTATTGTGACTCTCAGATGTCCTGTAGTTCTTTTTGTTGTTAATCTGTACAGATGTACCCTATTGTGACTCTCTGATGTCCTGTAGTTTTATTTGTTGTTAAGCTGTACATATGTACCCTACTGTGACTCTCAGATGTCCTGTAGTTTTATTTGTTGTTAAGCTGTACAGATGTACCCTACTGTGACTCTCAGATATCCTATAGTTTTTATTTGTTGTTAAGCTGTACAGATATACTCTACTGTGACTCTCAGATGTCCTGTAGTTTTTATTTATTGTTTAGATGTACAGATGTACCCTACTGTGACTCTCAGATGTCCTGTCGCTTTATTTGTTCTTAAGCTGTACAGATGTACCCTACTGTGACTCTCAGATGTCCTGTAGTTTTATTTGTTGTTAAGCTGTACAGATATACCCTACTTTGACTCTCAGATGTCCAGTAGTTTTTATTTATTGTTAAGCTGTACATATGTACCCTACTGTGACTCTCAGATGTCCTGTAGTTTTATTTGTTGTTAAGCTATACAGATGTACCCTACTGTCAGTCTCAGATGTCCTGTAGTTTTATTTGTTGTTAAGCTGTACAGATGTACCCTACTGTGACTCTCAGATGTCCTGTAGTTTTATTTGTTTTTAAGCTGTAGAGATGTACCCTACTGTGACTCTCACATGTCGAGTAGTTTTTATTTATTGTTTAGATATACAGATGTACCCTACTGTGACTCTCAGATGTCCTGTAGCTTTATTTGTTCTTAAGCTGTACAGATGTACCCTACTGTGACTCTCAGATGTCCAGTAGTTTTTATTTATTGTTAAGCTGTACAGATGTACTCTACTGTGACTCTCAGATGGCCTGTAGTTTTTATTTGTTGTTAAGCTGTACAGATGTACTCTACTGTGACTCTCAGATGTCCTGTAGTTTTTATTTATTGTTAAGCTGTACAGATGTACCCTACTGTGACTCTCAGATGTCCTGTAGTTTTATTTGTTGTTAAGCTGTACAGATGCACCCTACTGTGACTTTCAGATATCCTGTAGTTTTTATTTGTTGTTAAGCTGTACAGATGTACCCTACTATGACTCTCAGATGTCCTGTAGTTTTATTTGTTGCTAAGCTGTACATATGTACTCTACTGTGAGTCTCAGATGTCCAGTAGTTTTATTTATTGTTAAGCTGTACAGATGTACCCTACTGTGACTCTCAGATGTCCTCTAGTTTTATTTGTTGTTAAGCTGTACAGATGTACCCTACTGTGACCCTCAGATGTCCTCTAGTTTTATTTGTTGTTAAGCTGTACAGATGTACCCTACTGTGACCCTCAGATGTCCTGTAGTTTTATTTGTTGTTAAGCTGTACAGATGTAACCTACTGTGACTCTCAGATGTCCTGTATTTTTTATTTGTTGTTAAGCTGTACAGATGTACCCTACTGTGACTCTCAGATAGCCTGTAGTTGTATGTGTTTGGAGTCAGTGGTGTGCTCAGTCCTCTCTGTAGTTAAGTAATATATTTGTTGGGTGCTCTTTGGTCCAAGGTTAGTAGTTTTAGATGAGGAAAAGAGAACAAATCTCTCTGAGCAAAGGCACTCCATGTAATTAAAATGTCTTTATTGGAACTTGGACATATCCAAAAAGGACCTAAAAAAGCCCACGCGTAGCGGCTCGGGCCTTCTGCAGGGCATAGTTAGACACAACAGGAGTGAATGGTTTTTGTGCAGCACAGAGCACAGGTGGTAGTTGCTTGACTGGATTTGAAGCAGCCAATTGCTAAGCCCCGTCCCTCACACAGATCCTAGATAGCAGTCACGTGCCAAACACAGTTCTTTGTAAAAAGAAAACAAAAACACAGATTAAGTGTACACACACCCACAACTACTATAGCACAATAAAGGTACATGTTCACAGTGACTCGGAAAGACAGTAGACTATAAATTAGACATTTTTTATAAAAAAGGCCTAACATTGCCTTAAAATTCCAGATCCAAAAAGTTTCCTGCTGCAGCAACTTTTTCAATCTATCCCCCCCACGTACAGCTTTATTTATCATCTCAATACCCTGGACTCTTAAGGATGAAGGGTCGCTATGGTGCATTTCTCTATAGTGTTTGGCCATTGGATAATCTTCATTGTTGATCCTTATTGCATGTTTGTGTTCAGAAAAACGTTCTTTTAATTTCCTCTTTGTCCTACCTACGTAAAAGCACCCACATGGGCACTGTAGGCGATATACAACAAACTCAGCATTACAACTGATAAAGCCATTGGTTTTGTATTCTTTTGGGGTTTTCAGGTCAAGGAATGTCTTGCACTGAATGACACCCACACAGTGTTTACATGATCCTTAAGAGTCCAGGGTATTGAGTTGATAAATAAAGCTGTACGTGGGGGGGATAGATTGAAAAAGTTGCTGCAGCAGGAAACTTTTTGGATCTGGAATTTTAAGGCAATGGAATATCCCGGTTTGAAGGAGGAGATAGACTATAGGCCTTTTTTATAAAAATGTCTAATTTATAGTCTACTGTCTTTCCGAGTCACTGTGAACATGTACCTTTATTGTGCTATAGTTGTGGGTGTGTGTACACTTAATCTGTGTTTTTGTTTTCTCTTTACAAAGAACTGTGTTTGGCACGTGACTGCGCTCTAGGATCCGTGTGCGGGGCGGGTCTTAGTGAGGGGCGGGTCTTAGTGAGGGGCGGGTCTTAGCAATTGGCTGCTTCAGATCCAATCAAGTAACTACCACCTGTGCTCTGTGCTGCACAAAAAACATTCACCCCTGCTTTGCCTCACACGGAGTGCCTTGCTCAGAGAGATTTGTTCTCTTTTCCTCATCGAGCCTGTACTTGTATTTGTTGTTAAACTGTACAGATGTACCCTACTGTGACTGTGAAGTAAAAAAATATATATCAGTAAGGCAAAGAGTCCACTTGATTTACCTATAAAACACACTCGCACACACATGCACACACATATGCACAAACACACACAAACACAAAGATACTGTAGTGTGTGATACTAGCTGACAGACTCATGAGAGTTGCGTGATGGAACACACAGTACCTAGAGGTTAACATTTCTGGTGTCCTTCTGGTAAGTTGACGTTGTCTTGTATTTTTTGTGATTAAGGACCAGTTTGACAATCTTGAGAGGTATACAAGCTGGGGGATTGACTTCCTGGAGCGCTACACAAAGTTTGTCAAGGAACGGGCCGACATTGAACTCAGCTATGCCAAACAGATCAGGTAACTACAACAAACACACAACTTCCCACCTTAAAGATCAGATAACTACAACAAACACACAACTTCCCACCTTAAAGATCAGGTAACTACAATAAACACACAACTTCCCACCTGAAAGATCAGGTAGCTAAAATAAACACACAACTTCCCACCTTAAAGATCAGGTAACTACAATAAACACACAACTTCCCACCTTAAAGATCAGGTAACTACTATAAACACACAACTTCCCACCTTAAAAATCAGGTAGCTACAATAAACACACAACTTCCCACCTGAAAGATCAGGTAGCTAAAATAAACACACAACTTTTCACCTTAAAGATCAGGTAACTACAATAAACACACAACTTCCCACCTTAAAGATCAGATAACTACAACAAACACACAACTTCCCACCTTAAAGATCAGGTAACTACAACAAACACACAACTTCCCACCTTAAAGATCAGGTGACTACAATAAACACACAACTTCCCACCTGAAAGATCAGGTAACTACAACAAACACACAATTTCCCACCTTAAAGATCAGATAACTACAATAAACACACAACTTCCCACCTTAAAGATCAGGTAACTACAATAAACACACAACTTCCCACCTTAAAGATCAGGTAGCTACAATAAACACACAACTTCCCACCTTAAAGATCAGGTAACTACAATAAACACACAACTTCCCACCTTAAAAATCAGGTAACTACAATAAACACACAACTTCCCACCTGAAAGTTCAGGTAGCTACAATAAACACACAACTTTTCACCTTAAAGATCAGGTAACTACAATAAACACACAACTTCCCACCTTAAAGATCAGGTAACTACAATAAACACACAACTTCCCACCTGAAAGATCAGGTAGCTACAATAAACACACAACTTCCCACCTTAAAGTTCAGGTAACTACAATAAACACACACCTTCCCACCTTAAAGATCAGGTAAATAAAAAAACAACAAAAAAAACCATGTAAAGTTGGTAAAAATCATGTAAAGTTTGGTAAAAACCATGTAAAGTTGGTAAAAACAATGTAAAGTTGGTAAAAACAATGTAAAGTTTGGTAAAAAAAACCATGTAAAGTTTGGTAAAAACCATGTAAAGTTGGGGAAAACAATGTAAAATTTGGTTAAAAAAAACCAACCATGTAAAGTTTGGTAAAAATCATGTAAAGTTGGGTAAAAACCATGTAAAGTTTGGTAAAAACCATGTAAAGTTGGGTAAAAACCATGTAAAGTTTGTTAAAAACCATGTAAAGTTGGGTAAAAACCATGTAAAGTTGGGTAAAAACCATGTAAAGTTTGCTAAAAACCATGTAAAGTTGTGTAAAAACCATGGTCTTGGTGGTCTGTGATGTTAGCATAGCAGGATAAACACACAATACCATTTTGGACCTGTTGATTATCAGCATTGACAGACACAGACATACAGACACAGACACAGTAAGAGAGAGACCCATGGACACAGAGACAGACAGACAGACACAGACAGACAGAGACACACTGACAGAGAGACAGACCGACACCCAGACACCGACACACAGACAGAAACAGACACACAGACGCACAGACATGTGTGTGTGTGTGTTTGAGTATATATATATATATATATATATATATATATATATATATATATATATATATATATATATATTCACACCACATGCCTCAGAAAACTTCTTGGCGTAAAGTGGGATGACAAGATCCCTGACACAGAGGTCCTCACTCGCTCTGGACTGCCGAGTATACACACCATCCTCATGCAATCCCAGCTTCGTTGGGTGGGCCACGTATTTCGCCTGCCAGACCACCGGCTCCCAGAGAAACTGTTATATGGTGAACTCAAGCAAGGCAAATGCTCCCATGGTGGTCAAAACAAGCGTTTCAAAGACATCTTGTAGCGCCGCATTATGTAATAATGTAACAAATTTTCACATCATTATGTATTAACGCCACATTTCGTAATAACTTGCCACATTTTGTAATAAAATTCTTGAACGCAATATGTAATAAAGTTTGCCGCATTTTGTAATAAGTTGTTGCATATTGCACCGGTTATTACAAAATGCGGATGTTACACTTTTTTATGAAGAAAATGTAATAATTTGGTGCATTATATAATAAACCACCAAAATTTATGTCTTGATTTGAAAAAAACATAACGTCAGAACAACATTGATTTTAAGCATTCTAGCATGACTCAACTAAGAATTAATTTTACAAACTAGTAAGATGTTTCATTAGTCAAAACTTATTCAAATATAACTGTTTACTATAATCATAGAGAATGTGTTTGAATGTTCAGAGACAAAAACTGCACTAAATGTGTGTTACAGACACAAACATTATCAGTGCACTGAAATGTCAGGAGACATACACACATCTGCATTATGTTATGCATATATACGTGATAGAAAGCAGACAAAAGAAAGAAACAAATATGGAATAGAAAAAACTTTATTCCAGTTCCATTTGTGTTAATGCAACATAGTTGTCCTTTTCTATAGTGGTTAACAATAGTATAAACTGACTAAAAACAGCCTAAACAATCTTTCAAATCAAAATGAGATATTTCTAATCATGTTATTAAAATAAAAAAGAAGGCTAGTCACACTTGCCGATTAACAAAAAGATTTGCAATATTTCCAATATACAAGAAATTTACTTACAACTTGAAAAAAAAACATCTTCTCTAGTAGCAACAGTAGAAATACCTTTTCCTCCAACATAGACTTCTCTTAAAACAACCATCACTTAGTAAGATTAAAGATAAACAGTCAGAAAATTATTGAACTAGGTACAACAGACACATACTGTTCAAGGTTAAATGTGATCTGTCACATTTGGAAGTTCCTCCTATCATTCTTTCCTTTATTCATTCACTATTTACATCATATCTCTCCTTCCTTCCTTCCTTCCTTCCTTCCTTCCTTCCTTCCTTCCTTCCTTCCTTCCCATACTATGTTTTCCAAAAAATGTCCTTGATTTTGAAATGTCCACAGCTTGTGTGCCTCAACAAGACCCAGGCCCTCATCCACTTGCTATTTTTTCCAAATAGCTCCTTTAATCTCGCTGAGAGACCACTCCCACGTCCAGCTGATTTATATAGCTTCATAATACTAATGACACTGCCACTGTCATGTTCCAACTGAAGGCTTTCAGCTAAAGATTCCCTGATGTAGATTTGAGGAAGAAATCGTGATGCAAGGTCTTGAAAAAGTTTAGAAACCCTGTTGAATACACCGAGCATTGACATGTCAGCATGTAGTGTCAACTGAATAACTTATGCAAGCAATTCTGTCGGCAGGTTGTGCATGTCACAATTTCCATCATCATATAGAAGGGCATCATCATGGGGTATATCCAGGGGATCATGATGGTGTTCATCCAGAGCACAGTCATCTGGTTCATCCATGAAATGGTGATGGTTTTCAACAAACGTAGCATCATGGCATTCATTCAGGGCATCATCATGGAGAACATCTGGTTCATCATCTTCTTGGTTTGATCCATTCTCATATCTTTGACATGTCCTTTCCCTCTCAGCTTCCACAATATTCTCAATGAATGAAGACGCTGACCCCTCCAGACTAAGATAATGTGCTCCATGCTCCTCTGCAATATGTCCAAGGACCAGCAATGGCAAGCTTTATGAGTATGTGTTAGACTGAGATATAATAGAAGAGGCATCAGTTCCCAGTGTGGAGATAATGAGAAATTGGACACTGAAAATCTCAGCTGCCCTTTGTAGTGTGATGTGATCTCCATAGGTCCCAAATTGTGACATGCTATCCAAGTATACATCCAAGTCATTTCCATCAACATAGTGAGACAAAGGTGTTCCATTTACGGTAAATGGATTAGACCTGAGATCTTGAACTATTTCATCCCTTAGGGTTGCTGCTGATCTGAATATTCCTAATGAAGCAAGCTGATCAGCTATGGCACTAAACTGGCAATTTCCATCGGGTGCTGGGTCAAACCGTACACTCACATCTAAGGAGCTATAGTCCCTCAGTCTGTCTTCATGTGTGTATGTCATCAAAAGTGGATGCAAAGTTAGAACTGACTTCGAAGATTTAGAGCGCTTTTTTTCTTGTTGCCGTGTTGTACTGATCACATCAGAAACAAAGAACCATTTTTCATGCACTTTAGCATCACCAGGAATCTTGAACTGAACTTTGTATTTTGAAAGCTTTATGTTACGTTTCATGATCCTACCAGGCAACACGCGATACCGTTTTGAAACTCGATGGGCACCATCTTTCACTCTCACCAAAACAGCTTCACTGACATGATAAACAGATGGAGGATTTTGTTTAGATGCATGCCGGATCATCCGTTTACTGCAATGCTCAGTGGCTTTCTTTGCCATTTGTCTTTGTCTTCTTCGTTTTTCCTCAAATCTGAGCCGCTGTTTCAGGGAGGGTAAATTACTTTGTAGATCATTTGTGGATTGTTCACCAATGCCACTGGATGGAGAACCTGCCAGGGGATGCATCACCGTGTTACTTTTTCTCCCATAGTATACTTGAAATGGAGACATCCAACTTAAAACTTCCTTTGGGTCTTCATTTAGCACTCGGGAATATGACGGCAAATGTTTAACCCAGTTAACCCCTTTCCTCTGACAATTCACAAGGTCATACATGATCTTTTTCCTCAGCACTCTGTGGGTCCTCTCTACCTTTCCTTGGCTTTGGGGATGGTACGGTGAACTCTCAATTGTTCTCACTTGCATTGATTCCATCAGCCTTCGCACAGCTCCTTTAAACTCTCTGCCTTGATCATGCTGCAAAACTTGAGGTGGGCCATGTTCAGTGTAGATATCATAAAGATGTCTTGCAATCTCTGAGCTGTCTTTACTTTTTAATGGTTTAAGCCATGTGTATCGACTAAAGACATCAATCACAGTGAGGATGTATCGATATGTGAAATGGCCATGCTTGATCTTCCACTTTCCCATATCAAGGAGGTCAATCTGATGCCGATCCTGTACTTCTTTGGCCCTGATGGGCCTCGGAATGGGTTTATTTCCAAATCTAGCCTTGTGGAGTTGGTAGCGTCTGGAGCAGTCCAGTGTTTTTTGAACCTTTCTTTCACTAATGCCAGAGTGTTGCTCATTTAGTCGCTTATTCAGCTTCCTCGCACCTGATCCCTTTGTGTCATCCAGACCTTTTTTTACAATGCCACCAACTGCAGACTTCATAGCTACTGGCTTCCCGGCACATAGCAAGGTCTCTCCATCCTCGCTCAGAGAGTAGAGATTCCTATTTCTCCACAGCCTCACCAGAGCACTTTGTTGCACTCTTGTACGTGCATTGACAGGAACATTGAACTCTCCCTTTAGTTTCTTCACAATGACTTCATAGACATATTTAGTCATTGATTGTTGTTGTCCATATCCAATGCAGACAACCCAAAGGGTACAGGCCACAATTATGCTGAACTGTAGAGCTGTCAAAAAATATTTTGTTTAATTGAATATATCACGTTGTTGTATTATGTTATAGCGGTAACTTACAGTAGTTTGCTGTTATTGGTCCCCGAAATTAATCTGTCATTTCAGAAACTTTCTAAAACCAATCTAGCATCTGCTAGTTTAGCTTATCATTGCTAATCAGATCATGGTTACTAACTTAAAAGTTTGGGCTTTAATCTGTTAGCATTTTATATTAGTTGCAAATCAATCAACATACATTTCTGAGAGATTCTCTGAATCTGAAATCTGATATTTGTTCATACCTTTCATCGTGTTGCCTTTCAAATATTTTCCATCTTAAGTGGTCAGAGGGCATGGCAAAACTGAAGCCAAAGTGTTTGGATCTCCTCCTGGTGGCTGGCTTTAGTACACGCACACATGCTATCACCACTATGTTGTGAACCAAACCAAAAAATAATGTATAATGCTAGTCCAGTTAGAGAATTTTAATTTTTCCTAATTGTTATACATATTATGAATGTAGATGGACAATGATTTTGATGGTTTATTAAATTAATTAAACTGCATTATTTTTTTTGTTTCATATTTGTTTCTGTCTTTTGTCTGCTTTCTATCACGTATATATGCATAACATAATGCAGATGTGTGTATGTCTCCTGACATTTCAGTGCACTGATAATGTTTGTGTCTGTAACACGCATTTAGTGCAGTTTTTGTCTCTGAACATTCAAACACATTCTCTATGATTATAGTAAACAGTTATATTTGAATAAGTTTTGACTAATGAAACATCTTACTAGTTTGTAAAATTAATTCTTAGTTGTGTCATGCTGGAATGCTTAAAATCAATGTTGTTCTGACGTTATGTTTTTTTCAAATCAAGACACAAATTTTGGTGGTTTATTATATAATGCACCAAATTATTACATTTTCTTCATAAAAAGTGTAACATCCGCATTTTGTAATAACCGGTGCAATATGCAACAACTTATTACAAAATGCGGCAAACTTTATTACATATTGCGTTCAAGAATTTTATTACAAAATGCGGCAAGTTATTACGAAATGTGGCGTTATTACATAATGATGTGAAAATGTACTACATTATTACATAATGCAGCGCTACACACCTTGAAGGTTTCGTTAAAGGCCGTCACCATCAATTACGACACATGGGAACAGAAAGCTCTGAACAGAGGAGAGTGGTGCGCAGCTGTCCAAAATGGTGCCAACACATATGAGGTTGGCAGGACTGCTGCAGCAGAGCGCCGCAGGCAGGCCAGGAAAGACCGTGCCAGCAACCCTCCAGCTACTCCCACTATCCCATGCCCACACTGCCAAAGAACATTCAGGGCACAGATTGGACTAACCAGCCATCTTCGCACCCACAGAATTTGGCCCCTACAGGAAGACTAGACGGTCCTTGTTACTGCGACATATATATTTGTAGCGCCTCCGGTGCAAACTAGGGGTAGCAGTAAAGGTGCTAACATCTAACTAGGTGCGCTGAGGGGTTTGCCTTGACTAACTCACGAGAGGAGTTGATGTGTAGTTGAACAGTTGACACTTTTATTGCCTCACAACTGCAAAATATGCACAACGTTGACTTTTACATAAAGAATTGAAATAAAACAAAATAGAGCTCTTTACATTAAATTAAATAATAAACCAAAGAAAACCTCGTTCAAATCACAACCCTCAATGAGTGTTAGCAGTTTCAGGTGAAATAAAGAAAAGTTCAGTTCCTTGTCCTTCAGTGTATGTGTTGGTCCAAGAGTTCGGGTCCGGATCCGTGAGTGTATTGAATATATTTCAGAGATGACTATTTCTCCCCTGGTAGAGGAAATAGGCTGGTGTGTATGAGTTCTTATCTGGTGTCTGGATGACTGATTCAGGCTTGTCAGATGTTTCCTGGGACAGATCCCACGGTAGGCCACCGCCTCTATGATCGTCCACAGTCTCATGGGGCTGGGCTCGCCATCACTATCTTCCAAATTCTACCTGGTAGTTAAAAAAAAAAAACAATCTACACAAATAGTGCAGAATAGAAAGTATTTCATTTTACATGTTTCTAACATGAGATCTCATTAATTTCTTTTCCTTCAGAACATCTTACAATATGCTTTCTGTTACACTTCTCTGGCTTGAGAACATGTATACAGATAAGTGTTCCTGTTAAACAGGATAAAAATAAATAATTAGGCAATGCAGTGTTTTCTGGTTCAGCGTTCCTCAGCATTGTAAGGAAACCGCCAAGGTCCGTCAGTCCTTGGGGGGGGACAAAAGCACCACACTGCCACCTCCTGGCGAGGCTGAAACCTTACCAGTCCCTGGATTATAGCAAAGGGAGTATTATTGTCATAATGGCTCACAGTGGAATAATAAGCATATTATTAATATAATAATGATATAACCAAAGAAAATAAATAAACAACATAACAGCATACATTACATGTGACCACACATATTGTGGGTGTCACACGCTCACTGACAAAAAGAAATTGACTCCACACATTTCCAAACTTCAAAACCCTCTACATTTTCTGAACACTAGAAGCTAAGTCTAAGGTAAGTATAAGCTCATGTGTGTGTGTGTGTGTGTGTGTGTCTCAGCAGCATGCGGGGTAAATGGGCATGTTTGGGTGTGGGTGTGTACCTATGCGTGTATGATTATCTGTATAAAATGGTGCTGCATATTGCATAGGTGAAGTGTAAGGTAGGATTTGGTGAGGTATAGGATATGGTAGCACCTGGAGCGCTGTGTGGTAAGTCACTGGGTATGTCGGCATCTCCCAGACTGGCATCGATGGTGGTCCATAGGCCCCCACTGCATGGCAGGCTGTTTGGTAAGAGGGCTGGCCTAATGAATTGTACATCAGCATCCTGGTAAGCCTTCTTTCACGAGTGGATCTCCGAGCTTGTGGCTGACTAGCCCAGTCATCATCAGGCTGCTCATTGATTGTTTGAGGGGCTTCTGGCTCATCCTCTTGCTGCAGCACCTCTTCCTGTTCACACTCCATAGGTATTTGGTCTCCAGGTATGTGTCCCTCTTCCATCCATTCCTCCTCATTTGTGCTGTGTCGAGTTTCTCTGTTCTGTTACAGGCATGCTTCCTCTTCTTTCATTGACATGTATACCTCTTCTCGGTTCTCTTTCAGGTATGTGTGCCCTGGTTGGTTCAGATCTTTTGGTGGTTGTTGTGTGATGGGAGACCCTCTGAGGCCCTCGTACAGGCTGTGGTACTGTCCTCTCCAGTCCTCTCCTTACTGGTATTCTCAGCCAGTATGTTGGTTCATCATCCGATGAGTCACTGCTTGGGTTCCATTCACTCTCTTTCCTTGTGTTTGGTTGACTGTTCCTTGTTCTCTGTCGGGGCTGGGGTTCTCTGGATGGAGCAGGTAGGTGTCTGGGTAAGTTCCTCTTTCTTCCAGATGTGGATGTCATTGACTGTCAGGGTAAGTCGACTGGTAGTTCATTGACCAGGTGGAGCAGGTTGCGGTGTAGTGTTCGTACTCTGTGCCCGTCTGTTTCTGAGGCCACTTTGTAGACTGGTCCATCAGCAATCTGCTCCTTCACCACATGAACTTTGTTTTCCCAGTAGGATGTTAGCTTCCCTGGCCCTCGTCTCTCACTCAGATTATGCACAAGGACATGGTCACCTGGTTCAAGCACAACACCCTTTGTGTGCTGGTCATAGTAGCTCTTTGCACGAGCACTTGACTGTTGACTGTTCTCAGAGGTGAGTCTGTAAGCTTCCTTCATTCTTGAGGCCCACTTTTCTGCATAGCCTCTTGGAGAAGTGGTTTCCTCTTCAGTGGCCAATCTGAAGATCATGTCCACAGGCAGACGTGGGTGACAGCCGTACATTAGGTAGAAGGGCGAGAACCCAGTCGCTTCATGCCTGGTACAGTTATAGGCGTGGATGACTTGTGGTAGGTGCTTTTTCCACCTTTCCTTTTTCTTCTCCTCCAGAGTCCTCAGCATTTGCAGCAGAGTCCAGTTGAATCTCTCAGCAGGATTTCCCTGGGGGTGGTAAGGGGTAGTCCTTGAGTGACCCACTCCACTCAGCTGTTGCAGAGTTTTGAAGAGCTCATTCTCAAATTATCTTCCTTGGTCGTGGTGTAGTTCTCATGGGTAGCCGAACCGTGGGATGAAGTCATCAAACAGCTTCTCCGCAGCTGTCTTTCCGGACTTGTTTCTGGTGGCACAGGCCTGAGCAAACCGGGTGAAATGGTCTACGACGACCAGGATGTACTCAAACCCTCCCTTGCTAGATTCCAAGTGAAGATAGTCGATGGAGACGAGCTCTAGAGGTGAGCTGGTGGTAATGCTCTTCATGGGCGCTCTGATGTGTGAGACTGGTTTTTTCTGCTTTATCCAGGGGCATCTTCTTGTCACATAGGCCTCTACATCCTGCTTCATGTATGGCCAGTAGCATCTGTCTCTCGCTAGGCCCAGTACTCTCTCAGTGCCCAGATGGCCCATGTCACCATGAAGGTGCTTCAAGACCAACGGCCGGCACTAGCCAGGTAGGACAAGTTGAGTCCTCTGGTTGGTTTTCCTGTATAGTAGGTCATCTTTGAGGTGCAGTTTCTCCCACTCGTGCAGAAGTTTCCTCGCCAGGCCACTCGCTGTCCAGGGCAGCAACATAAGCAACATCCCGATGCCTGGCAGCTCTGCTGCCTTCCCATGTCGCCAGGATAGTGTCCCTGGATAGTTCCTCCGTGCACAAGTCCACATAGCTGTTGATGTCGAATGGCAGTCTGGACAGCGTGTCTGCGTCTACGTTTGCTTTTAGGCATCCCACTGCCCGGTGTCCCTCTTCTCCACAAGTGAAGCAATGGTTGCAGTTAGTCCGGCCACTGTCAATGCAGTTACGGCAGCCAAATGGCCTCTCTCTTCTAACCTGTCTAGCCTGTCTACTGGGACCTTGGCATGCACACTGGGGCTGAGGCTCAGCTGGCGAGGGCTTGGCTGCTGCTGTAGCATTTGACTGTAGGGAGTTTACTACCTTATTCATGGCCTGTACCTGAGCAGTCAGCTGATGAACTAGCTCATCTCTAGCAGTAGTATCTCTACTACTCTTTTCTGTGTTGGCCTCACTAGTGTTAACCTCACTACTCTGCGCATGAGCTACTTTGGGACAGGTGCTACGCACGCCCAAGCATCGTTTTCTCTCACTCTCCTCACTAGTTGTCTTAGTAACTTGTTTTAGGAGTGCCTCCTCCGTAACTGTAGGGTCTGAGAGGAGGGACCTTAACTCCCGCCTGATATCATCATGTTTATAACTCATACCCTGATAGACTGTACGAAGGAATATGTTCTGTGCTGTATGTGCCTCATACTGAATATCTGCATCTGTCTGCCTAGATGTGAATATCACTTTCTGTTTGAGGCCTATCATTCTATAAAGAAACTGCTGCGGTGTTTCATGTTCATGCTGTTTGGCATTCATTAAGTCCTGAACCAATTCAGTGCTACTTTTCTCTCCTAAGTGTGACTGTAGGAAGCTCTTTAGCTCTGCTAGTGTTATCTCATCTTTGCTGGCGAGCATCTCTTTGAAGTTGCCGGGCTTTATGATGCGAAACACTGCTCTAATGATTTCGTCTTCAGTGTGCTTCTCTTTCAGGCCTTGGTCAATCTGTTTACTGGCATTGCTGTAGCTTATGTCGGATGCATTGTCCCCGATTTGTCCGCAATGGATTTTGAATTCCTTCCTCTGGAGGAGGGGGAGGTCTTTGAGAGCAATCATGCTTTCAGTGGCGTTCATGGAGTGTTGGTCAGTGCTTGAACGAGGTGACTGCATGACATGTGGACTGCGGAACAGGTTACAGTCATCATCAGTGGGCTGATTGTCTGATATGTGTGGTGGGGTGAGTGAGACACTACCCTGGTTAAGCTTTCGGCACAACTCATCATAGCTAGATATCAACTTACTTAACTGTGATTCGATGACAGTTTGAGAGGTCACCACTGTTGTGACAGTTTCAGTGTGTGTATCTGTGGCATGTGGGTTAGTGTGTACAACATTAGCAACAGCAGCATCATCAGACACATTAACAGCTCTAACATCGCCCCCACCCTCTGTAGGGGGTGCACTCTGACCATGCCCCTGAATTCTCTGGTCAATCGTCTCTTTTAAGAAGAGTAACTGTGATACACCCTCGTCTTCCAACTCAAGCAAGCATTCACTGTCCATGTATGAACAGACATAGTTAGCACAGCCCTCCTCATCATGTTTGTTCAACTTTAACTTAGCTTGGTCTTGGTCAGGTGCTCCCCTCAGAGAACATAAAAACAGCTGCGCCACGCCTCCCAATTATTATTGCTATTATTACTATTATTGTTGTTGCTATAACGTATGTTCCACTCAGGTATAAAAACGGGTTTCAACAATAAATTATATATCTTTGAAGATGATCTTTTATTTTTTATACATCTTTTTCAAACATTTTTAAACATCTTTATCTTTGTTTTAAACAGCTTTTTTAAATTTTTTAAACGTTTTAAACATCTTTTTAAACATTGTAAACATATTTTTAAAGTGGGGTTTACCTGCCTTAGCTATGCGCAGCGCCACTCGGCATGATGCTTCGGTTGCCATGGTATTTACGGTGCTAAATGTGTCACTGACTTTCTTCTGTCACCGCAGTTCCTTTAGCTTCCTATCCAACACCGCCTGTGGCTTGGTCACCAGACCTGGGTGTTTGGTATCAATATGACGCCGGAGTTTACATGGTCTCATACTGTCGTTAGCTAGCACCTCTTTAACGGCAGATAACACACTGTAGCAGTGGGGCGTCATCAGGACCAATCCATGAAAATCCAAACTGTGAATAATCCTGGTCCTACTTCCTCCGTGTTCTGCTTGCCCCAGACGCTGCCTCCTTTCTCACTGTAGGTCATGTTACTGAAAACCCATCCATTTTGCTCCAAGCATTGCTGAAGTTAACTAAATTTAGCTAGATGTTTACGGTTACTTTTTCTTCACGTTTTTTTTTCACGATGCGCCTCCCTTGAAGCTCTCTGGCGCCCCCCCAGGGGAGGCGCGCCTCACACTTTGAAAACCCCTGGTCTAGTGCACAGTCATCAGACACCCTTGGCTCTCAAAGAAGTCCCTCGCTCTGGCCACAGTCAGACGCCCTGGATTTCCGCAGCCCCTCGCTCCGATGACGTGACCCACTGGTCCACAGGTTCAGGATCACTGGATCAACAACTTCAACCACGCCGCTGATCCCGGCTCGAGCCCCCACAAATCTGTTACACTTCTCTGGCTTGAGAACATGTATACAGAGAAGTATTCCTGTCAAACAGGATAAAAAGAAATAATTAGGCAATGCAGTGTTTCCTGGTTCAGCGTTCCTCAGCATTGTAAGGAAACCGCCAAGGTCCGTCAGTCCTTGGGGGGGAACAAAAGCACCACACTGCCACCTCCTCGTGAGGATGAAACCTTACCAGTCCCTGTATTATAGCATAGGGAGTATTATTGCCATAATGGCACACAGTGGAATAATAAGCATATTATTAATATAATAATGATATAACCAAAGAAAATAAATAAACAACATAACAACATACATTACATGTGACCACACATATTGTGGGCGTCACATTTCCATTAACATGTACATATATGAATTGCAATATCATTACTTAATCACTATATAGATAATTGTCTGTGAATGTTCTCATCCATCCAGGTCATGGTTATCCAAAGGAGTTGAATCAAATGCAACTCGACTTGGTATATATCCGTGAAGACGTTTCACCTCCCATCCAAGAGGCTTCCTCAGTTCGTGCCTTTCTGACTAGACCAAGCTAGTCTGACTGGCTGGTGATGAGACTCAGAATTTATCCTGTAGGAGTCGTTGTCAGAACTATAGATGTCCATGGCTCTTTGTGTTCCGATATTTTTCGACTCACACCACCCTCTGGAACACAAACTGAGCGTCATCAGAACTCTGCAACACAGAGCTGACAATGTGCGCAGCAGCACTCAGGCCCAACGAGAAGAACACAAACACCTGAGGGAAGCTTTAAAAACCTGCGGCTACCCCAGTTGGACCATTGTGAAAACTGCAACACCTTCCAGAAAGACCAACCAGGTGAGCGACGAGGAGAAAAGGAACACCCGTATGTTTCTGGGGTCTCCGAGAAACTCAGGAGAATTTCTAACAAACACCGCATCCCGGTATACTTCAAACCCAGCAACACACTCCGACAAAGACTGGTTCATCCCAAAGACCGTGTACCACACACCCGGAAAAGCAGTCTGGTGTATGCTGTACAATGCAATGAGGATTGCACTGACCTATACATAGGGGAAACCAAACAACCACTATACAAACGGATGGCCCAACACAGAAGGCCACACTCTTCTGGACAAGACTCAGCAGTCTATCTACACCTAAAGGAGAAGACACACTCCTTCGAGGACAGCAACATACACGTTTTGGACAGAGAAGATAGACGGTGTGAAAGAGGGGTGAAGGAAGCCATCTATGAGAAACTGGAAAAACCATCCCTCAACAGAGGAGGAGGTCTGCGACACCACCTATCTCCCACCTGCAATGCCGTCCTTTCATCTCTACCCAGGAGACTCAAGAAGCCTAGCCTCCAAGAACAACAGTCGCTCACTAACGGCTCCAACCACTCTCATGACCACTGAATAATGACGTCGAAACTAACCCCCCCAACCACAGTCGCTGCTAAACAAATGCAAATCAATAATCAATAGCTCCGATGGCGACGGGCGCGGCTGGACACTGGTACACAAAAGAGCCACGCATATCAATAGCTCTGACAGCGACTCCTAGAGGCTAAATATCGGAGTCTCATCAGCAGCCAGTCAGACTAGCTTGGTCTAGTCAGAAAGGCAGGAACTGAGGAAGCCTCTTGGATGAGAGGCGAAACGTCTTCATGGATATATACCAAGCCCAGTTGCCCTTGATTCAACTCATTTGGATATATATATAATTATGTTACACAAATCAATGCGATCACAGTGTAGTCTCAATACAAACCATTTAAGTGCGCTAACCACTTAAACCTTATGGCTTTAACGTCAACAGGATAAGTGCCACGCATCTTTAATGCTACACAATTCCCCAATGCTTCGCTGGCTAAGCTAGCACTTAGCACTAGCTAACTATTGGCGTTAGCTATCTATAAAACATTCAACATGACACAATGACACAATACGTACCAAAGTACGGGCTATTCAAACATTAGACATTCTTATAACCCCGACTGGTTTCATGAAGAGTATCTTAATAGCTATATGATCCAGCGTTATCTTTTCCCTTCAGTGGTTAGCAATTAGCTAGCACAAAAACCTGCTTTACTCACTGGAGTTCCAAATACTTAAAACTCGACAGACCTTCGTCTCGGAAGCTCACAGACGAGGTTCTGATGACACATAACACGTTTCACAATCAAAAAAATGTCAATACTCTAACTTTCTGAGGCTATGTATAATAAAATTCAGTCATTGGTTCAAGAGCACAATTTCCAGGATGTTCAGAAAAAGAAAAGAGAAAAGAAATGACGACTGCGTGTAGCAGTCTCTACCCTAGAAAGTTGCATAGTGCGCCCCTTAAGGACTTGCATGTCACTACACCTCTAAATCAATGACTATTAGTAGCCCTATGTGTCATATGGGTTACACCCTCCCCCCTTGACTCTGCATGAGTCCCTTCATGCGCTGACCTATTGCCAGTCTAAAAGACTAAACAGGGGGAGCCTTATAGTCAATAATGGTGTCAAGCGCTACATTAAAGCTTTCTAAGAGACTCTGTGCAAAGGAGATTAAGGGTGTCCCCAACTGGGGGTAGTGAAAACGGCGGGGTGGCCGTCGTGACCTCTCAGATTTACGTGTAGAATCATTTGTTTCTTCATGTGCCACATCTTCACTTGCCTTTCCTTTATCAGTCGTCTTACAGTTTGGTTCATCATTCATGTCAGTATTTTGCTGAACTTTCTCAACAGCTTTGTCATCTTCAGGATCCTCCAGAATAAAAGGAGATGTGTCATATTCATCAACAGCAATTGCCGGAATTTATTTATCATGCCCGGTGAAGTTGTATCCTCTCCAGTAGGGGATTGCTCATACCTCGTGTCTGGCGTCTGTCCTTCAACCATATCAGGGGGCGTCTGAGCAGGTTCAGCTGGCATTACAGAATGACCAACATGAGATTCGTCCTGAGGATGAGAGGTCATTGGTAGAGCTGGTGAGCATTTACCATCCGCTGCTTGCATTACAGTGGCTTTCTGCATCCTTGGAATTTCATACACATGAACATATCTTTCCTCAGGAAGGACAGACAGCTGGGTGGGAACGAAAGGTGAGTCGTCCTCAAACTCAGAGTGCTCCTCTAGAGGCTGAGGTGGACCACGCCTGGTTCTTGGCCTGTGGGCCTTTGGCTCATCTTGTTCAACTTCCTCTGCTTCAGATAAGTCACCACAAGGGAGTAAGAGGTCTCTGTGTAAGGTTCGGATAGGACCATCTCCATGTATGGGCTGTACTTTGTACACAGATAGGTCTTCCATCTTTTCCAGAATTTTGTACATGGTGGATTCCCACCTACCCGCAAACTTGTGTTTGTTTTGCAACCGCAGATTTCTTACCAACACTTAATCACCTTCCTCTAGTGTTGACTCTCTTACTGCCTTGTCAAAGCGGCGTTTGTTTCATTCAGCAACCTTTTGCGAATTCTTGCGCGCAATCTGGTAACTCTCCTCGAGCCGTGCTTTCAGGTTTCTCACATAGTGGAAGTAGGATTTAGGTGAATCATCTTTAACAGGTAAGCAGAACGTAATGTCCACTGGTAACCTAGGCTGATGCCCAAACATTAACTCGTGTGGACTGAAACCGGTGACCTCTTTCTTGGTGCAGTTGTAAACATGGGTTAATGGCTTTACGTAGTCACATCAGTGACTTTTCTTCTTGTCGCTCAGGGTTCCTAACATGCCAAGAAGTGTTCGATTGAACCGTTCAACTGGATTTCCCCGTGGGTGATAGGGACTAGTGCACACTTTGGTGATACCCGCTACAGCGCAGAGCTCCTTAATGAGACGAGACTCAAAGTCCCTGCCTTGATCACTAAGTAGACATTCTGGAAAGCCGTAATGCACTAAATACTGCTCCCAAAGGCACTTCACAACTGTTGTAGCCTTCTGATCTTTGGTGGGTATGGCAACTGCATACTTGGTAAAGTGATCGGTTGTAACCAAGACATCTTTTGGGTTATGACTGTCCAGTGATAAATAGTCCATGCATACCAGTTCCATGGGACGAGTTGTTTGGATATTTACAAGAAGTGTGGATTTTTCAGGTAGGGTTTTCCTCCTGACACAGCGTCCACATGACTTGATCTTTTTCTCTACATCTGCTGCCATCTTAGGCCAATAAAATCTTGACCTAACTAAGTCAAGGGTTTTCTCCAACCCCAATATCCTCATGGAGGCATGTGAGAATGGTGGACTTTAGAGACTTGGGGACCACGAACTAGTAAGTGATGTCGTCCTCGGATCGATGAGTTCTATAGAGAAGACCATCTCTCAATTCCAACCGTTTCCATTCTTTGAGCATCAACTTGAGCTCTGAAGACTCAGGACTGAGATTGGGGTTTGCTTCACCTCCTGTCTCCAATAGATTGAAAACATGTCCAATGACTGGATCAGACCTTTGATGATGTTGGAGTTCTGCCTCACTGTAGGTACGTATGGTGGAACAACCTGGTCCCTCGTCTCCATACGCATCTGGCACCACATCAGCATGAAAGGCAAGGGATTCTACCAAGGCGATAGAGGCAGGCTGTTGCCGGCTTCACCCAAGAGATGAGGGTGATACAAGGCCTTAACCATGTCAGCTTGTAGGTCTTGTCGATCGGAGGAGACAGATGGTGAAGGCAGGTGGTGAGAAGCAAATTGTTTCCTTCACTCGCTTTCCTCGAGAGAATCATGGTTGTCATCCAGAGTGTCATGAGGCTGCCTTGATAGGCCATCAGCGTCTTGGTTGCATGTTCCAGCACGATACTTGACATTAAAGTCAAAGGTGGAGTGGGCTGCTAACCAGCGATAACTGGCAGCATCAAATTTAGCTGCCTTCAGAATGTATGTCAATAGATTGTTATCCGTAACAACCGTGAATGTGTTTCCATAGAGATAGTCTTGACATTTCTCCACAATGGCCCATTTCAAGGCTAGAAATTCCAGCTTGTGGGCCGGGTACCACTTTTCACTGGGGGAAAGACCTCTGCTTGCATAGGCAATAACTCTCATCTCGCCATCTTGTTCTTGGTACAGGGCAGCCCCTAAACCAGTAGTGCTTGTGTCTGTGTGGAGAACATACAGTAGTTTGGGATTCGCGAATCCAAGCACTGGTGAGGAAGTGAGTTTTTCTATGATTGTCTTAAAAGCCTCTTGAAAAGCAGGTGTCCACCGGTTTGCAAAGGGTTCTTTCAGGTTGAAATACCCCCCAGGGCAAGGTGTTGCTTTTCTACCCTTTAAGGGTAGAAAAGCAACACCTTGTAAGGTGGATAGCCTCTGGTAAGATCATTCAAGTGTTTGACTATTTTAGAAAAGTCCCCAACAAACCGGCGATAATATCCTGCAAAGCCTAAGAAGGACTTAAGCTCACTCAGAGTTTGAGGCCTTGGCCGGGTGCTAAGAGCACTGATTTTCTCAGGGTCGGTCTCTACCCCTCTGCTGGAAACAATATGCCCCAAATAGCGCACTGAGCTCTGGAAGAAGCGACATTTTGCTGGGGAAAGTTTCAAGCCGTTCTCTCTCAATTGCTGGAGGACATGTAAAAGCCTGGTTTCGTGCTCCTCTAATGTACTTGAAAAGACTATGACATTATCCAAGAAAACCAGTACTTCCTTCAGATTAAGACTGCCTATACATTTGTCCATTAACCGTTGGAAGGTACTGGGGGCATTGGTGATGCCCTGAGGCATGCGATTGAACTCGTCAAACCGCAGAGGACACACAAACGCAGTCCTAGGCTTATCACACTCCTCCATCTCAAGTTGGTAATAACTAGACTTGAGATCCATTGCAGAGAACCATTTGGATCCGGCAAGAGCCGAAAAAGCCTCCTCCAGGTTTAGAAGTGCATATGCGTCTCGTATCGTCAGTGCATTTAACTTGCGATAATCAATGCAAAGGCGGACTTCTCCGCTCTTCTTTCGAACCACCATGATTGGTGAAGAGTAAGGGGACTCTGATTCATGAATCACTCCTGCATCTAGGAGGGTTAGCAGATGCTTCCTCACAGCTTCATAATCATTTGGGTGAATTGGTCTGAACTTTTGCTTGAAGGGTGTTTCGTCTTTTAGGTTTATATGATGTTTCACTTTGGATGCATGCCCAAAATCCAGGTCATGCTGGGCGAAAACATCAACATAAGCACGTAGACTCTGAGTTATCCTATCCTTCCACTCTTCTTGGAGAGGAGAATCACCAAAATCAAATGTTAGATCTGACTTGGTATGTTCACTGGCTGGCTGAGAAGTGACATTACAACACTTCCCGGTGTCAACGTTTCTGTTGGAAGCAGGTAAGTTGTCCCAGATCTCTTTGGGAGTATGAAGCTCTGCAATGACACAGTTTGAGGGGAGTGTTATGGCATGCTCGGTTTAATTTTTTACCCACACAAGCAACTTGTGAGGACGCTGCTTGGGCAAAGTGACAAGACAAAACTCTGCAAGGATTCCACCAGGCAAGGCAGATGTTGTTGGGTGTTTGACAATGGTGCACTCACTGGTGGCGTTAGCCTTGATGTATCCCTCAAGAAGAACTTTACCTTGAGCAGGTATCACTTGCTGGACTTGACCTTTAAGAGTCATTATGCCCACTCTCCGTTGAGCTCACCTTTTCCCTGAGCTTAAGTGTATGAAGAATCTGTCTACAGCCATAGACAGGAGACAAGTCACTTGGCTTTTTGCCATGACAGTGTTCATCTTACAAGACGTCAAGTGCATTTGTTCCAATAAGTACAGGTAGGTCACAGTGAGAGCGCAAGTCTGGGACTATTAACGCTAAAGTAGAAACTTCAGGCTCAGACTCAACAAAATTCTCTGGAAAGTTAAAGATAAGAGGTACATATCCTAAGTATGGAACATTTTGGCCATTAGCACCTTCAACATCCAGGCCATCGATGGGTTGAATGGGGTGCTCTGACAGATTTCTGTCGTAGAAAGAAGCAGATACAGTGGTCACTTGAGACTCAGTGTCGAGGAGACAATTACAGTTAACTCCTGACACAGTGACATTAGCTATACATTTCTTTCCTACAAGGCCTTTAGATAGTTTGGGTTGACGTTCGGCCTTGTTAGAGTGAATGGATGCTTTAGTCTGAAGTTTCGCTTTGGGACATTCATGCTTAGTTTCAGTTCCTGACAGTCTCTCCTCAGGAACTGCACTCAGTTTAAATCAAGCTCATTCTGTTCCTCCCCGGCCTGCTGTCTTTGTTTAAACTCCTTATGATTTGTCGCAACCAGTTCAGCATTTGCCTCATTACTGCAGGAAGGCAAAATATGGCCATCCTCAAAACAATATCCTGGGCGGGGCTTCTTAGCGAGTTTTGACCCGCCTGGGCATAATGAATTTTGCTCAGTAGAGGCCTTGGTTTTAGCCTTTAATTTCTTACTTGGCTTAGCAGGGGTCTGGCTTGAACCACTACTCAGAGTTGCCTTCAGAGAAGACATTTGTGCTTGTAACTTAGCAAGTTGCTTTTCTATCTAACATGCATTAATGGAAGATGCCCCATCTGCAGCAGTCGCTATGTCCATGTCATCACTGGCATACTCCTCCACTGTAAGAGAATTTGCCTGGACTTTGGTTTTGGGAAATCCCAAGTGCTGTTTCATTCGGGTGGACTTAGCAGCTTGCCGGCCCTCCTCGGTGCGTACCAGAAGTAGCAACTCAGAAGACGGGGGTGGGTCATTCTTCTTCTGCTCTAGCTGGAGGCTGGTAATTAAGTTATTATTCCAGCAACATCTACAGAACTGTTTAAGCAGCTGGTGCTCTGAGTCACTAGCTGCAATGCCTCCACTTTTAACAACTTTACTCAGGGCTGTCTGCAATCGCTGTAAATAGCTAGACGCCTTTTCACCCGAGTTCTGATTAGTGTTCAGGAATTCTGTAAAAAGCTCATCTCCATCATCAACAATGCTATATGCTGAGTCCAGTTGGCTAAGATAGTCATGGGGGTTTCCTTTAGGCCAGAGATGCTTAATGATGTTGGCAGCGGGTGGAAGAAGGCTCTCAACCATTTTCCTGACAGTAAGTTTGCCAGACACAGTGGCATCTGTGAGAAGGAACTCAACATTATTGCGCCAGGTGTCATAATCAGACTCAGCATGTAGGCATGGGATTTTCCCTGAGAAAGGCCTAAGCTTGGCATGGCCATGATAATAGGAAGACATTTCACTGTATCTAACGACATGCTCAGCCACTACTTTCTGGACCTTATGAGTGGAGAGCTGGTCAGGTGGTAAGTAGAGGACTTCTTTCTTAGGTAAGGGTGATGCCTCTGCCTCCAAAATGAATGGGAGTAGGTCATGGTTATGAGTCAAATCAGTGCCAGCTGTTGGCTCAGCTTCGGCTGTATTGCTAGCGGGCTGCAGTTCCTGGCTAACTACTAATATGTCTGATCCAGTTGTGTCATAGAAGACTTCTGAATTCTAGCCAGTTCATTTAGGTTTTTAGAAGACTTCTGATGCAGTTATCTAGCAGAAGCTTCTCAAAGTCTGCTCCACTTAGTTTAGCAATACCTGCAGTTCGGCTGAGTAAGAATGGATTAAGCTTGAACTTTTGTCAGCAGTATACGACTCAGACAGAAGCTGAATGTGATGGACAACATTTGGTTTATGGCTGAATCTTTTGCAGGGCAAGGTATTCTGAAGAAACTGAATGGGTTCACCTGATGTGAATTCCACTATAGCTGTATCTTTAAACGGGGCTTCAGAACTGGTTACTTTAATTATCCTTTCAATAGAACCAAGCTCTCCTAAGTACTCAATAACTTCATTGTCTACCTCATCACCAGTCAAGCCTCCAACTAGGACAGAATTAGGCACTTTAACATTTTCAGATTGAATTACATCCATATTTTAGGCTTTCTTATTACCACAAAATAAACCTAGGTAGCTGGTATCAGTGTTCACAGATACAGTGCACAAAAGTGTCAAACTGCTCAACTTTCATTTAACAAGGAGCTCAAAAGCACTCCTAGCTGGCTCAGAAAGTTTTGTGTAGCACCTGCGGGGCAAACTAGGGGTAGCAGTAAAGGCGCTAGCATCTAACTAGGTTCGGTGAGGGGTTTGCCTTGACTAACTCATGAGAGGAGTTGATGTGTAGTTGAACAGTTGACCATTTTATTGCCTCACAACAGCAAAATATACACAACGTTGACTTTTACATAAAAGAATTGAAATAAAACAAAAGGAGCTCTTTAAAGTAAATAAAATAATAAACCAAAGAAAACCTCGTTCAAATCACAACTCTCAATGAGTGTTAGCAGTTTGAGGTGAAAGAAAAATTCAGTTCCTTGTCCTTGAGTGCATGTGTTGGTCCAAGAGTTCAGTTCCTGACCCATGAGAGTATTGAATATACTTCAATGATGACAATTCTACCCTGGGAGAGGAAATAGGCTAGTGTGTATGAGTTCTTATCTGGTGTCTGGATGACTGATTCAGGCTTGTCAGATGTTTCCTGGGACAGATCCTACGGTAGTCCACTGCTTCTATGATTGTCCACAGTCTCACTGGGCTGGGCTCACCATCACAATTTTCCAAATTCTATCTGGTAGTTAAAAAAAACCCCAATCTACACAAATAGTGCAGAACAGTAAGTATTTCTAATGTGAGATCTCATTAATTTCTTTTCATTCAGAACATCTTACAATATGTATGTGAATGTTCTCATTCATCCAGGTCATGGTTATCTAAAGGACTTGAATCAAGTGCAACTGGACATGGTATATATCCGTGAAGACGTTTCGCCTCTCATCCAAGAGGCTTCCTCAGTTCGTGCCTTTCTGACTAGACCGAGCTAGTCTGACTGGCTGGTGATGAGACTCAGAATTTATCCACGACTCCAAAGAGGATAAATTCTGAGTCTCATCACCAGCCAGTCAGACTAGCTTGGTCTAGTCAGAAAGGCACGAACTGAGGAAGCCTCTTGGATGAGAGGCGAAACGTCTTCACGGATATATACCAAGTCTAATTGCACTTGATTCAACTCCTTTGGGTCACGTTAGTTGTTCAGTTGTTTTGCTTTACGGTTGGCTAGCAAGAGACCCAATGTTTGATAATTTTTTAGGAGCTCATCTCGTGTGTGCGCTCGCTCTCTCTCTCTTGCTGTCTGAGTGTCTGCGGCTCTCTCTGTCTCTGTCTCTCTCTCTTCTCTCTCTCTCTGTTCTATTCAATTCAATGTGCTTTATTGGCATAACATACGTTTTTGTACATATTGCCAAAGCATGTAAAAGAACAACAACAATGATTATGATATCAAACAACAATAGCAGTTGTTGTTGTTTGATATCATAATTAACAATAGCAACAACAATAGCAATAGATGCCGTCACATCTCTCTCTCTCTCTCTCTCTCTCTCTATTCAATTCAATTCAATTCAATTCAATATGTGCTTTATTGGCATGACATACATTTGCGTACATATTGCCAAAGCATGTAAAACAACAACAACACAATACAACAATGATTAAAATAATAACAGCAACAACAATGATTATGATATCAATAACAACGGTAGCAATAGGTACCGTCACCCACTGTCTCTCAGGTTGTGGCAGGAAAATATAAATCTTGCTGCAATGCTCACCGCTGTCCCCCCTCCCAGGACCACCCACAGCTTACCTGCGTCCTCCATTTTCTGGTACTCTGGAATCACTTGTTCCAGCTCCTTGATAAGGAGCCGGAACATGTGAGCTGGAACACACACTCTCTCTCTCTCTTTCTCTCTCTCCAGAGTTTTGATTGATTTAAAATTTCATAAACTAATGAACAGCAGGGTTGTGTTTTTAAACCAGTGGCATTATAATGAAGTCATGTGTTCAGTGACGAATGATGAATTAATGTTTAGTGACGTTTTCCGATTATTTTATTTCTGTGTCTTTGTTTCAAAGCTGCTGTAAATGTGCGACCACATATTAAAGTTGTTTTTTTAAAACGTAAAAAAGACTCTCTCTCTCTCTCTCTCTCTCTCTCTCTCTCTCTCTCGCTCTCTCTCTCTCTCTCTCTCTCTCTCTCTCTCTCTCTCTCTCTCTCTCTCTCTTCCTTTCTCTCTGTCTCTGCAGGAACCTTTCTAAGAAGTACCAGCCTAAGAAGAGTTGTAAGGAGGAGGAGGAGAGCAGGTCAGTGCTGCAACTATGTTCGTCAGTCAGTTTATCAGAGTCCAGTGGAGATACATGTGAACTATAAGATCAGAGTGCAGTGGAGATACAAGTGAACTAGAAGATCAGAGCCCAGTGGAGATACGGGTGAAGCAGAAGATCAGAGCCCAGTGGAGAGACAAGTGAACTAGAAGATCAGAGTGCAGTGGAGATACAAGTGAACTAGAACATCAGAGTGCAGTGGAGATACAAGTGAACTAGAAGATCAGAGTCCAGTGGAGAGACAAGTGAACTAGAAGATCAGAGTCCAGTGAAGAGACAAGTGAACTAGAAAGATCAGAGGCCAGTGGATGTACAAGTGAACTCAATGATCAGAGCCCTGTGGAGATACAAGTGAACTAGAAGATCAGAGGTCAGTGGAGAGACAAGTGAACTAGAAGATCAGAGGTCAGTGGATATACAAGTGAACTAGAAGATCAGAGGTCAGTGGAGATACAAGTGAACTAGAAGATCAGAGGTCAGTGGAGAGACAAGTGAACTAGAAGATCAGAGGTCAGTGGAGATACAAGTGAAACTAGAAGATCAGAGGTCAGTGGAGATACAAGTGAACTAGAAGATCAGAGGTCAGTGGAGATACAAGTGAACTAGACGAGACTTCTGTCTGCTACATTGTGAGCGCTCATGTCCACATCATCAACTTACTATGAGACATCACACAATTACCACTTCAATCACTACTGCACATGTTGCGTTGCTATTCTCACTTTAAAGGCACAGTCTGTGATTTATTTACCAGTGGAAAATGGAGGTATGTTTACACACATATTTGAAAAATCCAAGTTTTAGATTGACAATCGGCATGTTGTGTGTTTGTGAAGTGCTGCTGATACAAAGTGTGGGTCTGTTTTACTGCAGTCTTCACAACCATGAGCCATGTGGACAAACCTTCTACAGTCTAACAACACATTAAAGTCAAGTGTAGCTGTGGTTTCATGTTAGTCCTCCTGTCCACACACCTGCCAGTCAGTTTCAGAGGTAGCAGGTCTACCCTTCTGTTTACTAAGAATGGTACCTTTACTATGGCAGTACTACTTTATTAGCATTATATACTGGCCTCACATAATTTTTCTACCATACATATCACATTACTATTATAACTTTAATATTGTACTTAGATTATATTAGTATGTATTTACAGTTCTAACTTTAATATTGTACTTAAATTATATTAGTATGTATTTACAGTTCTAACTAATATTGTACATAATGTTTATTAGTATGTATTTACAGTTCTAACTTTAATATTGTACATAATGTATATTAGTATGTATTTACAGTTCTAACTTTAATATTGTACTCAAATTATATTAGTATGTATTTACAGTTCTAACTTTAATATTGTACATAATGTATATTAGTATGTATTTACACTTCTAACTAATATTGTACATAATGTTTATTAGTATATATTTACAGTTCTAACTTTAACATTGTACTTAATGTATATTAGTATGTATTTACAGTTCTAACTTTAATATTGTACTTAATGTATGAGTATGTATTTACAGTTCTAACTTTAATATTGTACTTAAATTATATTAGTATGTATTTACAGTTCTAACTTTAATATTGTACTTAAATTATATTAGTATGTATTTACAGTTCTAACTTTAATATTGTACTTAGATTATATTAGTATGTATTTACAGTTCTAACTTTAATATTGTACTTAATGTATATTAGTATGTATTTACAGTTCTAACTTTAATATTGTACTTAATGTATATTAGTATGTATTTACAGTTCTAACTTTAATATTGTACTTAAATTATATTTGTATGTATTAACAGTTCTAACTGTAATATTTTACTTAAACTACACTGCTCAAAAAAATAAAGGGAACACATAAGCAATGCAATGTAGCTCCAAGTCAATCACACTTTTGAGATATCAACCTGTCCAGTTAGGAAGCAACACTGATTTGTGAATCAATTTCACCTGTTGGTAAATTGTCTAATTTCCACCAGGTGGAAATTAGACAATTTGCAAGACAACCCCTATAAAAGGAGTGGATTTGCAGGCGGTGGCCACAGACCATTTGCCTGTCCTCATCTTTTCTGGCCGATCTTTGGTTAGTTTTTCATTTTGCTAGTGCCCTCACCACTAGAGGTGGCATGAGGCGGTATCTGCAACCTACAGAAGTTGCTCAGGTAGTGCAGCTCATCCAGGATGGCACATCAATGTGTGCTGTGGCAAGAAGATTTGATGTGTCTCCCAGCACAGTGTCAAGAGCATGGAGGAGGTACCAGGAGACAGGCCAGTACACCAGGAGACGTGGAGGGGGCCGCAGGAGGACAACAACCCCGCAGCAGGACCGCTATCTGGTCCTTTGTGCAAGGAGGAACAGGAGGAGCACTGCCGGAGCCCTACAAAACGACCTTCAACAAGCCACTAATGTGCAGGTTTCTGCTCAAACAGTGAGAAACAGAATGCATGAGGATGGTATGAGGGCCCGACGTCCACAATTGGGGCCTGTGCTCACAGCCCAACACCGTGCAGCCCGATTGACCTTTGCCAGAGAACATCTTGGTTGGCAGATTCACCATTGGCGCCCTGTGCTCTTCACAGATGAGAGCAGGTTCACACTGAACACATGTGACAGACGTGAGAGAGTCTGGAGACGCTGTGGAGAACGTTCTGCTGATGGCAACATCCTCCAGCATGACCGGTTTGGCGGTGGGTCAGTGATGGTCTGGGGAGGCATATCCTTGGAGGGCCACACAGACCTCTACGTGCTAGCCAGAGGTACCATGACTGCCATTAGGTACCGGGATGAGATCCTCAGACCCATTGTCAGACCATATGCTGGTGCAGTGGGCCCTGGGTTCCTGCTCATGCATGACAATGCTCGTCCTCATGTGGCCAGAGTGTGTCAGCAGTTCCTGTATGTCAAGGGCATTGATGCTATGGACTGGCCTGCACGTTCCCCAGACCTGAATCCAATCGAGCACCTCTGGGACATCATGTCTCGTACCATCCGCCAACGCGATGTCGCACCACAGACTGTCCAAGGAGTTGACCGATGCCCTGATCCAGGTCTGGGAGGAGATCCCTCAGGAGACCATCCGTCGTCTCATCAGGAGCATGCCCAGACGTTGTAGGGAGTGCATACAGGCACGTGGAGGCCACACACACTACTGAGCCTCATTTTGAATCGTCTTGAAGAATTTCCACAGAAGTTGGATCAGCCTATGTTCTCATTTTCCACTTTGATTTTGAGTATGATTCTGAATCCAGACCTTAATGGGCTAATGATTTTGATTTCCATTGATCATTCTTAGGTTATTTTGCTCTAAACACATTCCTCTGTCTAATAAATAAAGATTTTCAGCAGAAATAGTTCATTCATCGAGGTCTATATTGTGTTTTTAGGTGTTCCCTTTATTTTTTTGAGCAGTGTATATTACTATGTAGTTGCAGCTCTAACTTTAATATTTACTTAAAGGATATTAGTATGTATTTATATTTCTAACTTAAATATAGTACTTCAACTATTGTTAGGGTTTGTGGAAGAACCCAAGTGCATGACACCAGACGGAGAAGGGGTTTACCCGAAACTGGTGTACTTTATTCCTCGCGCGTACAACAGTCAAACACAGACAGGCAATAAGCGACAAGAAAACGGAAAGTCCAAGGGAAAAAACTCACGGGTAATCCAAAACGGGAACACGACAGGATACTTCCACGGGGAAACTTTGCAAAGGAAACCATAAACCAAGGGCTGGGGTGAGCTCGGAGAGAAAAGCACCGTAAGGGAAGAGTAGCCACTACTGCGACGAGATTACGGCACGAACTGACAACGGGCGCTGGGAGACCACCAAACTAAGCCCAGCCCTGACGGCTAAACCCGGCCCTGACGAGCTGATTGGCTGCCGGCGCGGGGTGGGCGGGCCACGGCGCGGGGTGGGCGAGCCCTAACAGTACCCCCCCCCCTCCAAGGGAGCCACCAGGCGACTTGCCCGGCTTGTCGGGATGGGAATGATGGAACTCAGTGAGTAGCCCAGGGTCCAGGATGAGCTGGCAGGAGACCCAGCTACGTTCCTCCGGACCGTAGCCCTCCCAGTCCACCAAATACTGGAACCCCCGTCCTCCGTGCCGGACGTCCAGCAGCCGGTGGACCTTCCACTGGGGGTGCCCATCCACGATCTCAGGGGGAGGCGGAGCTGGGGCCGGAGGATTCAGAGGACTGTGGGAGACAGGCTTAACGCGAGACACATGAAAAACGGGATGGATCTTCAAGGAAGCCGGAAGCTTCAGACTCACCGCCGCGGGGCTGAGAACCTTCCTGATCTCAAAGGGGCCGACAAACCGGGGGTTCAGCTTCTTCGCGGTGGACTGAAGCGGGAGATCCTTCGAGGACAGCGACACCCTTTGGCCTGGTTGGTACGTAGGCGCTGGGGACCGGCATCACTCAGCTGCCCAGAGCAGAGCAGCTGTGGTCACCTCCCAGACGTGACAACACCGGTTCAGATGGGCCTGCATGGAGGGAACTGCCACTTCCGACTCCTGCGCAGCAAAGAGAGGCGGCTGGTAGCCCAGGGACATCTCAAAAGGTGAGAGGCCGGTGGCAGAGCTGACCAGGGAGTTGATGGCATACTCGACCCAGGGGAGGCTCCAGGAGCTGGGCTTCTTGGCAGCCACGCACCGGAGGGCGGACTCCATGCTCTGGTTCATCCTCTCCGTCTGCCCGTTAGTCTGTGGGTGATATCCAGAGGAGAGACTAACAGAGGCACCCAACCCCTTACAAAAGGCCCGCTATACCTGGGAGACGAACTGGGGCCCTCGGTCCGAGACGACATCCAGGGGAAGGCCGTGGAGACGGAACACGTGGCCCGTCAGGAGGTCCACCGTCTCAGAAGCCGATGGGAGTTTGGGGAGGGCCACCAGGTGCACTCCCTTACTGAAGCGGTCCACCACTGTCAGGATCACAGTGTTACCCTGGGAGGGAGGCAGTCCGGAGACAAAATCCAACGCCACATGGGACCAGGGCCGGCTTGGAGTTGGGAGGGGCTGCAGCAGACCCGCGGGTGCCTGGTGAGAGGCCTTGCTGCGAGCACAGACGGAGCAGGCCTTTACGAAGTCCCTGAAGTCGTTCCTCATGGTGGGCCACCAGAAACGCCCAGCCAGAAAGGTGAAGGTGCGGTGGACACCCGGATGGCAAGCAAACTGACTGGCATGGCCCCACTGAAGAACCCGGGACCGGACTGAGTCCGGGACGAACAGGCGGCGTGGAGGCACGTGGCTCGGGGCGGGATGGGAGCGCAACGCCTGCCTGACCACGGTCTCGATGCCCCAGGTAACCACGCCAACCACTCTGGCCTCAGGAAGGATGGGAGTCGGCTCCTCTGTAGCTGGCTCCCTCCTCGGGTGTTGTCGGGACAGCGAGTCTGTCTTCGTGTTGCGGGACCCGAGGCGATAAGTCAGCGTGAAGTCAAACCGACTGAGGAAGCCGGCCCACTGTGCCTGCCGACCATTGAGGCGCTTGGTTGCTCGGATGAACGTCAAGTTCTTATGGTCAGTCCAGATGGTGAACGGCTGTTCCGCCCCCTCCAGCCAATGGCGCCACTCCTCCAGAGCAGCCATCACTGCCAGCAGCTCCCGGTTCCCAAAATCGTAGTTCTCCTCGGCGGGGAGGAACCAGCGAGAGAAGAAGGCGCATGGATGGACCTTCTGGTCAGACGCTGACCGCTGGGAGAGGACAGCCCCCAACCTGGTGTCCGAAGCGTCCACCTCCACAATGAACTGCCTCTTGGGGTCGGGGTGGAGCAGGACCGGGGCGCTGGTGAACCTCTCCTTGAGGGACTGGAACGCAGAGCGGGCAGCCGGGGACCAGATGAACGGCTGGGAGGAGGAGGTCAGCCTGGTGAGAGGTTCTGCCACGCAGCTGTAGTTCCGGATGAACCTCCGATAGAAGTTCGCAAACCCGAGGAAGCTCTGTAATTCCTTCCGTGATGTGGGATCGGGACAGTCCACCACAGCCTGGATCTTGCGGGGGTCGGCCCGGGTCTGTCCCCTCTCAACGACGAAGCCCAGGTAGTCAACGGAAGGGGAATGGAACCGGCACTTCTCTACCTTGACGAAGAGCCGGTTCCGGAGGAAACGTTCGAGTACCCGGCGGACATACTGGACATATTCCTCGAGGGTCCTGGAGAAGATGAGGATGTCATCGAGGTACACCACCACAAACTCGTCGAGCATGTCGCGGAGAATGTCATTCATGAGAGCCTGGAATACCGCCGGGGCGTTGGTGAGGCCAAACGGCATGAAAAGGTACTCATAATGACCCCGGGGCGTCTTGAAGGCTGTCTTCCACTCGGCCCCCTTCCGGATCCAGACCAGATGATAGGCACACTGGAGGTCCAGCTTAGTGAAGAAGGTAGCCTGGGTGAGGGGCTCAAGGATGGAACTCATGAGAGGAAGGGGGTACTTGTTCTTGACGGTTATCTCATTGAGTTGGCGATAGTCAATGCAGGGTCGGAGGCCCCCGTCCTTCTTCTTCACGAAAAAGAATCCAGCTGCCACCTGGGAGGACGAGGGCCAAATGAGCCCCGCTGCCAAGGACTCGGAGATGTACTCATCCATCGCAGCCTTCTCGGGGATGGTCAGATTGTACAGACGACTGCTGGGAAGGGGTGCCCCAGAGTGGAGGTCGGTAGCACAGTCATAAGGCCGACGGGGAGGAAGAGATTGGGCCCGAGTCTTGCTGAAAACCTCACCTAGCTCATGGTACTCAGGGGGAACAGAGGAGAGGCCGGGAGGCGGGGCACTAGGGGCACATCCGGGGGATGGGGCGGGAGCAGCCTGGAGACATTGGGCATGACAGGAGGAGCTCCACTCCATGATGGTACCGGAGGCCCAGGCGAGGTTTGGCTCATGCTGCACGAACCAGGGGCGCCCTAGGATCACAGGGACTAACGGGGGCTGGATGATGTAGAACCGAAGTCTCTCCCCATGGTTCCCTGCTATGGTGAGAGAGACAGGGTGGGTGCGTTGGGTGACGCTGGCCAGGCAGCGCTCGTCCAGTGCGAAGGCCTCCATGGGCTTCTCCAGCGTCTCTAGCGGGATGTTAGCCTGGGCAGCAAACTCTGAGTCTAGGAAACACTCATCAGCCCCCGAGTCGAGGAGTGCACCCACCGTGAGCCGCTGGTCAGCCCAGGCCAGGGTAACGCTAACTAGATGGTTCTGTGCGGCAGGACGGCGGGAACAGGAAAGGCGGCTCACTAGGATCTCCCGGGGCCCCAGTGAGCCTAGTCTTTTGGCCGAGTGGGGCAACCGCTAATCAGATGTCCCTTCTGGCCACAGTAGAGGCATTGACCCGCCTTGAACCGGGCCTCCCGTTCGGCCGGACTATGGCGCGTGCGCCCCAGCTGCATAGGTTCCTCCCCCGTCGTGGTCTGGGGCGCGGGGGGAGAAACGGCCACAGGGAAAGTGGGGCGAGCAGGAGTAGGGGTCCTGTCAGGAGTGCTGGACGACTGGGGAAAGGACGGGGATCCACGCAAGGCTCGCTCGCGCCTCCTCTCCCGGAGGCGTCCGTCGATGCGAATGGCGAGCTTGATCAGGTCATCGAGGGAGGTGGGCTCCTCCCGGGTGGCTAGCTGGTCCTTGACAGCCTCGCTGAGACCTCTCCGGAAGGTGACCCGAAGTGACCGGTCGTTCCAGCCGCTCTCAGCTGCGGACAGCCTGAACTCCACTGAGTAGTCTGTGACACTGCCACTGCCCTGCTGGATACTGCTCAGCCGAGCACCAGGGTCCTGGCCACCGACTGGATGGTGGAATACCTTCCGTAGTTCCGCCTCAAAGTCCTGTAGGTGAGGCAGAAACTGGCCCTCATGGACCAGGAAGCAGTGGCCCACTGAGCTGCTCGACCTGTGAGCAGGTTGGTCACGTAAGCGACACGGGCAGCATCAGACGTGAACATGCTGGGTTGGTGCAGGATGACCAGCTCACACTGCATGATGAACGTGGCACAGGTCTCAAAGTCGCCATCAAACGGTCGTGGGCTGGAGAGGCAGGGCTCCCGGGGAACTGGGTTGAGCCCCACACGGTTAACCGGGGCAGCGGGCCAAGGGGGCTTGTTACCCACGACTCCAGGGGCAGGCTGGCCAGGCGGCTGGATGGTGAGAGCCGCCGTGATGGTTTGCAACTGCCGCAGGATCTCTGCTTGTTGGCTCGCCAACGCCGCCTGCTGCCTCGTTAGGTTACCCACACAGGCCTGGAGGGGCGGGACCCGAGTCTGAAGATCGCTCACCGCAGCAGAGGCCGCCGTTAGCTGCTGGGTGTGGGAGTTGATCAGTTGGATCTGTCTGATGAGAGCCGCTTGAACGGGAGTGGTCGGTATACTCTCAGCTGGGGTCGTCATGGTCAGTTCGTACTGTTAGGGTTTGTGGAAGACCCCAAGCGCATGACACCAGACAGGGATGGGGTTAGCCGAAACTGGCGTACTTTATTCCTTGCGCGTACAACAGTCAAACACAGAAAGGCAATAAGCGACAAGAAAACGGAAAGTCCAAGGGAAAAAACTCGCGGGTAATCCAAAACGGGAACACGACAGGATACTTCCACGGGGAAACTTTGCAAGGGAAACCATAAACCAAGGGCTGCGGTGAGCTCAGAGAGAAAAGCACCGTAAGGGAAGAGTAGCCACTACTGCGACGAGATTACGGCACGAACTGACAACGGGCACTGGGAGACCACCAAATGTAAGCCCAGCCCTGACGGCTAAGCCCGGCCCTGGCGAGCTGATTGGCTGCCGGCGCGGGCTATTTTACTATGTATTTGCAGTTCTAACTTTAATATTTAGTTAAAGTATATTATTATGTATTTATAGTTCTAACTTTAATATTGTACTTAAACTATATTAGTATGTTATTACATTTCTAACTTTAATACTGTTAGAACTGTAACAATGTGACTCCTCTAAGAATCGTCACCTTAACGTGGTGGAGGGGTTTGTGTCCCATGATCCTGGGAGCTGTGTTGTTGGGGGCAATAGCCCCTGATAGGGTATCCCAAGGCAAATTGGTCCCAGGGGAGGGGCCAGACTAAGAGCTATTCCCAAAAAACCCAGTTAATTTACACCAGCAGAGTTACAGCACCCTGCCCGGAAAAGGGAAACTGGGGGCCCCTCCTGGAGCCAGACCTGGGAGGGGAGCTTGCCGGCAAGTGTCTGGGGGCTGGGACCAGCCCGAAAAAACAACATGGAGCTACCACCCCATGGACCCACCACACGCGGGGATGAGCATTGGGGTAGGGTGTAATGCAAGCCGGGCGGCAGGCAAAGGCGGGACCAGGGCGTGCCAACTTCCAGCATCGCAGCTTGGTCCTCGGGACGTGGAATGTCACCTCTCTGACAGGGAAGGAGCCTGAGCTGGTATGGGATGTGGAGCGGTACCAACTAGATATAGTGGGACTCACCTCCATACATAGCATGGGCTCTGGTACCAAACACCTGGAGAGGGGTTGGACTTATTACTTTTCCGGAGTTGGCAAAGTTGACAGGTGGCGTGATTGGGAGGAACGGTCTCCCTCGTCTGAACCCGAGCGGCGCCTTTTTATCGGATTTCTGTGCGAGTCATGGATTGGTAATAACAAACACCATGTTCGAACATAAGGTAGTTCATAAGTGTATTTGGTACCAGAACACCTTAGGCTGAAGATCGATAATAGACTTTGTGGTTGTATCATCAGATCTGCGGTGTATGACACTCGGGTGAAGAGAGGAGCAGAGCTGTGAACTGATCACCACCTGGTGGTGAGTTGGATCAGATGGCCAGGAAGGCTGCCGGACAGACCTGGCAAACCCAAACATGTAGTGACGGTGAACCGGGAACATCTGGCAGAGGGCCCTGTCCGTGAGGTCTTCAACTCCCACCTCCGGAAGAAATTCTCGTGTATCCCGAGGGAGGCTGGGGACATGGAGTCTGAGTGGGCCACGTTCAAAGCCTCTATTGTAGATAAGGCAGGCAGGAGCTGTGGTCAAAAGGTCATCGGTGCCTGTCGAGGCGGCAACCCAAGAACTCGCTGGCAGACATCAGTGGTGAGGGAAGCCGTCAGGCTGAAGAAGGAGGCCTTTCAGACATGGTTGGCCCAGGGTTCCCCTGAACCAACAGACATGTACCATGAGGCCAGAAAGGCTGCTGTTTCGGCGGTCGCGAAAGCAAAAACTTGGGTTTGAGAGGAGTTCGGCAAGACTATGGAGGAGGAATTTCGGTTGGCCTCAAGGAAATTCTGGCAAACCATCCGGCGACTCAGGAAGGGGAAGCAGGGCTTGACTCAGGCTGTGTTCAGCCGGGGAGGGGAACTGTTGACCCGGACTGGGGGTGTTGTCGAGCAGTGGAAAGAACACTTTGAGGAGCTCCTGAACCCGACTAACCCGTCCTCAGTGGAGGAGGTAGAGTCTGAAGACTCAGGGGAAGTCCCACCCATATCCCTGGCAGAGGTCTCTGAGGTAGTTAAAAAGCTCCTCGGTGGCAAGGCGCCGGGTGTGGATGAGATTCGCCCTGAGATGCTGAAGGCTCTGGACATTGTTGGGCTGTCTTGGTTGACACACCTCTTCAGTGTCGCGTGGAGGTCGGGGACAGTACCTTTGGAGTAGCAGATTGGGGTGTTGGTTCCCATATTCAAAGAGGGGATCACATTGCTCAGCCGCCCTGGGAAAGTCTACTCTAGGGTGCTCGGAAGGAGGCGCCGACCCATTGTCGAAACTCAGATCCAGGAGGAACAATGCGGATTCTGTCCTGGCCATGGAACAATGGACCAACTCTTTACCCTTGCGGAAGTGCTGAGGGGGGCATGGAAGTTTGACCAGCCAGTCTACATGTGTTTTGTGGACTTGGAGAAGGCTTACGACCCTATACCCCGGGGCACTCTGTGGGGGGTACTGCGGGAGTATGGGGTACAGGGATAGTTGCTACAAGCCATCCAGTCCTTGTATAACCAAAGTGAGAGCTGTGTCATCATTCTTGGCACAAAGTCAAATATGTTTTCGGTGGGTGTTGGACTCCGTCAAGGTTGTCCCTTGTCTCCGATTCTGTTTGTGATATTCTTGGACAGGATCTCAAGGCGCAGCCATGATGAGGAGTGTGTCCATTTTGGGAACCTCGGAATTACATCTCTGCTCTTCACAGATGATGTGGTTTTGTTGGCTTCATCAGAATGCGAACTCCGGCACGCACTTGGGTGGTTTGCAGCTGAGTGTGAAATGGCCGGGATAAGAGTCAGCACCTCCAAGTCTGAGACCATGCTTCTCTACCGGAAAATGGTGGATTGCTCCCTCCAGGTTGAGAATGAGTTTTTGCCTCAAGTGAAGGAGTTCAAGTATCTCGGGTCTTGTCCATGAGTGAGGGTAGGATAGAGCGGGAGATTGACAGGCAGATTGGCGCAGCATCAGCAGTAATGCAGACGTTGTACCGGACCGTTGTGGCGAAGAGGGAGCTGAGCTGGGAGGCAAAGCTCTCAATTTACCAGTCAATCTTCGTTCCAACTCTCACCTATGGTCATGGGCTTTGGGTAGTGACCGAAAGGGTCAGGTCGTGGATACAAGTGGCTGAAATGAGTTTCCTCCATAGGGTGTCTGGGCTCAGCCTTAGAGATAGGGTGAGGAGCTCGGACATCCGAAGGGAGCTCGGGGTAGAGCCGCTGCTCCTTCGCATCGAAAGGAGCCAGTTGAGATGGTTCGGGCATCTGATTAGTATGCCTCCTGGGCGCCTTCCTTTCGAGGTTTACCGGTCACGGTCAACTGGGAGGAGACCCCGGGGTAGACCCAGAACGCGCTGGAGGGACTACATGTCCAATCTGTCCTGGGAATGCCTTGGAATCCCTCGGGAGGAGCTGGAGTGTGTTCCTAGGGGGAGGGAGGTCTGGAGTGCCCTATTTGCTTGCTGCCACTGCGACCCGACCCCGGAAAAGTGGCTGAAGATGAGATGAGATGAGATGAGACTTTAATATGGTACTTAAAGTACATTAGTGCGTATTTACAGTTCTAACTTTATATTGTACTTAAAGTATATTAGTATGTATTTACTGGCCGTACATAATTATTCTACTGTGGCGGATACTAGGGGCTATGCCTCTCACCCAGCAGGACTGTGAGCTGGGGGCGTGGTTTACGTTCCCGGGCTCGCTGGTGCAGGGTTGTTCCTGCTGCAGTTGGTTTTTGGAGTTGAGGAATAAACATCAAACTCGCCTTGGTCTGCTGTGTTTTTCCTCATTCCTGCCACATTGGTGACCCCGAATTGAACATGTTTGGAGCAGAAGAGGGGTGTGAATCCACTTTGGCCACGCCGCCCCAACTCTCACAGCCGGCCGTTCTCGCCGCGGCTGTGAAACTCTCAGAGTTCTGGCAGAGCGAGCCGGCCTCGTGGTTCCAGCATGTCGAGGCGCTGTTCCACCTGCGTGGAATCTCCGCGGACGACTCCAGATACTATTCGGTCGTCGCTGCGCTGGACCAGCAGTCCACACGCCGGGCCATGCAGCTGTTGCGCGCCCCTCCGCAACACGATAAATACGTCGCCCTCAAACATCTTCTGCTCCGGAGGTACAGTCTATCTACCGCAGAGAGGGCAGATAGAATCCTTTCCCTATCCGGTTTGGGCGACGGGACGGCTGTGGACCTCATGGACAATATGCTGTCGCTGCTAGGCTCAGACGAAGGTGGGTTCCTTTTCCCGCACGTTTTCCTGCGCCAGTTCCCGTCTCCTGTGCGCGCGGCTTTGGCTAACTCCCCGTGTCTGGCCGCTGGTGACTGCCGAGGTTTGGCTGAGGAGGCCGATCGGGTCCTGCTGGCTACCAGACGGTTCTCTGTGCAGAGAGTGGCATCGGAGCCTCTGCAGCCGACGTCGGAGGACGCGGACCCGGCAGTGGTGGCTGAAGTGACTGCCCGGAGACGGCGCGGGAGAGGCCTCTGTTTCTTCCACCAGCGGTTCGGCAGCAAAGCGAGGCGCTGCGTCCCTCCGTGCACGTTTGAGGCGGCGGGAAACTCCAGGGCAGCGCTCAGTAGCAGCAGTGGGCGCTGGCGGACGTAGGGAGATGCTCTTCATTAAGGACACGATGTCAGGAAGACGGTTTCTGGTGGACTCAGGCTCGCAAAAGAGCCTACTCCCTCCTGCTAAGATAGACAGGTCGGCGGAAGGTGGCGGCCCACAGTTGAGTGCAGCTAACGGTTCGTCCATTGCAACGTTTGGCACAAGGTTGGTGACTGTTTGCTTCCACGGGCGCCATTTTGAGTGGGACTTTTTTAGTGGCCGCCATTACTGTTCCTATTATCGGCGCGGATGTTCTGTGTGCTAATGGTCTGCTGGTTGATGTTGCAAACCGCCGTTTAATTGATGCTGTGTCTTTCGCCACTGTTCCGTGCGAGACAGGGGGAGCCGGGCCGTTAACACACGCTAACTTTTTAGCATTAGGGGATGTTTTTCAGCGTTTGCTGGCGGATTTTCCATCGGTGACTACGCCTGCCTTTTCCACCGCGGTTACTAAACACGGGGTACAACATTTCATTCCCACTCTGGGACCGCCAGTTTTTGCGCGCGCGCGGCGCCTCGACGCGGTAAAATTGGCTCCAGCTAAGGAGGAGTTCGCCATCATGGAGCGTCTGGGTATAGTGAGGCGTTCCAACAGCCCGTGGGCCTCGCCGCTTCACATGGTGCCCAAGGCGGATGGGTCGTGGCGGCCTTGCGGCGATTTTCGCCGCCTGAACAACGTCACCGCCAATGACCGTTATCCCATCCCACACATACAGGACTTTTCCATACGCCTGGCAGGTGCCACTATTTTCTCTAAGGTGGACCTGGTGCGCGGCTATCATCAGGTTCCCGTGCGCGCAGAGGACGTGCCCAAGACCGCAGTGATCACACCGTTTGGGCTTTTTGAGTTCATGCGCATGCCTTTTGGCTTGAAGGGGGCAGCGCAAACCTTTCAGAGGCTGATGGACTCAGTGTTGCGGGACCTTGCTTTCGTGTTCGTTTATCTCGACGACATATTAGTGGCCAGTCAGTCAGTTGAAGAGCACCTGGCGCACCTGAAACAGGTTTTCCGTCGTCTGGACGAACACGGCCGGATAGTCAACCCGGCCAAGTGTCATTTTGGACTGCCGGTGATTGACTTCTTGGTGTAGCACACTTGATAAGAATGACACTTACAAGGGCTGGTGTTTTTGTTGTTTTACTCTATCTGTCAAATAGACATTACAGAGGACACGTTTTCAGAGCACGGCTCACTATACGAACGGCAACACTCATCTGACGACTCTACCCGAATGTCCCAGAGTGCACCGGGAGAGCCAGCACTACGTCACACAGGCTAGAAGCAATTAACCTGCAGTGCCCTCCTGTGGCGAGAACCTGCTATCACAACAACACAGCAGACAATTCCCTCTTTACTAGTAGTGAGTGGTCAATGAAGGTAAGTATATAAAATAAAAAATAGATGGGGGGGGCTACTAAATCCCAAGTACCCCACACTCTCCCCTCAAAAAGATAATGGCGTCCCGACATAACAAATCTACCAGTCCACATTGCATAACTTTTCATTGAAAAGATAGGTTATTACTAAGCAGGAGTCAATCTGGATACTGTACTGTAATCAGTCATAACATATAACACACATCTCCTATTAAAGGTATATGTTTGCAGTAAATAATGTGCACTTGAATCCACTGCTTCGTCCGTCTTGAGGCCGGGGAGCTATAGTATCTGACTAAAAGCAAATAACTTTGTAATAGTAATATCCCTGGTGGTAACAGGTGTGTTCTAAAACACCAATGCTACAGTAACTCTATGTCTGGTGATCACAAGACAACTAAAATCACATAGCTATAACAATTGTAACATGTCAAAAGTTTTTTGGTTTTTTTTTATTTTTATTATTTTTTAAATTTATTTATTTATACTGACTTGTCTGATTTGCTTATCTACCAGACACACTAGGCTGCCCTAGTCTGTGATAAGTAAACACTGGTGTAGGTTTTCTATTTCTCAAAGGATATGTTTTTTCTCTGGCAGGCTGCACAGCTTCCCCTGGAGGAGGCTGCAAGGCATCTTCTGGTGGAGGCTGCAAGGCATCTTCCGGGCTCTTGTCGTCATCGGGCTCATCCTCTTCTTCAGCTCCAGATGTCTCGCCATTCTCTGACACTGTCCCATTGTCCTCTATTGTTGCAGGCTGCTCCGCAAAATCCTCTTCATCTTGACCGTCTCTTTCCTCCGGATAGAACTCCAAGGCGTCTGGGCTCAGCTGACTCTGGATCCGCTCACTGGCTCTGACTGTTGGTCGTCCCACGATGCATCTCCAGTTATCCTCATCATCTGAGTCACTGTCCTGTTCTTGGTTCCACTGCATTTGTCTGTCTGTCTTCTTTCTCTCCCGTCTAGGTTTCACAGGTAAGTCCTCTTCTCTTGGTTCCACCGGCAGGAAGTCGCATGGCAGAAGAAGGTTCCTATGCATGATTCTGGTTCGTCCTTTTCCATTCTCCGGCTTCAGCTCATACACAGGGCTGTCAGCGTGCTTCCTCTGTGTTACTACATGCACCTGGTCCTCCCAGAATGGTCTTAATTTCCCCGGTCCTCCTTTCTCGTTCAGGTTGCGGATGAGAACTCTGCATCCGGGATACAGCTCTGTCCCGTGGGCCTTTTTGTCGTCTAGTGTTTTGTTTCTGGCCCCCTCCTTCCAAGCTGTCTCTGATGCTAGGCGATAGGCGTCATTCATGCGGGCCTTCCACTTCTCTGCATATTCTTGATGGGATAGTGCCTGGTCCTTTGCTCTAAGGCCAAACATCAGGTCAATGGGAAGTCTTGGATTTCTGCCGAACAACAGATAGTAAGGTGCAAATCCGGTCGCTTCATTTCGGGTGCAGTTGTATGCATGTATCACCTTTGGGAGTGACGCTTTCCAATCCGTTTTCGCAACCGCTGGCAGGTTTCTCAGCATCGCCAGAACCGTTCTGTTGAAACGCTCGACCTGACCATTTCCTTGCGGGTGATACGGTGTTGTGTGAGAACCCCTGACTCCACTGTACTCCTGCAGCTTGGCGAAGAGCTTATTGTCAAACTCCTTCCCTTGGTCATGGTGCAGCGTCGCCGGGAAACCAAATCTCAGCACAAAGTCCCCGAATACCTTCTCTGCGGCGGTCTTGGCAGCTTTGTTTCTGCATGCATAGGCTTGAACAAAACGGGTAAAGTGGTCCATAACCACCAGTATATACTCGTACCCTCCCTTACACTTCTCTAAGTGTAAGAAGTCAATGGAGACCATCTCAAATGGGTGTGTGGTCACGATGTTGGTGAGAGGGGCTCTGGTTGGTTTGTTGGGGCGCTTGGTCTTCAGGCAGCTACACACCTGTGTGATGTAATGTTCCACATCTTTCTGCATGTGAGGCCAATAGAAACGGTCCCTCAACAGGTGCAACACCCTCTCCACGCCTAGATGGCCCAGGTCTCTGTGCAGTTCTTTATACACCAGCTCATGGAACTTTTTCGGCAGGACTAGCTGAGTTCGGGTAGCTGTTTTCCGGCGCAGGATGCCATCATCATCAAGGCACAGCCGATGCTTCTCTCTCATGAGTGTCGCAACACCCCTGCTCGCACACTGTGTTTTTCCCCGAGGCCACTGATTGGAGGTTATGTACTTCAGCACCCCACCAATGACAGCATCCTCCCTCTGGGCGTCTCTCACCGTCTGACTGGATATCTCTGCCACAGGTGATGTATGTTCCTTCTCAAACTCGGCTAGTGCTGTGGCTATGGTTACCGGACACATCCAAGGCTCAGCTCTCTCCAGCTGTACTGACAGCGCCTGGGTCACACTGTTCATGACCTCGGGGTGTACTTCTTGTGAACAGGTCTGCATGTACTGCTCCATCGGCATGCGTGAGAGGCCATCTGCGTCCCCATTGGCTCGTCCAGGCCGGTACTTGATAGAGAACTGGAAATCGGCTAACTCTGCTACCCACCTGTGGGTGGTCGCATTCAGTTTGGCTGTCGTGAGCACATAGGTGAGGGGATTATTGTCTGTGTAGACAGTGAATGATGGAGCGTGGTAGAGGTAATCTCTAAATCTCTCACATATGGCTCATTTCATCGCGAGGAACTCCAACTTCCCTGAGTGGAGATGGTAGTTCTTCTCAGGAGTTGTCAGTGTCCTAGACCCGTACGCGATGACTGCCAGCCCACCCTGTGACTGTCTTTGATACAATACTGCCCCGAGGCCCTCTCGTGACGCGTCGCAGTGAAGGATAAAGGGCTGTTCAAAGTCTGGGTAGCCCAACACTGGTGGCTGGATGAGGAATTCAATCAACTGACAGAGGACCTGTTGGTGTTCAGCTGTCCACTTAACTGGGTGGGAGGAGGGCAGATGGTCTCGGGAGCCCTTCCTCCCCTTGTCCTTTCTCTTTTGTTTGAGCTTCCCCGCTGCTGTCTTCTCTGGGGTGAGGAGGTCATAGAGAGGCCTTGCAATTCGGGAGAAGTTAGGTATGTAGGGCCGGTAATACGAGATGAATCCCAGCATCTTCCTGAGCTCTCCGATGGTCGTAGGTTCTCTCTCCTTCAGTGCCTGGACCGGGGCCACATCAGCGGGGTCCATTGTGTATCCATCCTTGGTCACAAGCCTTCCCAGGAACCTTACTTGGTTTTTGAAGAGTTCACATTTTCTTGCCGTCAGCTTGATTCCATGGCTTCTGTAGCGGTGCAGTACTCTTCTCAGGTGCTGGAGGTGTTCGTCGAATGTGGTTGAGTGGACCAGGTTGTCATCTAAATACGGCTGACAAATGTCGTCCCTCAGCCCAATCAAACATTCCTCCATGGACCTCTGGAACTGTGCTGGTGCTGAGGACAGTCCGAAGGGAATTCTCACCCATTCATATAATCCCCACGGGGTGATGAATGCAGTCAGTGGGCGGCTGGACTCCTCAAGAAACCCCTGGTGATATGCCTTCCCCTGATCCAAGACAGAAAACCAGGCACTCCCCTTCAGGCTGTCGAGCATATCCTGGATGCGTGGTATTGGATGGCGGTCTGGGATGGACCTCTTGTTCAACTCACGGTAGTCACAGCAGAGGCGGAGGCTCCCATCCTTTTTCCGCACACACACGATTGGGCTTGAGTAGGGTGATTTTGACTTAGTTATCCAGCCTCTGTTCAGTAAATCCTCGAGGTATTCCTTCACTTCTTTATGAAGAGGCTTTGGGACTGATGTGTATGTCCGCTTCACCGGTGTGGTGTCACTCAGGCGGATCTTGAGCTGGAGTGATGGAATAGTCCCCACATCATGGTCATCGCGTGCGAACACACTACTCTCCTCCCGCAGTAGCTCTCTCACCTGCAGTTGTTGTTCAGGTGTCAGGTGGTTCAGAGGGACAGGCGGGTCCCATAGATCTTCCTCCTGGTGTTCCGTCTTGACATCACCTGGCCCTTTCAGCTTTGTTGTGTCTCTAATCACAGGTCTTCGTTCTGTACCTGTTGTGGAGGTCCCTGGGATGACTGGGTCCACTGTACTAGTCCCATCCACATCCAACGGCTTCACGGCGGCAGCGTAGATGGCTTTAGTTCTTTGGGTCTGCCCCAGGGGAGTCCGTGGCAGCAGTGTGATGTCATGAGCTGTGACGTTAGTCACTGGGACAGCGATGCGTGACCAGGTTCCCTTCTGTAAACATACAATGTTTTCATCCACCTTCAGGCCCTCTGGCCACTTTGGGTTCACATTAGGCTCAAAGAGGACGTTCTGGTCTGCTTGGAGGGGCCCTGCTCTAACACCACACTTAACAGTCTTTGTCTGGCCCGCCGGAATAGTCATGCTTTCTCGGCCCACTTTAACCATCCCCTCACCTTCCATATCATCTCGGCTCTTTATCAGCTTCACGAGGACTTCAGCCTTCTTGTAGTCAACCGCGAACGCAATGCTTAGTGCCTTTGTGATTACACTTGATGGCTGTCCAGCTCCAGACTCTAACAGGTGTTCAATTACATTGTAACCGATGATCGGTTCTTCTGCGGTGCCCTGGTGTGTGGTTACTAGTATTGGCACAGTGAGTTCCATTGGTGGGGTCTGAGTGGTGCTATTCGGTGCTAACTGGACAGTCACTTCCACCCATCCAGAGAAAGGAATGGTTGTCTGGTTTGCTGCTTTACCAGTCAGGGTGCCAGGGCCAAGGATCTCTTCTGTGGTTCTCACCTTGGTGTGTGGGAGATGTTTTCTCCTCCATTCTTCACTGATTAGGCAGACCTGCGACCCGGTATCCCACAATGCCTGTGTGGCTACACCATCAATGTAACAGTTTATCATGTATTTCTTTCCAATTAGGTTCAGCAGCTGTGACTGGCGTTTTGAGGAGATATGACTCACTGTGGGTGCTTGCTGTTCCCGCCCTGCCTCGTCTCGCTGTCGGGCAGACACTCTGGCTTCTAGTAGCTGAATACTGTCGTCGATGAGCTTGCTGGTGACAGTACAGCTAGATGTGTCTACCTGCTCCGATTTTTCAGGCCTCTGAGCTCTACACCCTCTTGAAAGATGGCCACTCTGTCCGCATTTGAAACAGTGGTTGCACTGGTCGCCCCTTTCACTGTCTTGACAGGCTTTGCATCCGCGCTTCCTCACAGGCTGCTGCTGACGAGAAGGTCTTTGGCCAGAGGAGTGGTTCATGGCTTTTCTCATCTGTTCCATTTCTCCTTTCAGCTGTTGGATTATCTCGTAGAACGCAGACTCCTTTTGGTTCCCTGCCTGTGTCTTAAGGGCTTTCACACTCGCGGATGTTGATGGCGACGACTCCTGACCCCCGACCACTGCAGCTTCCGCTCCTAGATACTGATGTGCCTCAGCTCGCACTTCCCGCACTCTGGTTTCCTTACTGTGGGAGCTCTTCTTGAATTTCCGCTGTCTCTCTGACTCAAAACTTGCGGCCTCTATCATCTTAACAATGAGAACATCATCAGTAGTTGCTTGATCATCGAGATAGCTCTTGAGCTGATATTTTACCTGGTCACTCACTAGCCCAGTTCCCACAGCTCTTAGGAACTTCTTCTGTATCAGTTCAGGGCTGTATTGTTCATCAGAGCCAGGCTCTCTCGCTGCTGCTAAGAGTCTCTCTTTACATGCTATGGCTCGGAACAGGAAGTTCTGTGGTGACTCCTGACTGTCCTGTGTGATGTTGATTAGTCGGTGATATAAGTCCACAGAGCTATCCTCTTTGAAATGGCCTTTCAGAATGGTCCTCAGCTGAGGGAGGGTGAGTTCGGTTTTGATCTCTAACAAGTCACGGAGAGTCAGCCCAGGGCTGATGGCTCGGATTACAGCCTCTATTATCTCCAACTCGCTGTGGCCTTTTCTCACCCCCATATCAATCTGATGCGTAAGATTTATATAAGACAATTTGTCTATCTGCCCCCGTTCTCCTATTTGGCCATTTATCTTAAAGTCTCTGCGTATGGTCACTTCAGGGGGTTGGATTACTGACGGGATTGGGTTTGAAGGTTGACTAGGTCTACTGGGTTCTTTAAGACTTAGTTTCTCACTGAGGCGTGATATCTCTTCCTCAAGCGCTTTTGTGGATGCAGTAAAGCTGGACTGTAAGGCCTGATATTGTTCATGTAAGCTTGCCAATTCAGCAGCATCCTTGTTAGTACTGTCTGCACCTGCACCAGTATGTGACTCCGCCCCTCTCTGCTTCATTTCACTAGAGAGGTCCACTAGTCTGGACAGAAACTGACGTGCTACCTCTTCATCCTCCTTCTCAATTGCTTCATCCACAGTCTCACTAATAAGTCTGATCAGCGCATGCCTCTTTGTCTGGTTTTCAGTGGGGACTTTAGCAATAACACACACCTCTTTTAACTGGTCCAGCCCTAACTGCAGGAGGGTCTCACTCAGCCTGTCTTGCAGTTGCTCAAGCTCCAGTTCCATTGTTGGTCACGTGTTCTCACTCCGCTCCCCACTTCTTCTCCTGACAATGGTGGCAATGGCGCTGATCCCGGGTTTCGGCACCAATATTTGTAGCACACTTGATAAGAATGACACTTACAAGGGCTGGTGTTTTTGTTGTTTTACTCCATCTGTCAAATAGACATTACAGAGGACACGTTTTCAGAGCACGGCTCACTATACGAACGGCAACACTCATCTGACGACTCTACCCGAATGTCCCAGAGTGCACCGCGAGAGCCAGCACTACGTCACACAGGCTAGAAGCAATTAACCTGCAGTGCCCTCCTGTGGCGAGAACCGGCTATCACAACAACACAGCAGACAATTCCCTCTTTACTAGTAGTGAGTGGTCAATGAAGGTAAGTATATAAAATAAAAAATAGATGGGGGGCTACTAAATCCCAAGTACCCCACATTGGGTACCGCATTTCGCCGCAAGGCGCGGTCCCGTTGCCTTCTAAGGTCCAAGCGGTGGCGGAATTTCCCCGCCCGGTCTCTGTTAAGGCATTGCAGGAATTCTTGGGCATGGTGAATTTCTATAACTGTTTCCTCCCTCGCGCTGCCCACCTCCTTCAGCCACTTTACGAAGCCCTGCGGCTTAAGAAGGCTAACGACCTTGTCGACTGGACTCCCGAACAGGTCCAGGCCTTTGACGGAGCTAAGTGCGCCCTGGCTAACGCTGCCCTCCTCGCCCATCCCACACCCACGGCGTCCATAGCTTTAACAACCGATGCGTCTGACATAGCCGTGGGGGCTGTGGTTGAACAGCGTGTGGCGAATGCGTGGCAGCCACTCGCATTTTTTAGCCGCAAACTGCGGGATAGCGAGCGCAAGTACAGCGTTTTTGACCGGGAGTTACTGGCACTGCACCTTGCAACCCGGCATTTCCGCTTCCTGCTGGAGGGTCGCCCATTCACGGCTTATGTGGATCATAAGCCGCTGACTTTTGCCATGTCCAAGGTGACTGAGCCGTGGTCTGCACGTCAACGGCGCCACCTAGCGGCGATCTCCGAGTTCACAACGGACATTCAGCATGTGGCCGGGAAGTCCAACCCTGTTGCTGATTGTCTGTCGCGTGTGCTTGTGTGTCCTGTGCACCTCGGTGTGGATTTCTCCGCTATGGCTGCCGACCAGCCCAGCGACCCGGACGTCCTTGCCCTTAGGTCAACGCGTACCGGTCTCAAGCTAGAGGACGCTGTGATGCAGGAAGGCAGTCCTGCCCTCCTCTGCGATGTCTCCACCGGCCGTCCCCGCCCCGTTGTTCCAGTGGCCTGGCGCCGTCGAGTTTTCGATTCGATTCACTCCCTCTCGCACCCTGGAGTTCGGGCGTCGGTGAAGTTGGTCGGTTCCAAGTTCGTCTGGCCTGGCCTCCGCATGGACGTCAAGGGGTGGGCAGCTGCATGTGTAGCGTGCCAGCGCGCTAAGGTCCACCAGCACACTAAATCGCCCCTCGAACCGTTTCCGACCCCGGCCAGACGTTTCGACCACGTGCATGTGGACCTGGTGGGCCCTCTACTTTCTTCACAGGGTTTTACGCACCTACTCACAATGGTAGATCGGACCACCAGGTGGCCAGAGGCTGTTCCTCTATCCTTCACAACATCCTCGGATGTTGCAGCACTTTTCTTTCCTCCTGGGTCGCCCGTTTCGGCACTCCGTCAGATATCATCTCAGACAGGGGCCCCCAGTTCGTGTCAGAGCTCTGGTCGGCACTTGCGCGATCCTTGGGTGTGCAGGTACACCGCACTACCGCGTATCACCCTCAGGCTAACGGCTTGTGTGAACGTTTTCACCGGTCGCTCAAGGCGGCGCTGCGCTCTCGGATGGTAACTGGGTGGAGCGTTTACCTTGGGTTATGCTCGGGTTGCGTTCGGCTCCTAAGGAGGACCTCGACGCGTCACCCGCTGAGCTGGTGCTCGGTCAGCCGCTCCGCGTCCCAGGGGAATTGTTGCCTGGGAGTTCCGCTCCTCGACCCCGTCCGGCCGTTTATCATTTTTTGTCCGACAGCACTCGGGTTCCAGGCCCCGCTCACCACTGTTTTCCGCGGTCGTTCGTGCCTGCGGAGCTCATGTCGGCTCGTTTTGTTTTAGTACGGCATGGTGCTCACCGCTCGCCCCTCCAACCCCCATACGATGGCCCATTTCGGGTTCTTGAGACGGGTCCTAAGGGTTTTGTGCTAGATATGGGTGGGCGTAGGGAGCGTGTCACGCTTAATAGGCTTAAACCGGCGCACAGGGTGGCAGGCGAAGTTGTGTTTCCGGCCCAGGTTCCCCGTCGGGGTCGTCCTCCTTCCAGGACCCCGGCAGTGTCTTCACGGGTTCAGCGTTCTGCTTCTCAGCCGGCTTTGGACTGTGTTTCACCTACTGTTCCGGCTGTGGGACGGCGCAGCCGTTATGTCAGGCTGCTTAAGCCTCAAGTGAGACACTGATTTTCTTTCCAGGAGTCCCTCCTGGGTGTTCGGGGGGGGGGGGGGGCTGTGTGGCGGACACTAGGGGCTATGCCTCTCACCCAGCAGGGTTGTGAGTTGGGGGCGTGATTTACGTTCCCGGGCTCGCCGGTGCAGGGTTGTTCCTGCTGCAGTTGGTTTTTGGAGTTGAGGAATAAACATCAAACTCGCCTTGGTCTCCTGTGTTTTTCCTCATTCCTGCCACACTACTATACTTATTACATTACTATTATAACTCCAATATTGTACTTAAACTATATTAGTATGTAATTACATTTCTAACTTTAATCAGGTCAAGGAAGCCAGTCAGGTAAAAGAAGCCAATCAGGTGCAGAAAGCCAGCTAGGTGAAAGAAGCCAATCAGGTGAAAGAAGCTAACTAGGTAAACGACGCTAATCACTTGACTGCCTCCAGGTACTCATGGTGTCGTGCGTTTATGGCGACTCTGGGAGAGCTGAGCGACTACGCTGGCCAGAGGGAGGCGCTGGCGGACAACCTGCAGACACACATAATCAGCGAGCTCCTACGATACACACAGGATCTGAAGGCAGAGAGGAAGTCGGTAAACCACACACACACACACACACACACACACACACACACACACACACACAATCTGCAAAGACATCCATCCATCCATCCATCCATGCATTATCTGAACCACTTATCTTGCTATCAGGATTGCAGGGATGCTGGAGCCTATCCCAGCAGTCATTGGGCGGCAGGCGGGGAGACAACCTGGACAGGCCGCCAGACCATCACGGGGCCGACACACACACACACACACACACACAAACACACACACATTCATACCTAGGGACAATTTACTATGGCCGATTCGCCTGACCTACATGTCTTTGGTTCTCCTGAGCTACATGTCTTTGATTCACCTGACCTACTTGTTTTTGATTCACCTGACCTACATGTCTTTAATTCACCTGACCTACATGGCTTTGGTTCACCTGACCTACATGTCTTTGATTCACCTGACCTACATGTCTTTGGTTCACCTGACCTACATGTCTTTGGTTCACCTGACCTACATGTCTTTGATTCACCTGACCTACTGTTAGGGTTTGTGGGAGACCCCAAGCGCACGACACCAGGCAGAGATAGAGATCGCCGAAACTGGCGTACTTTATTAATAGTTCATACAACGGTCAACACGGAAGGACAAGGAGCAACTAGGAAACAGGAAGCCCAAAATGAACCGAAATGCCCCTTTAAGGTCCACCGAGAAAACACACACGGCAACGAAAAGAGCCCAGTAATCCACTTTGTGTGGGTAGTCCCAACAAACAGAGAAAGTACACGAAACTCGCGGGTAATCCACTTTGGGGGACGCGGCAGGATGATTCCGCAGGGAAAAACTCCACAGAGAAAACGGTAAATCCAAGGGCTGAGATAAAGAATACACATGGAGGGAAGAGTAGCCACTTCACCGAGGAGGTTACGGCACGAACTGGCAATGGGCGCTGGGAGACCATCAAACTTAAGCCCAGCCCTGACGAGCTGATTGGCTGCCGGCGCGGGTGGGCGAGCCGTAACAGTACCCCCCCCCCTCCACGGGAGCCACCGGGCGACAGGGTCCAGGATGAGCTGGCGGGCGACCCAGCTACTTTCCTCCGGACCGTACCCTTCCCAGTCCACCAAATACTGGAACCCCCGTCCTCGCGGACCTTCCACTGGGGGTGCCCATCCACGATCTCAGGGGGAGGCGGAGCTGGGGCCGGAGGCATCAGAGGACTGTGGGAGACAGGCTTAACCCGAGACACATGAAAAACGGGATGGATCTTCAAGGAAGCCGTAATTCCTTCCGGGATGTGGGATCGGGCCAGTCCACCACAGCCTGGATCTTGCAGGGGTTGTCCCGGCCGTGTCCCCTCTCGACGACGAAGCCCAGTTAGTCAACGGAAGGGAAATGGAACCGGGACTTCTCTGCCTTGACAAAGAGCCGGTTCTGGAGGAGACGTTCAAGTACCCGGCGGACATGCTGGACATGTTCCTCTAGGGTCCTGGAGAAGATGAGGATGTCATCGAGGTAGACCACAATGAACTCGTCGAGCATGTCGCGGAGAATGTCATTCATGAGAGCCTGGAATACTGCCGGGGCGTTGGTGAGGCCGAACAGCATGACCAGGTACTCATAATGACCCCGGGGCGTCTTAAAGGCTGTCTTCCACTGGTCCCCCTTCCGGATCCGGACCAGATGATAGGCACACCGGAGGTCCAGCTTAGTGAAGACAGTAGCCTGGGTGAGGGGCTCAAGGGAGGAACTCATGAGGGGAAGGAGGTACTTGTTTTTGATGGTTGTCTCATTGAGTTGGCGATAGTCAATGCAGGGTCGGAGGCCTCCATCCTTCTTCTTCACGAAAAAGAATCCAGCTGCCACCTGGGAGGACGAGGGCCGAATGAGCCCCGCTGCCAAGGACTCGGAGATGTACTCGTCCATCACAGCCTTCTCGGGGATGGTCAGACTGTACAGACGACTGCTGGGAACGGGTGCCCCAGAGTGGAGGTTGATAGCACAGTCATAAGGCCAATGAGGAAGAAGAGATTGCTGAAAACCTCACCTAGCTCATGGTACTCGGGGGGAACAGAGGAGAGGTCGGGAGGAGGGGTACTAGGGGCACATCGGGGGGATGGGGCGGGAGCAGCCTGGAGACATTGGGCATGACAGGAGGAGCTCCACTCCATGATGGTACCGGAGGCCCAGGCGATGTGTAGCTCATGCTGCACGAACCAGGGGCACCCTAGGATCATAGGGACTAACGAGGGCTGGATGATGTAGAACCGAAGTCTCTCCACATGGTTACCTGCTATGATGAGAGAGACAGGGTGGGTGCGTTGGGTGATGCTGGCCAGGCAGCGCTCGTCCAGTGCGAAGGCCTCCATGGGCTTCTCGACTCGGGGGCCGATGAGTGTTTCCTGGACTCGGAGTTTGCGGCCCAGGCTAACATCCCGCTAGAGACGCTGGAGGAGTGCACCCACCGTGAGCCGCTGGTCAGCCCAGGCCAGGGTAACGCTAACTAGATGGTTCTGTGGGGCAGGACGGTGGGAACAGGAAAGTCGGCTCACTAGGATCTCCCGGGGCCCCAGTGAGCCTAGTCTTTTGGCCGAGTGGGGCAGCCACTGATCAGATCTCCCTTCTGGCCAAAGTAGAGGCATTGACCCGCCTTGAACCGGGCCTCCCGTTCGGCCGGACTATGGCGCGTGCGCCCCAGCTGCATAGGTTCCTCCCCCGTCGTGGTCTGGGGCGCGGGGGGAGAAACGGCCACAGGGAAAGTGGGGCGAGCAGGAGTAGGGATCCTGTTAGGAGTGCTGGACGACTGGGGAATGGAGGGGGATCCACGCAAGGCTCGCTCGCGCCTCCTCTCCCGGAGGCGTCCGTCAATACGGATGGCGAGCTTGATCAGGTCCTCGAGGGAGGTGGGCTCCTCCCGGGTGGCTAGCTGGTCCTTGACAGCCTCGCTGAGACCTCTCCGGAAGGTGACCCGAAGTGACCGGTCGTTCCAGCCGCTCTCAGCTGCGGCCAGCCTGAACTCCACCGAGTAGTCTGTGACACTGCCACTGCCCTGCTGGATACTGCTCAGCCGAGCACCACGGTCCTGGCCACCGACTGGATGGTGGAAAACCTTCCGTAGTTCCGCCTCAAAGGCCTCGTAGGTGAGGCAGAAACTGGCCCTCATGGACCAGAAAGCAGTGGCCCACTGAGCTGCTCGGCCTGTGAGCAGGTTGGTCACGTAAGCGACCCGGGCAGCATCAGACGTGAACATGCTGGGTTGGTGCAGGAAGACCAGCTCACACTGCATGATGAACGTGGCACAGGTCTCAAAGTCGCCATCAAACGGTCGTGGGCTGGAGAGGCAGGGCTCCCGGGGAACTGGGTTGAGCCCCACAGGGTTAACCGGGGCCACGGGCCCAGGGGGCGGGTTACCCACGACTCCAGGGGCAGGCTGGCCCGGCGGCTGGATGGTGAGAGCCGCCGTGATGGTTTGCAACTGCCGCAGGATCTCTGCTTATTGGCTCGCCAACACCGCCTGCTGCCTCGTCAGGTTACCCACACAGGCCTGGAGGGGCGGGACCCAAGTCTGAAGATCTCTCACCGCGGCGGAGGCCGCATCTAGCTGCTGGGTGTGGGAGTTAGTCAGGCGGATCTGTTCGATGAGGGCCGCTCGAAGCGGGCTGGCCGGTACGCTCTCCGTGTCGGCTGGGGTCGTCATGGTCAGTTCGTACTGTTAGGGTTTGTGGAAGACCCCAAGCGCATGACACCAGACAGAGATGGGGTTAGCCGAAAACTGGCGTACTTTATTCAAACATAGGAAGGCAATGAGCGACAAGGAAAAAACGGAAAGCCCAAGGGGGAAAAAACTCGCGGGTAATCCAAACGGGAACAAGGCAGGATACTTCCACGGGGAAACCTTGCAAGGGAAAAACAAGAACCAAGGGCTGGGATGAGTTCGTAGAGAAAAGGACTGTGAGAGGAGAGTCGCCGCTACTGCGGGGAGGTTACAACACGAACTGACAACGGGCAAGTGGGAGGCCACCAAACTTAAGCCCAGCCCTGATGACTAAGCCCGGCCCTGACGAGCCGATTGGCTGCCGGCGTGGGGTGGGCGGGCCACGGCGCGGGGTGGGCGAGCCATAACACCAAGGCTGCCATCCATGTGAAAGACAACCCAGTTCCACGATTTTTTCGTCCCAGGTCTGTCCCCTACGCCAGCCATTCTCAACCGGTGGGCCGCGGCCCACGCAGAGCACCACCCAGTGGGCCGCGGTGGTACTGCCCAAATAGTTAGCCAGAATGAAAATATTTGTCTGTCAAGTAGTGATTTCACGTCTAATTACACAATACCTAAATGGCACAGGGATTAGTGTTAATATATAGTTTTAATTAAAATACACAGCCTTTTTTTAAATTAATAAATGATGAAGATAACTGCACATGACCCGGAACGTCATCAGTTAGAGACAAACGTCTTGTCGCTGTTAGTTCCGGTGTGTGAAGGAGAGTGCAAACAAGCATTTATATTGTATTTCGACTACAGTAAAACGAGGGATCGGTTTCTAAAGAGAAAGGGTGAAGGAGGCGAGACCTCTGCACCAGCTAAGATACCGAAGCGTGTGGTCAGAAATTACGACCCTGAATACATTAAGTTTGGATTCACAATGGCGGGTAGTGACGCAGAGCCGAAAGCACAACGTGTCGGATGTGGCGAAGTCCTCTCAAATGAATCATGAAAACCATCAAAGCTGCAGAGACACTTAACACCATCACCCTGGACGTGTTGGAAAGCCAAAAGAATACTTCCAGAGGAAGCGAGACGGGCTTCAAGCACAACAGGAAGCCGCAAGTGCGCTAACAACGCAACCAAAAGCTGTTGTGGAAGCGAGTCCCCTGGCGGCTGCTCGTGTAGCAGGAAAGCGTCTACAGTACCAGAGGATCTGGTCCGGCCTAGCGCCGCGGACATGTGCCTAGAGTTACTGGGGAGGCAGCGGCCACGGAAACCTAGACCGTGCCGCTGTCGACCCACACAGTGAGTAGGGGAACTGCTAATAGAGGCGATGACATCGAAGCCAACTTCTGGAGAGAATAAAGGCAAACCCACATTCTGCCATACAGCTGGACGAGTCCACTGACGTCAGCAGCGCCGCTTTATTGCCGGTTTTTGTGAGATACAGCTGGGACGGTCATTTTCACGAAAATCTACTTTTTTGCAAAGAGCTTCCCACCAGAAGCACGGCAGACGAATGCTTCCGCTGCCTTGATAATGACGTCACTGGAAAAGGACTAGATTGGAAACATTGTGTCGGTCGGTGTCTGCGTGGACGGCGCTGCATCGGTGACAGGACTACATCGTGGTGTTGTCAAGCAAATCCAGGAGAGGGCACCGGAGGCGAAGTGGACGCGTTGTTTCTTACATCGGGATAATCTGGCTACGAAGAAGACGTCGCCAGAGCTGCATGACGTCATGAATGTGGCTGTGAAAACTGTCAACTATGTTAATAAAAAGGCAGTCAGCTCGAGATGTGTGAGAGGACGGATGCAGATCACGTGCAGCTCTTGTATCACAGTGAAGTAAGGTGGCTTTCAAGAGGACATGTGCTTCATTGCCTGTTCTAACTGAGGAAAGAAGTGCATGCTTTTCTTGATGAGAAGCAGTCCCCTCTGACAGAGCATTACATCGATGATGCCTTTTGTGCAAAACTAGCCTCTTTATCAGACATATCTGATCAGTTGGATCAGCCGAATATGTCAATGCAAGGAAGAAACAGCACCGTGTTTTTGGTTTCAGACAAAATTGAGGGGTTCAAGAAAAAAAATACATCCTTTGGAGCAGGAGAGTCAAAGAGGGACGAATGGATGTGTTCTCACTCCTGAGTGAAACTTTGGAAGGTTCTCCTCCTGTTCACATTTCCAGTGTTGTCACCCAGCATTTAACTCGGTTGTCAAATACATTTTCTGATTACTTCCCAGAAGACCCCCGGAATGGAAATCTTTGGATTTTAGACCCGTTCTCAGTGGATCCTGCATCTGAAGACATGGCCTTGTCCACTGTGTTGGACAACCAGCTGATGTAACTAGTATCAGCTGACAGCAGCCTGAAGCTTCAACTCACACAAGTTGACCTCGCTTCATTCTGGATATTGGCTGCCAATGAATATCCTTCTCTGTCGCGACGGGCAATCAAATGTCTGTTGCCTTTCACCACCTGTGTGAGTCAGGGTTTTCCATTGGGACTGTCGCAAAATCAAAGGCTAGGGACAGATTGCAAGTAACTTTGAATGCTACTCTGCAAATCAGCCTGTCACCCATCCCACATCAGCTTGATCTGATCATTTCTCAGAAGCAACCCCACGTATCTCTCTGAGGGCAAGTAAAATATTTAATTCAATCATTGCTCCTGACAGTGACGTAGGAGCAGTCGATTACAGGTCAGAATACCCCTTTATTGATTTAATTTGTTATAAGGTTTTACATTTATTCGGTATGTGGGCCCTGACTGTCTTGACACATACCCACGTGGCCCTTGGGTTACAAAAGGTTGAGAACCCCTGCCCTACGCCGTGCGAGCAAAAGTAGATGAAGAAATAGACAGACTGTTGAAAGAAGGCATAACCACACCGGTGAAATATTCAGATTGGGCAGCCCCAGTTTTGCCAATCTTGAAGCCTGGGGGAACCGTGAGATTATGTGGAGATTACAAACTCACCATGAACACTGTTTCCTCACTGGAGCAATATCCAATACCTTGGGTAGATGACCTTTTCGCAACACTGCTTGAGGGAAAACAGTTTACAAAATTGGATATGAGTCACGCATATCAGCAAGTACTCATGGACGATGTCTGTGAATGTTCTCATTCATCCAGGTCATGGTTATCCAAAGGAGTTTTCACGGATATATACCAAGTCCAGTTGCACTCATGGACGATGAATCAAAGAAATACTTGACAGTGAACACGCACTGTGGTTTCTTCACATACTGCCGTTTGGAGTGGCCTCAGCACCAGCTATATTCCAAAGGACCATGGAGGATCTGTTAAGAGGAATTCCGCGAGTGGTAGTGTACCTTGACACAATTTTGGTGAGTGGAGTGGATGAGGCAGACCACCTAAAAAACCTTGACTCAGTGTTGACAAGGCTGGAAAAGGCTGGGCTGCGCTTAGGAGGAATAAATGCACCTTCCTAAAGGAGGAAGTGGAGTATTCGGGACATCGGGTGGATGCACAGAGACTTCACCATGTGGAAAGAAAAGTGAAAGCCATCCAGGAAGCTCCTGCTCCCAGTCATATTTAGGTTTTCTAAACTATTACAACAAATTCAATTCAATTCAATTCAATTTATTGTCATTAAAAACAATGTGCAGGCACATGTAAAAAATAAAATGAGGGCTGTGGCTTCACCAAACAGTGCAAGACAGACACAGACAAAGACAGCAAACACAGTATAAGATATGCACACATGAAGACCACACACAATTTAAGATATACACACATGAAGACCACACACAATATAAGATATACACACATGAAGACCAAACACAGTATAAGATATACACACATGAAGACCAAACACAATATAAGATATACACACACGAAGACCAAAAGCTAAAAATAAGTTAAAAGAGAGCTGGAGTACAAAATATTTAAAATATCTACAGACATTCAGTGGGTGACCAGGTTCAGGTGGGCAACAGCTTGTGGAAAGAAGCTGTTTTTGAGCCTGGTAGTGCGGGCTCTGAGGCTCCTGTAGCGCCTCCCAGAGTGCAGGGGGGAGAACAGTCCATGGTTGGGGTGGGTGGGATCTCTGCTGATGCTCAGACCCCTTCGAAGGCAGCATTTGTGATAAATGTCTTTTATGGCTGGGAGCTGGGTACCGGTGATATGCTGGGCTGCCTTGACAACCCACTGCAGAGCTTCTGGTCTACTGAGGTGCAGTTGCCGTACCACACTGACATGCAGATGGTCAGGATGCTCTCTATGGCGCAGTGGTAGAAGTTGGTGAGAATTTGGGGGGATAGATGGGGGCTCCTCAGCCTCCTCAGGAGATGCAGGTGTTGTTGGGCCTTTTTCACAAGGGCCTGGGTGTTTGATGTCCAGGAAAGGTCCTCGCTGATGTGGACTCCAAGGAATTTAAAGCTGGAAACACGCTCCACTTCCACCTCATTGATGTGTATGGGGGAGTGGCTGCAGCTTCTAGACCTCCTGAAGTCCACAATCAGCTCCTTCGTCTTCTGCACATTGAGGACAGGATTGGTGGTAGTACACCATGATGTGAGGTGCTCAATCTCGTCTCTGTAGGCCATCTCGTCATTGTTGGTGATACGGCCAATGACTGTGGTGTCATCTTCAAACTTAACTATAACGTTTGAAGGGTGAGTTGGCAGGCAGTCGTGGGTAAAGAGGGAGAAAAGGAGGGGGCTCAGAACACAGCCTCGAGGGGCACCTGTGCTGAAGGTCAGGATGGAGGAGGTGTGGTCACCTAACCTAACAGACTGAGGTCTGTTGGTCAGGAAGTCCAAGATGCAGTTACAGAGGGAGGGGTTGAGGCCAAGGGAGAGGAGTTTGGTGGTTAGTTTGGCGGGGATGATAGTGTTGAAGGCAGAGCTGTAATCTATAAACAGCATCCGGATGTATGTGTTGTTAAGTTCAAGGTGGGTCAGAGCAACGTGCAGGGCAGTGGCAATGGCATCCTCAGTAGACCTTTTGGGACGGTAGGCAAACTGATGTGGGTCGAATGTGGGGAGGGGGGGTGAGATAATGTTTTTGATGTGAGCCAGAACCAGTCTCTCACAGCACTTCATGGCAATGGGGGTGAGTGCTATGGGTCGGTAGTCATTCAGACATGTGGGTGTTGGTTTCTTGGGGACAGGAATGATAGAGGTGGTCTTAAAGCATTAGGACAGTGGATTGGGAAATTCCTTCCCAACCCAGCGACCTTGTTGGCTCCACTGCATGAACTTTTAAGATGAGATACGCAATGGAAGTGGAAAAAGGAGCAGGAAGATGCTTTTCAAAAATCGAAGGCCTTGCTGAACACATCAAATGTGTTAGTTCACTACTCAGCTGACTGAGAATTGAGTCTGTCATGTGACGCGTCACCATATGGAGTGGGCACGTTTTATCATACAGGATTGATGATGGTAGTGAGAGGCCCTTAGGATTCATGTCACGCACACTGATGCCTGCTGAGACAAGATACTTTCAGCTTGACAAAGAAGGCTTGGCAGTTATGTTTGTTGTTGAGAGGTTTCACAAGTACTTACATGGGCGAGACTTCACCATCTACATAGATCATAAACCGCCGAGCTACCTCTTCAATGAGAAAAAAAAAACCACAAATGGGTTCCCCGAGAGTTCAGAGATGGGCTGTGCACCTGAGCACCTACGAGTACAACATAGTGTACAAACCAGGAAAACCCCACGCCAACGCAGATGCGTTGAGCAGACTGCCTCTGTCTGAAACACTGAGGAAGAAGGAGAAAACAGAACAAGTCTTGGTGGTGGATCTACTAGATGAGACACTGGTGGACCCAAACCAAATAAAAAGCTGGACAGCTAAGGATATGATATTGTCACAAGTCCATGCTTACGTCCTAAAAGGCTGGCCTGCAGAGACAGACGCTTGCTTCAAGCCTTATCATCAGCGGAGAATGGAGCTGAGTGTGAGGCATGGTTGTGTGCTCTGGGGAGCCTGAGTTATCATACCTACAAAAGGCAGAGATGAAATGCTAAAGTTACTACACCAAACCCACACCGGCATGTCAAAGATGAAAGGCCTGGCTAGATCTTATCTATGGTGGCCAGGAATGGACCCGGACATTGAAAAGGCAGTGCAGTCTTGTGAGGAGCGTCAGACACACCAAAAGGCACCACCAACTGCACCGTTACATCCCTGGGGTGGCTGGAGTCGCCATGGTCAAGGATTCATGTGGACTATGCGGGGCCTTTCCTAGGAGAAATGTTTCTACTGATAGTGGACGCTCATTCAAAGTGGATGGACATTTACCCGATGAAGACAGCGACGTCACAGGCTACCATAGAGAAACTACGCCAGAGTTTCAGTGTGTTTCAGTGTGAAGATGTTGGTGTCAGACAATGGAGCCTGTTTCACAAGTGCAGAGTTCGAGTCGTTCATGAAACAAAATGGCATCTGTCATATGAGATCAGCGCTGTTCCACCCATCCTCTAATGGGCTGGCAGAGAGGCCGGTCCAAACCTTCAAAGAGGGGATGAAAAAGATGAAGGGGGAGACTGTGTAAACCAAGCTGTCAAGGTTCCTGTTCAGTTATGGCATCACACCTCACGTGACAATAGGCGTGTCACCTGCAGAGTTGATGATGTCACGGAGACTCAGATCCGCTTGGGACTTGGTCATGCCAGATGTGAAAAGTAAAGTGCAGCAGAAACAGACTCATGACACAAACAGGAAACAGAAGTTTCCCACCAGGAGATGACATTTTCATCAGAAACTACTCATATGGACTTAAATGGATTCCTGCTGTCATGGAGAGCTCCTCAGGTCCAGTATCCTACACTGCTCGTTGGAAGTGGTCAAACCATGGAGAGGCATGTGGCTCAAGTGAGAGCTAGACTAACAGACGCTGCGCCAAGCTTGGAGTCTGAAAGAGACTTGGTGTTGACCAAGGCTCTGTGGGCCCCTTGCCTGCAGTGATGACCGAGGGAGACGGATCAGCTTCAGGTGAGCCACCGGAGCCACAGCCTGCTCCGCTTATCCAGGTTCAACCAGACTCACCTGTTGCCCCAGACGTGCAACGCTCAGACAGGGAGAGACGTTCACCTGCGCACCTCAGAGATGTTGTTAGTTATTGAGATCTTTTCCAGGAATAGAGCCACAATAAAACTCTGATCTCACTGGAAGGACGTACCTTCCACGTTTGAAAAACAAACACGAAAAGAGACTTCCAGTAGGATATTAAGAAAAAAAAGGGTTACACAGCATTGTAATGTGATGCACTTTACATTGTAATGTGGTTATTGTGAGTTAAATAGTTATGGTATTTGGTATTTTCTATAAGTAGCGAGTTGTTGACTTAAAGGTGGGGGAGATGTGGTATCCTAGTGTAACCTGCACGGCAGGGGAATGGGCCTTTGCTTGTGCAGGGACAGTTTACCGTCTAATGTCTAAGTTCAGTGGAGATTGGTGTAGGTTTTTTTCTAGACCAGATTCTAGTACTCACCCCAAAGACAACACACACACTCGTGGGTATAGTTTACAATAAAAAAAACCAATTTATTTCAACAGTTCAAAGTAAAGTTATTTCAATATCAATACTAAATGAGATGTGTTACATATATATATATATATATATATATATATATATATATATATTATACGTTTTAAAAGTTCTTCCTAATATTCTATTTATTGTCTATATCTATCTATATTCTATCTTATACCCTTCTAATATATTACTTATGCAACCATATTCTACATTAACAAATTAAACAGAATAACCCAAAATAAAGTATGAGTGCACTCAAAGAAAGGAATAAAGAAAAGAAAAGGGGGAATGATTCAGTCTTCCAATTTGTGCAAGGTGCAATGTCCAGATCCTACCACAATCACAGGGGCAAGTTAATGTAGAGGGCGATGATGATGAATCCAAATCCAGGGCGATGATGGGGGCAATCCAAAAGGGGGTATCCAAGGGTTCCAAAAGGTGTAGCAAGGGGGGTTGTTCGGGGTACTAAGAAAACCAGTCTGCACAAAATTGTACAGATTCCTTATTAATTGCAATCTCTATCAAACAATTACAAGCAAAATAAAAAATACCCAAATCTAGAGTCAATTCTCAGAATCAAATCATTTTCTACATATAACTAATATGCGGCTGAATGACACCAGCCTATTGCTGTAAGAACAGTTAAAACAACGTCATCGCAGCCAGGCTGCATGACGGTCAGGCGGCACTACCAACGTGAATTCACATCTAGCTGGTTGCTATGGTTTCCATGGATGCCATGTAGCCCCAGTTGGCTCGGTGGCTAGTGGCAACCGGAGCTTACAGGTTTTTTAACAACAAGCATATTATTATATTAAAGTGTCTAACATTCCTACATCAAATAAACCCTATGGACCGGGTGTCCTGACTGGTTTTAAAGCTCTGAATCATATGGGAAACTTATAAGGATCATAGATATACGTTTTAGCTGGGTTAGCTTAGCTTAGCAACCAATGGAAAACTGTCACTCTTTAGATTTCAAGATTTTAAAGTCTTACCAGGATTCCAGCAGCGTACAACACACGAGAGACAAGAGTCTTCCTTCTTCCTTCAACAGGAGATCATCTGTCTTTGGATAAAATCAAGATATCCTACGTAAATGGCTACGATTACATGGAACACAGAAAGCTGCTTACTTTTAGCTTTGGCTAGCGGCTCATCAATGAAGCTTCGTGGGGGGGATCTTTATGTCGTAGTTCAAATGTCCTGTAGTTCAAATATCCGTAATTCAAGTATCCGTCGTCAAAGTTGTCCGTATTTCAAAATATCCGTATTTCTCTTCTCTTCCAGTCTTTCTCTCGTCAGATTCATTCTCTCTTCTCTATTGTTGACGGTTGTTTGTTATGGTTTAGCCCCCTAGAGGCTACTAGTGGAACTTACATATGTCACAGGGTACATGTAATCATGTGGGTTACACTAGCATTTGCATTGTTATTTCCTAATGATAAATACTTACCGGCTAATGGCTAAGAAAAATACTAAATAATACATATTCATACTTACCTTGGTTAATCCTGTTGTAGACTAATGATATGGTTATTACTGAAGAGTCCACTAGGCGGCGACATGGTTATGCTGTTAAGAGTGTGTGTTCTGTAACCATAGAAGAAGAGTTACCGGAGTCGGCGTCCGCAAGCTCGGTGTGGATAACACTTTCGACATGTGAATGTAACTTGCAAAAAGTTGAAACGAAGTTTGAGATGTTGTGGACAATCCATCTTTATGAGATACAACACATAATAACGAAATGAATCCATTCTTCATAAGATACAACACATAATAACGAAACGAATCCATTCTTCATAAGATACAACACATAATAACGAAACGAATCCATTCTTCATAAGATACAACACATAATAACGAAACGAATCCCGCTCCATCCTACCCTCACTCGTGAACAAGACCCCGAGGTACTTGAACTCCTTCACTTGAGGCAACAACTCATTCCCAACCCGGATGAATCAATCCACCATTTTCAGGTAGAGAACCATGGCCTCAGACTTGGAGGTGCTGACTGTCATCCCAGCCATTTCACACTCAGCTGCAAACTGCCCCAGTGCGTGCCGGAGGTCACATTCTGATGAAGCCAACAAAACCACATCATCTGCAAAGAGCAGAGATGCAATTCTGAGGTTCCCAAAATGGACACACTCCTCACCTTGGCTGCGCCTGTCCATGAATATCACAAACAGAATCGGAGAGAAAGGACAACCTTGGCGGAGTCAGACACCCACCAAAAACGTGTTTGACTGTGCCGATAATACGGACACAGCTCTCACGTTGGTTATACAAGGCCCTTTTGATGGACTGCTGCCCGCTGCTAACAGACCGCTGCTCACCGCTGCTGCTGGAACACTGAAGAGCGCAGCTAGACAACTGCAAGCTGCTGATGTAGGAGGGAATGAATGAATAATGAGAGGGACGTTTACCGTCTGGGAAAATGGTCCTAATCACATTCCATCCCAGCGGTGCCTCCAAATGTTATACCCTGAAAAGGGAGAGAATCAATAAAGAGAGTGCTCACGATGTTCACTCTTTGGCGTCTTTATGGAGAATGAGGCAGCCATGGCGTGAGCTCCCTCTTCTGGGCTTCTACAGAAATAACCAATCAGGGCGTCCATGTAGCATAACGGCCTATGCTGTTGTCTGCCAACACGGGGATCGCCAGTTTGAATCCCCGTGTTACTTCCGGTTTGGTCGGGCGTCCCTACAGACACAGTTGGCCGTGTCTGCAGGTGGGAGGCCGGATGTGGGTAAGTGTCCTGGTCGCTGCACTAGCGCCTCCTCTGGTCGGTTGGGGCGCCTGTTCGGAGGGGGGGGGTAAAGTGATCCTTTCACGTGCTACGTCCCCCTGGTGAAACTCCTCACTGTCAGGTGAAAAGAAGCGGCTGGTGACTCCACGAATATCGGAGGACACATGTGGTAGTCTGCAGCCCTCCCCGGATCGGCTGAGGGATTGGAGCAGTGACTAGGACGGCTCAAAAGAGTGAGTCAATTGGCCAAATACAATTGGGGAGAAAAAGGGGGAAACAACCGCCCCCCCCAAAAAAAGACCAATCAATCGCCGAGAACAGCTTCTCTGTCACTTGGGAGCTTGTTCCAAAAATTAGCAATACTTTTAAGTTCTAATTTACTGGACTGGTGTTGTGACTTCTCTTATGTACACTATTGTAGTGTTACTATTCGTGGGTTACTAACTTAATCACTATTATATATAAGTACACGGAGACGAGGATGCGGCACAAGTCTGATCTTTACTGACGGAGACATCACACACTACTAGGCTCGACCAGTGTATTACAGAACTCAGTAGTGGTGACAGTCCAACACAATCGAGCACCGAGTGCTCGATCCAATACACCACAACTGGTATGTGCATGAACTTAAATCTCCCACATCTGCACATTACAGTTTGTATTTTTGCATGTTGTATCTTCATTGTAACTGACAAAAAGGGTGCCACGATAGTGAAATACCACACAAGCACCCCATTACATCAACATTTCGGTTGATAATCAGCCAATATGCGAGCTGTATATGTATCTCGGTGTATCTGTGATCAGCGTGTTGGTATTGATTCTACAACATCATAATTAATGTTGCCCTAGGACAGGGGTGGACAAACTTTTTGGCTCAAGGGCCACACTGGGTTTTACACACTGTTCATCACACTGAACATTTGCTCACACACATAGGTAGAACCAAATAACACCAGCATCTTCTGTGCCATCTGTCGGATGTTTGGAAACTTGTTCTCGTTCAGTGAGGCATAAAACTCATCCAGTTTGACGGAGTTGAACTTCTCCTTCAAGACAGAGTCGCACTGGAGGTCAGTCAGCTCCAACTGCAGTTTCTGTGGTGCAGTCTCATAGTCGAGTTACAGGGGACATGACACCAGCTGCGGTGACTTCTCAATCTTTTCAAAATCAGAGAATCGACGCCAGAATTCTCCGTGCAGGTGGTTCGGTGATTTGCTGTATTTCCTTGCAAGCTGAGGCGTCTCTTCCCGCGTCGCTGGTGTCGGGAAATGAGCGAATCGTTAGTTCATTACTTGCCTTGAGAACAAAGTTAACTTGGCTTTGAAAGCTTTCACGTTCGAACACAGTTCGTGCACAAATACTTCCTTCTCCTGTAGCTTCACGTTCAGCTCGTTCATGTGTGCCCACATGTCCACAGCGAACACAAAGTCCCAAAGCCAGCCTGCGTCGCTCAGCTCAGGAAAACCGTCGGCTTTCCCCATTGACCCAATCTCCCCTCTAAGCTGCCACCCTCACTGACACACTTTTCCCAAACATAGCCAACGGACATTGGAGTGGTAAAGTGAGTCATGATGGTCAGCATCAGTTTCTTCAAGGAATCTAATGAATTGATGATGACTAAGTCCCCTCGCCCGTATGAAGTTCACAGGTTTTACGACTGGCTTCACTACGTGATCAAGCTGCAATTCAGTCTTGCAGGGGGCTTCCTGTGGACAACACAATGTAGGAAAATTACCTCCAACCCAGGGTCCTCTTCTTTCACCTTGTCCTGGATTCTTTTCAGCAGTCCGACTTTTTCCCTGTTAAATGGGCGATCCATCTGTGGTGACATCTGCCAGTTTACACCAAGGTAGCTTCAGCCTCTCAATGCAACCAGACACCCTGTCGTGTAAATCCCATCCTCTCGTTGTGCCTTTCATGGACTTCAAGGATAAAAACTCATCCGTGATTTCAGAATTGTCATTAATTCCTCTGACAAAAAAATAAGAGGTGTGCAGTGTCCTTTATGTCACCGCTTTCATCCAGTGCTAACGAATAAAACTCAAAAGGACTCTGCTTTCTTGATCAACCCACAAGCCAGGTCTTCGTCAGCTAGTTGTGTAGGGCGAGTCACTGTTCTGCGCGATAAGCTCGTGTTTTCAAATGTGCTTTTGCTCTCTGGACACAGAAGACTTGTGGTCTCCACCATACGTTCCTTCAAAAGCTCTCCTTCCCAGAAAGGCTTGCTCGCTTTCGCTAATGTAGTATATGCCAGTGGATAACTTGCCCTTGTGCTGGACTCCTGAATTGTAGACTGGCGGGTAAAAATATTTTGCTTAGCCTGTAAATTGGCTGCTAACCTCGAAGCTGTACTCACCCTTTCTTGGGATGACAAATTGCTAGCGTACACTACCATTCAAAAGTTTGGGATCACCCAAACAATTTTGTGTTTTCCATGAAAAGTCACACTTATTCACCACCATATGTTGTGAAATGAATAGAAAATAGAGTCAAGACATTGACAAGGTTAGAAATAATTATTTGTATTTGAAATAAGATTTTTTTTACATCAAACTTTGCTTTCGTCAAAGAATCCTCCATTTGCAGCAATTACAGCATTGCAGACCTTTGGCATTCTAGCTGTTAATTTGTTGAGGTAATCTGGAGAAATTGCACCCCACGCTTCCAGAAGCAGCTCCCACAAGTTGGATTGGTTGGATGGGCACTTCTTGCGTACCATACGGTCAAGCTGCTCCCACAACAGCTCAATGGGGTTCAGATCTGGTGACTGCGCTGGCCACTCCATTACCGATAGAATACCAGCTGCCTGCTTCTGCTCTAAATAGTTCTTGCACAATTTGGAGGTGTGTTTAGGGTCATTGTCCTGTTGTAGGATGAAATTGGCTCCAATCAAGCGCTGTCCACTGGGTATGGCATGGCGTTGCAAAATGGAGTGATAGCCTTCCTTATTCAGAATCCCTTTTACCCTGTACAAATCTCCCACCTTACCAGCACCAAAGCAACCCCAGACCATCACATTACCTCCACCATGCTTAACAGATGGCGTCAGGCATTCTTCCAGCATCTTTTCATTTGTTCTGCGTCTCACAAACGTTCTTCTTTGTGATCCAAACACCTCAAACTTGGATTCATCCGTCCACAACACTTTTTTCCAGTCTTCCTCTGTCCAATGTCTGTGTTCTTTTGCCCATCTTAATCTTTTTCTTTTATTGGTCAGTCTCAGATATGGCTTTTTCCTTTGCCACTCTGCCCTGAAGCCCAGAATCCCACAGCCGCCTCTTCACTGTAGATGTTGACACTGGTGTTTTGCGGGTACTATTTAATGAAGATGCCAGTTGGGGACCTGTGAGGCGTCTGTTTCTCAAACTAGAGACTCTAATGTACTTATCTTCTTGCTCAGTTGTGCAACGCGGCCTCCCACTTCTTTTTCTACTCTGGTTAGAGCCTGTTTGTGCTGTCCTCTGAAGGGAGTAGTACACACTGGTGTAGGAAATCTTCAATTTCTTAGCAATTTCTCGCATGGAATAGCCTTCATTTCTAAGAACAAGAATAGACTGTTGAGTTTCAGATGAAAGTTCTCTTTTTCTGGCCATTTTGAGCGTTTAATTGACCCCACAAATGTGACGCTCCAGAAACTCAATCTGCTCAAAGGAAGGTCAGTTTTGTAGCTTCTGTAACGAGCTAAACTGTTTTCAGATGTGTGAACATGATTGCACAAGGGTTTTCTAATCATCAATTAGCCTTCTGAGCCAATGAGCAAACACATTGTACCATTAGAACACTGGAGTGATAGTTGCTTGAAATGGGCCTCTATACACCTATGTAGATATTGCACCAAAAACCAGACATTTGCAGCTAGAATAGTCATTTACCACATTAGCAATGTATAGAGTGTATTTCTTTAAAGTTAAGACTAGTTTAAAGTTATCTTCATTGAAAAGTACAGTGCTTTTCCTTGAAAAATATGGACATTTCAATGTGATCCCAAACTTTTGAACGGTAGTGTAGTTAGCATGCTTAGTGGGAAAGTGTCAGCTGACATTATATTCCTTGAATAAATCAGACATATGGCCTTCGATCGGACTTCAGTGAAAAAAATATTTTGCAGTCCACTCTTTCCTAAAACCCCGGCAATCGCTGTCGACTTTTCGCTTCTTTGGTCCGCTCATTTTGTGAAAGTAGGCGACTGCTACATGCTGTGATGCTCAACACAAGAGGCCAAAGTGAAGGTCAGCTCAGGTGAAGAGATGAGTGACTCTTGGCCTCCACATTAGAAAGGGTCGGTTGTATTTGCATCACGCTATCTAGTGGAACCAACCTTAACGTATTGCGGAGAAAAATCGCCAGTACCAGTCATTTAAATTAATTATAGTTTTAATTTAAATGCCCGCCGGGCCGGATTAAACGCCCAATGGGCCGTATGTGGCTCGCGGGCCATAGTTTGCCCACCCCTGCTCTAGGACCATTACTGCAACTGACCGATCTCACATTGTTGTGCTGTTAGGCCTTTGCGACTCGGGGGTAGGGGTTATGGGGTGGGGGGGTGTAAAGCTTTGAAATAAAAACTCAAATACCACGAGCTGCGTTTTCGACTCTTTAGTGAAGCCTTTGCATAACAACAACGGTACATATGTTAGTGCCTCTGCTAGCCATGGCTGCTACCCATGTTCTCTCCAGCTCCCTTACTTCCAGGCGTAACGTCAACCAAGAGCATCTCACATATACAACACTTAACCTAGAGCGCCCCCTTGTGACCAGAATAAACACTAAAACTAACACCAGAAACATTACTAAACATGTTACAAAGCATGGCCATTACAACCCTCCTTTGCTTACATTTTTTTAACAATAACTATTAACCAGTCCGACTCAAACTTTATCTTGCATTGTACCTTTTAGTCAGTTGCATTGTACATTTTAGTCAGTTCACTTTAAAGTCAGAGAAAGCTTATGACAGAGTGCCGAGAGAGGAGGTGTGGTATTGTATGAGGAAGTCAGGAGTTGCAGAGAAGTATGTAAGAGTGGTGCAGGATACGTATGAGGGAAGTGTGACAATGGTGAGGTGTGCGGTTGGAATGACAGATGGGTTCAAGGTGGAGGTGGGATTACATCAAGGATCGGCTCTTAGCCCTTTCTTGTTTGCAATGGTGATGGACAGGTTGACGGACAAGATCAGGCAGGAGTCTCCATGGACAATGATGTTCGCGGATGACATTGTGATCTGTAGCGAGAGTAGGGTGCAGGTTGAGGAGAGCCTGGAGAGGTGGAGGTATGCACTGGAGAGAAGAGGAATGAAAGTCAGTAGGAGCAAGACGGAATACCTATGCATGAATGAAAGAGAGGACAGTGGAATGGTCAGGATGCAAGGAGTGGAGGTGACAAAGGCATTTGAGTTTAAATACTTGGGGTCAACTGTCCAAAGTAACGGAGAGTGCAGTAGAGAGGTGGAAAAGAGAGTGCAGGCAGGTTGGAGTGGGTGGAGAAGTGTGTCAGGAGTGATTTGCAACAGAAGGGTATCAGCAAGAGTTAAAGGGAAAGTTTACAAGATGGTTGTGAGACCAGCTATTTTATATGGTTTGGAGACAGTGGCACTGATGTAACGAAAAAGGACAGGATTAGGAACGATTATATTAGAGGGACAGCTCAGGTTGGACGGTTTGGAGACAAAGCAAGAGAGGCAAGATTGAGATGGCTTGGACATGTGTGGAGGAGAGATGCTGGGTATATTGGGAGAAGGATGCTGAATATGGAGCTGCCAGGGAAGAGGGGAAGAGGAAGGCCAAAGAGGAGGTTTATGGATGTGGTGAGGGAAGACATGCAGGTTGCTGGTGTGACAGAGGAAGACGCAGAAGACAGGAAGAAATGGAAACGGATGATCCGCTGTGGCGACCCCTAACGGGAGCAGCCAAAAGTAGTAGTAGTAGAGGTATGACGGGGGTCTTCTATTTACCCTGACTGGGTATCTCTGAACAGGTGACTGTGGCCCAGGGGGTTAGGGGCTAAAGGCTCTGGGATTTGTTCAGGGTGGCTTTCGGTCCAGTCCATGCCTTTCAAACCACATTGCTGAGAGTGGTGATTTTCAGCCACCGGGAGGATCTTGAAGTGGGATGACTTTCTAGAGATGACATAATCACTGTGTTTGGCTGTCACCATGGAGCCTTGATGGTGATGACCCTGTATGGGCGGGGACTGTAAGCAAGGGCGTAGCTTCCCTTCCTTCTTCTGACGACACAGGACCCTGTCGCCTACTTTCACAGCCAAAGGAGCAGCATGGCCATCCTGTCAGCATTGTGTTTCATCATGTTCTTTGCCACTGCATCTGCTAGTCGTAGCTTTGCATCAGCCTGAGACTGGAAGGGAAGAGGAGATTCAGGCAGCTTGATTCTGAGGGGCCTACCGAACAGCACTCTGCAGTGAGGCTCGGCACGGTAGTTGCGGAGGAATGCGTATAGAGTCTGTTTCCATGGGCGACCTTCAACATGGGCAGCACGTGGGGTCCCTTCAAGGGTACACATGAAGCGTTCAGGCCGCAAGTGCCATGGTTCTACCGAGTGAGAGGAGTTCGGTCAACGCCATCTCTGATTTCTGTAGCGCGTGACACCGCGGTTTATGACGTGTGCACGTCTGAGTGATCCTAGTTTTGATCTCTTTCAACATCAGGAAAGTCGCAAGTTGCTGCTAGTTGCCGCAGCCTGGTGTGATAGGAGTCGAGTGTTTCCCCTGCTAGTTGCTTGGCTTGTCTGAATGTGTAGGTCTCGTAGACTATGTTGATTTTAGGGGAGAAGTACTCACTCGGTTTGTCTTTTGCTCATTTATAGCCCTTTGCTTCCCCGGTGTCAGTGAGGGTATCGAGGATGTCCTGTACGCCTTCCCCTATATCATGTAGACGCATCGCACGCTTCCTTGTGTCCTCCTTTACATCCAGAGCAACTACCCAGTTGTCAATGCGCTGTAGCCGCTTCTTCCACCGGACAGCTGAGTCCTGTTCGTCACTTATATCAAAGGCAGGGAACGACGGCAATGCAGCAGCCATGTTAGTGGAAAAAACTTTGAATCCTCGTCGCCGGTGTAAAGTTTTGAAATAAAAACTCAAATACCATGAAGCTGCGTTTTGGAATCTTCAGTGGGACTTTTGCATAATGACAACGGTACATCTGCCAGTGCATCCGCTAGCCCTGGCTGCTAACACTGTTTTCCCGAGCTCTGCTACTTCCGGGCTTAACGTGAAGAAACAAGAGCGTCTCACATATTGACCCTTTGAACGTGACGTCACGTCCCACTCGCGGGGAATATGGATGTCATGACGGACGGCAGAAGATCAATGGATTTCGCCTCCTCCAGCAGAGCTTTGCCTGGTTTCCAGGGAGGCTGTCCCCCCTGTGGTGGCCCACTAGTGCAGCTCCTGTCTTGCAGGTGTTTCACGGCGGACTCTAGTGCATACAGCAGAGCCATGATGTGGGAGCAGACCTCTCCAAGGCCTGCTTTACATGTGCAGTGGCCGCACACAACGGTTCCCTCCTTCTTCACAGACACCCATGCTTTCAGCTGGCTCGAGGACAGAGCCTGACTATGATGGACCTGAAATTACACATAGTGCAGGCGGGTCATTCCATGGAAAGTGTTAAGATTGGACTTTGGAAGTTTGAGGTTTTTGATCATGTAAACTACTAATAAGACATGTTAGTCCCTAGCTAACGGGTCTGACCCTTTAGCCGAGCGGTTAGTGATGTTGCCTTGTGGTGCAGTACACCCCGTAGGGAATCCGGCATCGGGCAAGAAAATAACCGGTTACAATCATAACCAAATTATATATATATATATATATATATATATATATATATATATATATATATATATATAATTATGAGGTACATCCCCCTGCTGTGAGCGTAGCACTGTGGTTCTGTAACCCAACAAGCTACAAAGAAGTGGTCAGCATCCATACTTTTGTATGCTTTTAGGTCAGCTCCTGTGTGTGTGTGGGGACACTCTGTTGGTAACAGAGTGGTACAGACCGTGTGGACTGAACTCGGGCAGACTGGACGGTCTTGCTAGATCCGTGAACACATCGGTAGGAAGAAGGTACGGGTTGGTAGCTAACCCTGCTATCGCTAGCTAACCCTGCTATCGCTAGCTAACCCTGCTATCGCTAGCTTCCCCACATATAGCTCTTTGTCCGTGCTACAAGGTGACTCACTTCACAGGACAACTCCACAACATTACTCTGACTATTGGTAGCCATCACTTCCATTTAAACTATAATAGCTACTCATCCGTCGCAATGTTTTGTTTGTTTTTGTTCTTCGCTTTTGAATTTCCCGGTCTATCACTTCCTGCCGTCCGTCATGGCGCAGTCTCCCTCGTCACGTGATAATTGTGACGCGTTTGCAAAGGGTGAATACAACACGTAACCTAGAGCGCCCCCTTGTGACCAGAATAAACATTAAAACTAACACCAGAAACATCACTAAACATGTTACAACGCATGGACATTACAGGGGAGACGGTTGTGGGATTTTGTTGTGGGCTAGTGTGGGTCAGCCATCGCTTAGGCGAAGGTCAGCTATCGGTTAAAGTTAGGGTAAGGTAGGTGTTAGGTTAAGGTTAGCGTTAGGTTGAGTTTATGTCAGGTTATCTTTGCTAGTTTTCTGGTCTTTTCCCCCCGTGTCGCAAAGGCACGACATCACAGCGTGATGGGACCGTTGCAGTGATGGTCCTGAAGCAGCGTTAATGATGATGTGGTGGTGGGAACACCGCCAACACGGCCATACCAGAACGTGCAGGTTTTCCTGGCTGGTCAAAATTAACTTCAAAGCTTTAATCTTATGTAATCTTGATTTAACTAATTAGAATTATGGCTTGCCAAAAACTGTGACTCATGCAATATTGTGTGTTCATTATGTAGGCTTGACTACATTTAGGTCTAAACATTAAGACAAAACTTATTCATTTCATTTACAATAACATGGTGGTTTTTCAGACACAAACAATATCTTGTCTGTCGCTATTTGTGTGCATGTTCTCGCTCTTTGCGAGGAGATGAGCTACTCAAGCAAAAGCCACCAATAAATGAAACAAGTTGTGCAAGCTGTCAGTCATAGGCAGCTAAAGTAATGTAACTTGGCAAACCATTAGGTTAACTTCTGAGCTAAGTAAGTAAACATAACGACAATGTGTGTGGCAATGTTTTAGCTTTTTTGTTGCGAAGAGAAATGTACGGATGTTTGACGTATGAAAACACAAAGAAGTCTGGTGATGGCTATAAATGTTAAACACAAAGAAAAATAAAGAATAAACTGTACAAAGTGTTAACTTATGTAGCTGTAACATTACTTAGTAAGGTTTGATCTCACAAGTTCCATCTTGCATCAGCTCAGAAAGAATAGCAGAGTAGTAGAGGAGTAGCAGAAAGAGATACATAACTTCCAGATAGTGAACATAGTGAACAAAGATGCTAACTGTTTTTTAATTCCAGGAATTTTCTAGTGAGATGACGTCCCAGTGCACTAAAACAATTTTGACATTGAGACATCCGAAAAAAGGCACAGCTATCTTGGTAATTCAGTACCTACTGAAGTAGCGAGCAGTTTGAGACAAACAGTTATTAGTTGTAGTAGAAGGAGAGATAGTAGTAGTAGTAGTAGTAGTAGTATTAGTAGTGGCAACAGCCATGGGTGCATGTCCATGAATACTGGGATGGCATCCAACGCTTTACCTCTGTCCCCGTCGACAGGGTTGATAGTTGTGTCAGGAAGGGCAGAGGACATAACATTTTGCCAAATCAGTATGCATATTGACAAGAGCATACCAGATCGGTCAAGGCCCAGGTTAACAACGGCCACCATTGGTGCTGTGTCCTCACAGGGTACCGGTGGGACCTATAAAATCCACGTGGCGACCCCTGAGAAACAGGGAACAAGCTGAAAGCAGAAGAATAGTGGTAGTACAGTTGTAAAAATAGTAGTAGTAGGAAAAATGTTTCAAACAGTAGTAACAGTAGAAATAAGAACAGCATGGAAGAAGAGATAGGGTGTTACAATCAGTTTGTGTTCTTTTTGCAGCATTTCCAAGATGGCCGCCGGGCCCAGCATCACATTGAGGGTTCCTGGAAGCAGCTGGAGTCAGTGAGTGACCCCTGTGAATCATCTGTCTGTCTAGAGTTGGTCAATGGTATTCCTCCTGTTAGTTTAATGGATAGATGTGTTGGTGTTAATTTCCACAGTATCATGTTGTTGTTCTTTGTGTTTAGACTAAACGGCGGTTCGAGCGAGATTGTAAGGAGGCTGAACGAGCTCAACACAACTTTGACAGAATTGACACTGACAACAGCAAGGCTGATACAGAGAAGGTAAAGTCAACTATTAGTGAGTTGTTAGTTATTCACTAAGTTGTTGATTAGATGCCCAATGAGTTTTTACTTATTAGTAAAACAGTGAGCTGTAATTAATTATTTCTTTTCAATTACTTGGTGAGTTACTAGTTACTTGATGAGTATTGTTAACCCAGATACCCTTCTCTGTTCCAGCACTGCTCCCTTAAGGTACGTTAGACTGACACACACTCCTAACCCTAACACAAAGAAAGGTGAATCAGTTCATCTGGACACAACGTTTATTGACAGATACGTTTCATCATCATCTAAGTGACCTCTTCAGTCTCAACTGATTGCAAGTGTCCCCACCCTTATAAAAAATACAGTGGTATAACAATGGAAGCCAATGATCGGTTTCATATGCAAATTTGAGCATGACCATATTACTTGCTGGTTGTCCATCGTGCCGAGTGATGACCATCTTCTTCTACTTGTGGGTCCTTTGCGGACTCAGATAGCAGAAGATACCTGCGCAGAGATGGTTTTTAAAGTGGCATGGGGGGTGCGCTTCTCCCAATGCCACATGACTTGATTGTAGAGGAGATGGTTCCGATGGCAAGGGGGATCCCTAGACGACCGGCACCTCCACACAACTGCAGGGGGCTGCCGGAAATCCAGTTTTTCGGAAACCGCATCGAAGCGTGCCGCCACAGCTTGCTTTTCTGTTGGGGTAAGCTCCCTTAGCCTTATGTCTTCCAGACTCACCCACAAGGCAGCGGGGCAGTGGTTGATAGGTGCCAGGGCGTGTCCACCAGGGTGGGCCTGCACACCATATCTCTGGGGCCCACTGCTGCTCCGAGATCCCCTGCCAAGTTAGCCTGGGGCCGCAAGACCCCAGTTACCATGTGTGGCCACGGGGAGGCCTGGCAGGAGTCTTGGTGAAGAAGAGGCTATGTACTGGCAAGGGAAGGCTTACACGCTAGGATGCTTCCCTATTCGCCACAAAGGCTAGCCAGTGGCAGCAAGCTAAGGGCAGGAAGGACACAAGCGGGTTGGAAGAACACGTGCACCTTCCCTCCAACTACACACTGCTGCACTAGACGCATCACAACACCCTGTGTGTATGTACACGCACACACACACAACACTTTATAGTTAATGGGGGCGGGAAGTGCTATTGGTCAAACAGCACTCACCACCACCAGGCTAACTATGACCATTAACTAGAGTTACAGTGTCCATGTGTACTATTCACAGAATATTTGAGAATGTTTGCAATCACAGCATTGTAAGATGGTGAAAGATGTACTTTTAGCGGGGCTAAGAATTTATTCCTGCCACTACCGGTGCTCCCAGGGCTCTGTATTGGGACCCCTCCTATTTATCATTTACCTACTACTTCTTGACCACATTTTCAGGAAATTTGGCATTTCATTTCACTGCTACGCGGATGATACCCAGCTTTATCTATCCACCAAACCTACCTCCACTCTTCCACCCACTTCCCTTTCTGACTGCTTACTAGAAATTAAATCCTGGTTTTCATACCACTTCCTCAAACTTAATAGTGATAAAACTGAGGTCCTCCTATTAGGCACTAAATCTACTTTGACCAAACCTGATAGTTTTTCTCTGACTATTGACAATTCTATAGTTCCTCCATCGCCTCAGGTTAAGAGTCTGCATGTCATCCTGGGTGCTGGGTGTCATCCTGGATGACACCCAGCACATTTTCTTTTGAAGCCCACATCAACAATGTTACTCAGTCTGCATACTTCCACCTATGCAATATTAACCATCTTCGGCTGTCACTTACACCTAAAAACACAGCCATACGCACTCACACCCTGGTTACATCCCGTATTGACTACTGTAATTCTGTCCTCTTTGGTCTTCCCCTCAAGTGTCTTCATAAACTTCAATTGGTCCAGAATTCATCTGCCCATATCATTACCAGAACTCCTTCCATAGATCATATCACTCCTGTTCTTCAGCAGCTACATTGGCTCCCTGTTAAATACTGTATTGGCTTCATGATCTTGCTCCTCACCTTTAAGGCCCTTAATAACCTAGCACCTTCATATCTTTCCAAACTCCTTCAGATCCACATGCCCTCACGCACTCTCAGATCCTCTCCTGCTCTCCAACTCACTACACCATCGGCCCACTTGGCTACCATGGGGTCTAGAGCCTTCAGTCATTCTGCCCCCCACCTATGGATCTCTCTCCCACAAAACCTTCACAACATTGACTCTCTTTCAACCTTCACATCCCATCTCAGAACGCACCTTTTCACACTGGCATGTTCAGTCTGATCCACGCTTCATTGAGTTTTGTGCAGATGATGATTTTATACTTATCTGTTGTGTTCACGTTTGATTGTCTACCCTGCTTTGTTTTGATTTTATGCTGTCTGATACAGTGCTGCGTGTTTGTTATTGTGTTCTGTAAGGTGTCCTTGACTGCTCTGAATGGTGCTCACAAATAAAATGTATTATTATCTGTCACCATCTTACAATGTTGTGATCGCAACCATTCCCAAATCCTCTGTGAATAGTATACATAGCCTTTGTAACTCTAATTAAAGATCACACCATATTTGCATATGAAACTGATCGTTGGATTCGATCGTTATGCCACTGTATTGTGTACACTGTCTGTTTGTTCCCTTGCCATTCGGGAAAAGATACTGCACCATCAAAACCCGAACTAACAGGCTGAGGAACAACTTCTTCAACAGAGCTTTAGCCTCCATTGCCCCGCCACCCCCACTCCCCCATCTCCCACACACACACACACACACACACACACACACACACACACACACACACACACACACACACACACACACACCTGCCTATAGATGCTGAGGACTAACTGGTACCAAAGCCGCTGCAATATGGACAACTACGTGCAATAATCCCATGCACTATTTTGAAATTTAAAAGCCGCTGCTATTTTCTACTGTCTCATCATCATTTTTGCTACACTTGTTTTTGCTACCTCACTTGTTTTACTAAATGCTGTTTGTCCTTGTTTTTATCTTGTTTTTTAATCATTTACCTTGTCTAGTACTGCTGGTCTAAGAGTTCATTCATTCATCTTCAGCCACTTCTCTGGGGTCGGGTCGCAGTCACAGCAAGCTATGTAGGGCACTCCAGACATCCCTCTCCCCAGCAACGCCCTCCAGCTCCTTGTGGGGGATCCCAAGGCATTCCCAGGCCAGATTGGACATGTAGTCCCTCCAGCGAGTTCTTGGTCTACCCTGGAGTCTCCTCCCAGTTGGCTGTGCCCGGTAACCTTCAAAGGAAGGTGCCCAGGAGGCATCCTAATCAGATGCCTGGACCACCTCAACTGGCTCCTTTTGATGCGAAGGAGCAGCGGCTCTACTCCGAGCTCCCTCCGGATGTCCGAGCTCCTCACCCTATCTCTAAGGCTGAGCCCAGACACCCTACAGAGGAAACTCATTTCAGCCGCTTGTATCCACGATCTCACCCCTTCGGTCACTCCCCAAAGCTCATGACCATAGGTGAGGGTTGGAACGAAGATTGACTGGTAAATTGAGAGTTTTGCCTTCCGGCTCAGCTCCTTCTTCACCACGGCGGTCCGGTACAACGTCTGCATTACTGCTGATGCTGCACCAATCTGCCAGTCAATCTTCCGCTCGATCCCATCCTCACTCGTGAACAAGACCTCGAGATACTTGAACTCCTTCACTTGAGGCAATAACTCATCCCCAACCTGGAGGGAGCAATCAGGGCGAGAACCAGGGCCTCAGACTTGGAGGTGCTGACTCTCATCCCGGCCATTTCACACTCAGCTGCAAACTGCCCCAGTGCACACTGGAGGTCACGTTCTGATGAAGCCAACAAAACCACATCATCTGCAAAGAGCAGAGATGCAATTCTGAGGTTCCCAAAATGGACACAGTCCTCACCTTGGCTCCACCTTGAGATCCTGTCCATAAATATCACAAACAGAATCAGAGACAAAGGACAACCTTGGTTGAGCCTGACACCCACTGAAAATGTGTTTGACTTTGTGCCGAGAATATGGACACAGCTCTCATTTTGGTTATGAAAGGACTGGATGGCATATTGCAACTGCCCGGTACTCCATACTCCCGCAGTACACCCCCCCCCCCGACACACACACACGCACACAGAGTGCCCCGAGGTACACGGTCATAAGCCTTCTCCAAGTCCACAAAACACATCTAGACTGGCTGGTCAAACTCCTGTGCCAAGGTTAAGGAGTTGGTTCCTTGTTCCACAGCCAGGATTAAATCCGCATTCCTGGATCCTAGGTTCGACAATGGGTCGGAGCCTCCTTTCCAGCACCCTAGATTAGACTGTCCCATGGAGGCTAAGCAGTGTGATTCCCTCATAATTGGAGCACACCCTCCGGTCCTCTTTTTCAAATATTGGAACCACGACCCCAGTCTGCCACTCCACAGGTATTGCCCCTGGAGTGGCAGACTGGTTCTTCAGTGTCTCTATGTGACACTGAAGAAGCATGTCATCCAAAACAGCCCCACACCGTCCAGAGACCTCAGCATCTCATGGCAAATCTCATCCACACCCAGTGCCTTGTCACTGAGGAGCTTCTTAACTACCTCAGAGACCACTGCCAGGGATATGGGTGGGTCTTCCCGAGTCCTCAGACTCTACCTCCTCTACTGATTCCATGTTAGCCAGTTTCAGGAGCTCCTCAAAGTGTTCTTTCAGCCACCCGACAACATCCCCAGTCCTGGTCAGCAGTTCCCCTCATGGGCTAAACACAGCCTGAGTCAAGCCCTGCGTCCCCTTCCTGAGTTGCCGGATGGTTTGCCAGAACTTCCTTGAGGCCAACCGAAAGTCCTCTTCAATAGCCACGCTGAACTCCCCCCACACCCGAGTTTTTGCTCCTGCGACCACCGAAGCAGCAGCCCTTCTGGCCTCCTGGTACCTGTCTGCTTCTTCAGGAGACATCTGTGCAACATGATCTCACAGAAATACATGAAATGACCACGACCTCTTAACACTTGCATTATGTGGTAGTGGCACATCATGTGTTAAAATTACGTGCCGGAACCATGGAAACAAGGCCAATGGAAAGGATCATTTTGACTGAATTTATTATAATGCCTTAGTTTCGATTTTTCGTTCTCTAAAAACACTGAATTGTGTGTGATATAACTCATGTTGATGTAATGAGGTTAGGGTTAGGGTTAGGGTTTTTAGAGAACAAATATATTATCTACGGCACTATAATAAATTCAGTCAAATGACAATAAAAATAACCATAAAACAAAATTTTGTTGACTAGAAAATATTAAACACCGCTCATTGCATGATATTGTTGAATCAGGGAATTTGTGTGTCCAGCACGACAAAGGATCCTAATTGACTTTCAATTGGCATTATTTCCGCGGTGCCAGCAAGTTCTTAGGTTGCCACCACGACTGGCACCAATGACCTTATGACCACAGCTCCTACCTGCCACATCTGCAATAGAGGCTTTGAACATGGCCCACTCAGACTCCATGTCCCCAGCCTCCCTCGGGATATATGAGAACTTCCTCTGGAGGTGGGAATTGAAGACCTCACAGACAGGGCCCTCTGCCAGACGTTCCCAGTTCACCTTCACTGCACGTTCAGGTTTGCCAGGTCTGTCCGGCAGCCTTCCCTGCCATCTGATCCAACTCACCACCAGGTGATGATCAGTTGACAGCTCTGCTCCTCTCTTCACACAAGTGTCCAAAACATACGGCCGCAGATCTGATGATATGACCACAAACTCTATCATCGATCTTCAGCCTAAGGTGTTCTGGTGCCAAGTACACATATGAACTAACTTATGTTCGAAGATGGTGTTGGTAATGGCCAATCCATGATTTGAACTGAAGTCCAATACCAAGGCACTGCTCGGGTTCCGATTGGGGAGGCTGTTCCTCCCAATCATGCCCCTCCTGGTTTCTCCATCATTGTCCACGTGAGCATTGAAGTCCCCCAGCAGAATTATACAGTCCCCAGGCAGAACCCTATCCAGGACACCACCCAGAGACTCCAAGAAGGCCGGATACTTCAAGGGAAGAGGAGAAGAGGAAGGCCAAAGAGGAGGTTTATGGATGTGGTGAGGGAGGACATGCAGGTGGCTGGTGGGACAGAGGAAGATGCAGAGGACAGGAAGAGATGGAAATGGATGATGCGCTCTGGCGACCCCTAACGGGAGCAGCCGAAAGTAGTAGTAGTAGTAGTAGTGGTAGTAGTAGTTGTGGTAGTAGAATATTTTACAATATGTGTTGTGTATTTGAAATACTATGTATTATTTGTTTGTATTGTGTTTGATTTCATATCATATTGCGTTGTGTTGACTCGTTAAATGTTTTTTCTAATATTATTCAGTGTACTTGTGTGTATTTGTGCATGTGTGTTGGTCCAGGCCCGTCAGACCGCCCAGCAGAAACAACAGGCTGCTGAAGACTCCAAGAGAGAATACCTGTCCAGTTTAAACCAGTTTAACCAGGACCAGCACCAACACTACCACACACTGGTACCAGTGATATACCAGGTGACTGCCGTTTTGTCTATTTCTGTTGTAGTTGCATGTGTGTGTCTAGTGAGAAGGGGTATCGCTGTCTGAAAGAGAAAAGTAAATGATAATATAATCTTAATCGTGGGACAAAATGGCGGACATTGCGTGTCGAGGCTCAGCTGCTCCTGTTTTTAGTCGGTCTTTAACAAACCTGCGATTTACAAGACTGTGGACAGAAAAGTAAGTGTGCATGATGTGTTGCTTAACTTCCTCGCTGTATACTGCACCAGTGATATAGTCCCCAAAATGAACTGTCTCCTCCAGGCCCTCGTCACATACCCATAAGAAGTTGTTGAACTGACTTGTGCATCCCCAGTAGCTGGGTTCAGCCACAAGGGGTGCACAAACTAGTGCATTCTTAGTGCTGGTCCCAAACCCGGATAAATAGGGAGGGTTGCGTCAGGAAGGGCATCCGGTGTAAAATCTTTGCCAAATCAAACACCTACTACTACTACTACTTTCGACTTCTCTTGTTAGGGGTCACCACAGCGAATCATCCATTTCCATCTCCATCCATCCACCCATCTGCAGTAGATTTAAGTTGGATGCACTTCGTGACATCTGAGGCAAATGTGTGATATTGGGCTATACAAATAAACTTTACTTGGCTTGTCTACTTCCAGCTGCCCCCTCTAAGGGTCACCACAGTAGATCATCGTTTCCATCTCGTCCTGTCCTCTGCATCTTCCTCTGTCACACCAGCCACCTGCATGTCCTCCCTCACCACATCCATAAACCTCCTCTTTGGCCTTCCTCTTCTCCTCTTCCCTGGCAGCTCCATATTCAGCACCCTTCTCCCAATATACCCAGCATCTCTCCTCCACACATGTCCAAACCATCTCAAACTGGCCTCTCATTTTTTTTCTCCTTGCTTTGCCTTGCTTAATCAATAATAATAAATATAATCCCAGATTTTTCTTTGACAGTGTAGCTAAGTTTACTAAAAAGCAGCCATCTATTAGCAGCTTACCATTCATGGCACTTGAGTTTCTAGACTTTTTCTGCAATAAGATTGAGATCAGTAAAAAAAAAATAGTTCTTCAACTCCAGCTAATCCTGCAGATCCTGTTTTACCAGATTGATATCTATACAATGAGTCACTGATAGTCCCTGTTGTTTCAGCTTTTGAGACTAGATAGTTCTCTTGGCTTAGGTCCTACTTATCTGGAAGAACACAGTATGTCTGCTATAATAATATTACATCGAAATTCTCTGATGGTAGAAGAAGACACTTGTCATTGTACATAAATGCAACAAAATGTGTTTTCTGCATTCAACCCACACTCTGAGCAGTGGGCAACTGCAGGGCAGCACCTGGAGGCCAACTCCAGCTCTTCTTGTCATGCCTTGGTCAGGAACACCCAGGAGTATTAACCCTAACATGCAGGTTTTTTGCTGGGAGGAGGAAACCAGAGCACCTGGAGAAAACCCACAGACACTGGGAGAACATGCAAACTCCACACAGAAAGGACCTGGGAAGGCCCGAGGTTCAAACCCAGGTCCGTCTTGCTGTGAGGCAACACTGCTAACCACTGGACCACTGTGCTGCCCAGAAAATAGATATACCTCAGGGCTCAATTCTTGACCCTCTACTTTTCTCTCTTTATATTTCGCCTCTTGGCCAAATTATACGCAGTTACGGAATAAATTTCCATTGCTATGCTGATGATACTCAGCTGTATGTGCCTATAAGGGCTGATGATCATACTCAAATCACTAACTTAGAGGCCTGCTTGGCTACTGTGAAAAACTGGATGTCACTTAACTTTCTGCTTTTAAATTCAGATAAAACCAAGATGCTGGTCATTGGCCCTGCTAGACACAGACACCAATTTGATCAAGTAACGATAACAATCGACAACTCTGTGGTTTCACAAAGTGTGGCAGCCAAAAATCTTGGTGTTACGTTTGATCCCAGCCTTTCCTTTGATAAGCACATTAAAGAAATCACCAAGACTGCCTTTTTTCATTTACGTAACATAGCTAAAATTCGGTCTTTTCTCTCCATGGCTGATGCAGAGATTCTAATACATGCATTTGTTTCATACAGACTTGATTACTGTAATGTTGTGTTCTCAGGTCTGCCACATGCTAGTACTAAAAGTCTTCAGATGGTTCAGAATGCTGCTGCTAGAATCCTAACTAAAACTAGGACATTTGACCATATTACACCAATTCTTGCCTCCCTTCATTGGCTTCCTATCCATGTTAGATCAGAATACAAGGTGCTTCTGCTGACTTATAAAACCCTAAATGGGCTTGCCCCATCCTACCTGTCTGATCTCCTTAAACCTTACATGCCATCTCGAGCTCTTCGTTCTCAAAATACAGGGCTCCTGTGTGTACCCAAAGTTAAAAAAGAAGTCAGCTGGTGGCAGCAGGGCCTTTTGCTGTCGGCCCTCTTCAGAATAACCTGCCTGCTGCCGTCTGACAGTCTTTGGAGTCTTTTAAATCCAAACTTAAAACTCAAATTTTTACCTTAACTGAAGCAAGACGGTGGCCCAGTTGTTAGCAATGTTTCCTCACAGCAAGAAGGTCCTGGGTTTGAACCCCAGGCGCCCCAGGTACTTGCTGTGTGGAGTTTGCATGTTCTCCCTGTGTCTGAGTGGGTTTCCTCCGGGTGCCCCGGTTTCCTCCCACCATCAAAAAGACATGAAAGTTAGGTTAATACTTCTGCCTGCACCACTGAGCAAGGCAATAGGAAACAGAACTGGAGTTGGTCCCCAGGTGCTGCACCACAGCTGCCTGCTGCTCCTATACAATAAAATGGGTTGAATGCAGAAGACAACTTTCGTTAAAAAAGTGGCTTTCTTTCTTTCTTAACCTACAATTAGTTGCCTTTAAGTCGAGTACTTCACAACCTGTACTGCATGGTGGGTCAGTTTCTGTCTCAATGAATTTACCAACCACTGTTCTGGCGATGAGACCATCGAGTATAGATTATAGAGTACAGATTATAGAGTATAGATTATAGAGTATATCTAAAGCAATTGAATCAAGTGCAACTGGACTTGGTATACAGTGCATCCGGAAAGTATTCACACCCCTTCACTTTCCCCACATTTTGTTATGTTACAGCCTTATTCCAAAATTGATTAAATTATTTTTTTTCTCATCAATCTACACAAAATACCCCATAATGACAAAGTGAAAAAAGTTTTGTAGAAATTTTTGAAAATTTATTAAAAATAAAAAACTTAAATATTGCATGTACGTAAGTATTCACACCCTTTACTCAGTACTTGGTTGAGGCACCCTTGGCAGCGATTACAGCCTCAAGTCTTCTTGGGTATGAAGCTACAAGCTTGGCACACCTATATTTGGGGTATTTCTCCCATTCTTCTCTGCAGATCCTCTCGAGCTCTGTAAGGTTAGATGGGGAGCGTCACTGCACAGCTATTTCCAGGTCATTCCAGAGATGTTCAATGGGGTTCAAGTCTGGGCTCTGGCTGGGCCACTCAAGGACATTCACAGACTTGTTCCGAAGCCACTCCTTCGTTGTCTTGGCTGTGTGCTTAGAGTCGTTGTCGTGTTGAAAGGTAAACCTTCGCCCCTGTCTGAGGTCCTGAGCACTCTGGAGCAGGTTTTCATCAAGGCTCTCTCTGTACATTGCTCCATTCATCTTTCCCTCGATCCTAACTAGTTTCCCAGTTCCTGCCGCTGAAGAACATCCCCACAGCATGATGCTGCCACCACCATGCTTATCTATAGGGATGGTATTAGCAAGGTGATGAGAGATGCCTGGTTTCCTTCAGATGTGACATTTGGCATTCAGGCCAAAGAGTTCAATCTTGGTTTCATCAGACCAGAGAATCTTGTTTCTTATGGTCTGAGAGCCCTTTAGGTGCTTTCTGGCAAACTCCAAGCGGGCTGTCATGTGCCTTTTACTGAGCAGAGGCTTCCGTCTGGCCACTCTACCATAAAGGCCTGATTAGTGGAGTGCTGCAGAGATGGTTGTCCTTCTGGAAGGTTCTCCCATCTCCACAGAGGAATGCTGGAGCTCTGTCAGAGTGACCATCGGGTTCTTGGTCACCTTCCTGACCAAGGCCCTTCTCCCCCGATTGCTCAGTTTGGCTGGGCGGCCAGCTCTAGGAGGAGTCCTGGTGGATCCAAACTTCTTCCATTTATGATTGATGGAGACCACTGTGCTCTTCGGGACCTTCAAAGTTGTAGAAATTTTTTTGTACCCTTCCCCAGATCTGTGCCTCGATACAATCCTGTCCCAGAGGTCCACAGACAATTCCTTTGACTTCATGGCTTGGTTTCTGCTCTGACGTGCACTGTCAACAGTGGGACCTTATATAGACAGGTGTGTGCCTTTCCAAATCATGTCCAATCAATTGAATTTACTAGAGGTGGACTCCAATCAAGATGTAGAAACATCTCAAGGATGATCAGTGGAAACAGGATGAACCTGAGCTCAATTTTGAGTGGCATAGTGAAGGGTGTGAATACTTATGTACATGTAATATTTCAGTTTTTTATTTTTAATACATTTGCAAACATTTCTGCAAAACCTTTTTCACTTTGTCATTATGGGGTATTGTGTGTAGATTGAAGAGAGAAAAAAAGAATTTAATCAATTTTGGAATAAGGCTGTAACATAACAAAATGTGGGGAAAGTGAAGGGCTGTGAATACTTTCCGGATGCACTGTACGTATATCCGTGAAGACATTTCGCCTCTCATCCAAGAGGCTTCCTCAGTTCGTGTCTTTCTGACTAGACCAAGCTAGTCCGACTGGCTGCTGATGAGACTCAGAATTTATCCTCTAGGAGTCGTTGTCAGAGCTGTTGATGTCCACGGAACTTTGTGTTCCGATGTTTAGCAACGCCCGTCGTTATCAGAGTTATTGATGTGCATGGCTCTATATGATCCGATGTTAAGCAGCGACGGTCGTTGGGGGTGTTAGTTTCGACTTCATTGTTCAGTGGTCATGAGAGTGGTTGGAGCCGTTAGTGAGCGACTGTTGTTCTTGGAGGCTAGGCATCTTGAGTCTCCTGGGTAGAGATGAAAGGACGGCATTGTGAGTGGGAGGTAGGTGGTGTCACAGACCTCCTCCTCTGTTGAGGGATGGTTTTTCCAGTTTCGCATAGATGGCTTCCTTCACCCCTCTTTCAAACCATTTATCTTCTCTGTCCAAAATGTGTATGTTGCTGTGCTCGAAGGAGTGTGTCTTCTCCTTAGGTGTAGATAGACTGCTGAGTCTTGTCCTGAGGAGTTTGGCCTTCTGTGTTGGGCCATCCGTTTGTGTAGTGGTTGTTTGGTTTCTCCTATGTATAGGTCAGTGCAATCCTCATTGCATTGTACAGCATACACCAGATTGCTTTTCTGGGTGTGTGGTACACGGTCTTTGGGATGAACCAGTCTTTGTCGGAGTGTGTTGCTGGGTTTGAAGTATACCGGGATGCGGTGTTTGTTGAAAATTCTCCTGAGTTTCTCGGAGACCCCAGAAACATACGGGATGACTGTGCTATTCCTTCTGTTCCTTTTCTCCCCGTCGCTCACCTGGTTGGTCTTTTTGGAACGTGTTGCAGTTTTCACAAAGGTCCAACTGGGGTAGCCGCAGGTTTGTAAAGCTCCCCTCAGGTGTTTGTGTTCTCCCTGTTGGGCCTGAGTGCTGCTGGGCACATTGTCAGCTCTGTGTTGCAGAGTTCTGATGACGCTCAGTTTGTGTTCCAGAGGGTGGTGTGAGTCGTAAAGTAGATATTGGTCTGTGTGTGTAGATTTCTTGTGAACCCCAATGTGGAGGCTCCTGTCTTCCCCAATGTGGAGGTCACAGTCCAAGAAGGGCAAACTGTTGTTCTTTACATCTTCCCTTGTGAACTTAATGTTCTTGTCCACTGAGTTGATGTGTTTGGTAAACGCTTGCACCTCTTGTGTTTGGATTTTGACCCATGTGTCATCCACATATCTGAACCAGTGGCTCGGAGGTGTTCCTCTGAAGGAGTTCAGGGCCCTGTGTTCTACCTCTTCCATATATAAGTTGGCCACAATGGGCGATGCTGGTGAGCCCATTGCACAGCCGTGTTTCTGTCTGTAAAACTGGCCCCTGTATTGGAAATATGTAGTGTTCAGGCAAAGGCCCAGTATTTGGCAAATCTGGTCTGGGCTGAGGTTGGTCCTATTGTGGAGGGTGTCATCCCGTAGCAAACGTTGCCTCACAATTTCCAAAGCCTCCATGGTTGGGATGCAGGTGAATAACGAGGTCACGTCGTAGGATACCATGGTTTCATCTGGTTCCAGTTTTACACCGGGGACCTTGTTCACGAAGTCAATGGAGTTTTGGATATGGTGAGGTGTTTCGCCCACTAAAGGGGTCAAGATGTTGGCTATATGTTTGGCAATGTTGTATGTGACTGAGTTTATGCTGCTGACGATGGGCCTGAGGGGGGTTCCATCTTTAAGGATCTTAGGGAGTCCATATATGCATTGAATGTTATCTTGTGGGTAGAGACGGTGGTATTGTATCCGGTCAATGGTTCCTCCTTTCTGTAGTTTCTGTAGGTACTCTATTATTCTCCTCTTGTAACCACTAGTAGGATCGCGTCTCAGAGGTTCATAGGTGTCGGTGTCGCTGAATAATGACGTGATCTTGGCGTGGTAGTCTGTTGTGTTGAGGATCACCGTGCATCTCCCCTTATCTGCTGGAAGGATAGTGATGTTTTCATCCTTGCTCAGGGCTGTCATGGATTTCCTTTCCTACATGGTTAGGTTGGAAGGAGGGGGTTTCGCATTGGACCGAGCTGCTGATACCTTTAACCAAAGCTGTTCCGCCTCGGTTTCCGTTAGAGTTTCTGAGTCTCATCACCAGCCAGGCAGACTAGCTTGGTCTAGTCAGAAAGGCACGAACTGATGAAGCCTCTTGGATGAGAGCTGAAACGTCTTCACAGATATATACCAAGTCCAGTTGCACTTGATTCAATTCATTTGGATAACCATGACCTTGATGAATGATAACATTCACAGACATTATAGAGTATAGATTATAGATTACAGATCATAGAGTATAGTTCAGATTATAGAGTACAGATTATAGAGTATAGATTATTGAGTTTTGCAACTGTTCTCTTCTCTCTCACATCTTTTCTCTCTGAGTGCTGTCTTCTCCTTTCTCTTCTCCCATGAATTTTCTAGAGAAAGAAAACAGAAAAACTCACGTTACCTGAGTTACATGAATCATGTAACTCATGTTTTACTACATTTACCATTGAGGTTAAGAATTGTGGTTCATATCAAGTAGGTCCATCAGCAATGATTTTGCAACCAAATCATGAATGTTTACTCAATCACTTTGAGAAGTTAGCTGTTTTCAACTCTCATTCGTGAACTCGCCATGGCATCAGAGCTTCTGCGAGTTTTCCAGGGTAGCAGATGTCTGATTTGATACTCATGTTAGTTTGAGAGATTCAAGTAGCTGGAATATTCATGTCCAGATTATTTGGTAAATCAAATACAAACCCTTCCTTCGTTTTCCAATTTTCACATTTTTAAGCAATGGATAGCCCTCACAGGCAATAAAACAAAATGCATGGAAACAGTCTATTTAGAAATGATTTCAAAAGGTTTTTGGTGGAGAGGAATCTTGGCTCAGCCCCTGAAGGTTAACAGTCTAGTCAACACCGCTGGTCCCAGGTTTGATTCACAAACCTGTAAAAACACCATCAAGCACGATACTTAACCCTCGCTGCTATAGGAAGGGTTAAGTATGTGTGGAGTTAGGGTGAAGGAGAGCTGCCCTAACCCTAACTGGCTACTTGAAAGAAGTTTCCCCCATGGGCAATTAACCACGTGCATCAACAATCAGTTCCAGCGTGCAGAAATATAGAGAAAGAAATCAACATTCTTATCCCACCCAGACCACTGCAACTGTAAATATCACTGCACATATTAAATCACGTGGGACAGTCCACGGAAGACTGTTTTCTGTCCCTCATTAAGACCAATGGCAGTCCTGATGGACAAAGTTTGTTCGGCAGGTTGACAGGCAAATGGTGGGCAGCCGCATGTCTCATCTCACTCCTCTGTCCTATAGAGGCCACAGCCACAACCCTCCCTGGCTGTTCAGTGCCACATTGTGAACTGTTTTGTGTTTGTACAGCGTATTCAGGATATGGAGGAGAGGAGGATAGAGAGACTCGGAGAAGCTATGCGTTTGCTGGCAGAGGTGGAGAGGAAAGTTCTTCCAGTTGTGAGCCGATGTCTGGATGGCATGATGGATGCTGCCGACAGTATCCAGTCTAGAATGGTAAGTGACTTTTGACCTGACTCCGGGCCAGTGGTCATATCCTTGTAAACATACAGCTTTAGACACTTTTACACGATATGGGTACATTTACTCTACCACAGTGACCACCAGCACCACAGTGACATTGGCCGATTCCCATTTGTTCCACACATCTGACCCAGATCAGATGCACACGGCAGAAAGACCCATGGTATCTGGTTTCTGAAGATGAGACACAGCCCTCCTTCATATTTGGTATCAAATTCTGATTCAATTCCAACTAACAAAATCCAAGCTGAATTTGAACGCTCCGATGGGAATTTTCCTCCAGACACAACTTGTGACATCATACTCAGCGTCTCACGTCATGTCCTGGTTGGAATTACCTGGTGAAAACAAGAGCTCCGTCAGGAAAGGGGGCGGGAATAATGACTGGTCAAACAGAGGAAGGGGGTCCCTTCTCAATTCTTCAATTCTTCAATTCTTCAGATCAGATGAGTGTGCAACAGCCACGCCCATACACACTGTGTGTGTATGAACTCATGAGACCGGTTGTGCATGCCTATTCAAAATATGATTGCATATTTGCTATTGTTGGTATGATAATTGTTTATTGCTGAACTCGTAGATTTGAGTTTTGTTGCATTATGAATTATTCAGTTTCCTTCCATACGCTGTTTTCATGTGTTGCAACACTTCCACATGTTCTCAGAAACGTGAATCACTTCATCTGGACACAGTGTTTATGGACACAAATGGCTCATCATCATCTAAGTGTCCTCTTCAGTCTCACCTGACTGCAGGTACCCCACCCTCATAAACTGACTGCAGGTATCCCACCCTCATAAACTGACTGCAGGTACCCCACCCTCATAAACTCACTGCAGGTACCCCACCCTTATAAACTGACTGCAGGTACCCCACCCTTATAAACTGACTGCAGGTACCCCACCCTCATAAACTGACTGCAGGTACCCCACCCTTATAAACTGACTGCAGGTACCCCACCCTTATAAACTGACTGCAGGTACCCCACCCTCATAAACTGACTGCAGGTACCCCACCCTTCTAAACTGACTGCAGGTACCCCACCCTCATAAACTGACTGCACGTACCCCACCCTCATAAACTGACTGCAGGTACCCCACCCTTATAAACTGACTGCAGGTACCCCCACCCTTATAAACTGACTGCAGGTATCCCCACCCTTATAAACTGACTGCAGGTACCCCACCCTTACAAACTGACTGCAGGTATCTGTACTGTAGCTATTGTGCTGTTTATTAACGTATAAACTTTTTCTTTTTTGACTGTAAAACCATTTAACCTCTGTGATGATAATATGCTATACAACTAAACTTACCTTGCCTATAAGTTTATAAGGGTGGGATACCTGCAGTCAGTTTATAAGGGTGGGGTACGTGCAGTCAGTTTATAAGGGTGCGATACCTGCAGTCAGTTTATAAGGGTGGGGTACCTGCAGTCAGTTTATAAGGATGGGGTACCTGCAGTCAGGTGAGACTGAAGAGGTCACTTAGATGATGATGAAACGTTTGTCCCACTAAACGTTGTGTCCAGATGAACTGATTCAACTTTCTGTGATATGCTTACCTGGATCATTGTGCATGCATCAAGACTATTCACACTTTGTTTCACTGATGTTGTATCCCATGCACAGAAGGATTATTTATTCATTTAAAATCACCATATGAAGAAAACCTCATTCCCATTTTATTTTTGTCTCATGAAGACAGTTTGGTCAAGGAATGAATGAATGAATCAATCAATCAACTGAGCAACACCACCTGAACAGGACAGTGAAGACAGCTAGCAAGATCATTTGTGACCCTCTCCTCTTCCTCTTGGAGATTTACCATCAACGCTGTGTTCACAGAGCCTCCAGCATCCTTAAGGTCTCTGCCATCCTTCTCATAACCTGTTTTCCCTCCTGCCTCAAGTCAAGTCAATTTTATTTGTGTAGGCCAATATCACAAATTACATATTTGCCTCAAGGGGCTTTACAGCAACACAACATCCTGTCCTTATTCCCTCTCATCGGATAAGGAACAAGTCCCTTAAAAAAAACCTTTAACAGGGAGAGAAAATAGGAAGAAACCTTAGAGAGAGCAACAGAGGAGCATCTCTCTCCCAAGAGGGAGAATGTGACATGATGTTGTCTTTACATAATTTACACAACACAACATTGAAAGAGGATAACAGCATTATAATGGAATTATATAATTTATGAAGAACATAATGAGGAAGATGCCAAGCACTGCAACAGCCAGGACCAAGGCCATGCAACCAGCATCACCATGTAACAAGAAAAAAAAGTCATACATCTTAGTGAGAGAAGGACATAACATTGAAACAGGGTAACAAAATTACAGTGGTACTGGAAAGTTTGGGAACCTTTAGAATTTTCTATTTTTCTGCATAAATATGACCTAAAACACCATCAGATTTTCACTTCTTCTTCAAGGCCTCCTTGTTAGCGAGGGTTGCCAGCACCATCAGCATGGCATGCTTGCCAAACAAGTCTCCTCCAGTTCTTTCTGTGGCCTGAGCTGATCTTGTTGCGTCCAATATTTTCAGACTAAGCCATTCTCTGATGTCATCATGATAATGCCTTTTTGGTCGGCCTCTCTTTGCTGGTGTAGTTCCCAAAATCGTTGCCTTCATTAATTTACTTCCACCTGGACGACAGGTATGCCCAAAGAATGATCGCTTTCTTTTCATTATATGTGCCATTAGTTCTCTTTTTGTTCCTAATTCATCAAGGATGCTCGCATTTGTTCGTTTCTCAGTGCAACTTATTCAAAACATCCTACGATAAAGCCACATCTCTGCAGCCTCAATCCTGTTTACCATTGTTTTCTTCAATGTCCAACTTTCAGCTCCGTATGACGACACTGGCCAGACGAGTGCTTTAAGTAGACTGACTTTCACTTCTTTTCTTACTAACTATCTTTCCATATTGGTACCATCTCCATCAGTCTTTCCTTTGCTAGGGTAATTCTGATTTTTATGTCATCTGTATAGTCACCATAATTTTTCTTAATTGAACCCAAGTATTTGAAGCGCTCTAGATGTTGTACATCTTGTCTATCTGATTCACCCACTTTCATGCACTGTCTTTCACATTCAAACTGACTAACCTCCTTTTCCCTGCCTCATTTACTTGACTCAACATTTCGTTTGGATCTTGCTGTCCATCAGCTGCTAGTACCGTGTCATCTGCAAATCTAAGATTGCTTATCTTATAACCACCTATGCTCACTCTGTATTCATCTATATCTGCCTCACTCATCACTTGTTCTGTGTCTAGTGTGGCGATATAATGCAACCTTGACGTACACCCTTCTCTATTGGAAAAGCTTCTGTGTTGTCACCATTCCATCTCACCACTGCTGTCTGGCCAATATATAGACCTTGAAGTAGCGCAACGAACGAGGTGTCTAGGGAAACCCATTTCCAGCATGGTGTTAAAGAGCTGTGCGTGGCTTACTGAATCAAATGCCTTTGAATAATCAATGAAAATCAGCAGTGCCTTATTATCTGTGTAGGATGCCTTTTCAATGAGTGTTTGCAGTGTTACCAGCATTTCTGTACACCCTCGTCCTCGTCTGTGACCTGCTTGCTCATCTGATACCTCTGTTTCCATCTTGTTTATCATTCTGTCTGACAAGATGGATAGCGTGATTTTACTTGCGTGACTAATGAGGCTTATTGTACGATAGTTTGCACAGTCTTTGCTGCATCCAGATTTTCACACATGTCCTAAAAGTAGATAAAGAGAACCTACTTAAACAAATGAGACAAAAATATTATACTTATTTATTGAGGAAAATGATCCAATATTACATATCTATGAGTGGCAAAAGTATGTGAACCTTTGCTTTCAGTATCTGGTGTGACCCCCCCCCCCCCCGTGCAGCAAAAACTGCAACTAAACGTTTCTGGTAGCTGTTGATCAGTCCTGCACATGGGCTTGGAGAAATTGTAGCCCATCCCTCCGTACAGAACAACTTCTACTCTGGGATGTTGGTGGGTTTCCTCACATGAACTGCTGCTTCAGGTCCTTCCACAACATTTTCATTGGATTAAGGTCAGGACTTTGACTTGGCTATTCCAAAACATTAACTTTATTCTTCTTTAACCATTCTTTGGTAGAAGGACTTGTGTGCTTAGGGTCGTTGTCTTGCTGCATGACCCATGTTCTCTTGAGATTCAGTTCACGGACAGATGTCCTGACGTTTTCCTTAAGAATTTGCTGGTATAATTCAGAATTCTTTGTTCCATCAATGGTGGCAAGCCGTCCTGGCCCAGATGCAGCAGAACAGGCCCAAAGCATGATACTACCACCACCGTGTTTCACAGATGGGGTAAGGTTCTTCTGCTGGAATGCAGTGTTTTCCTTTCTCCAAACATGACGCTTCTCATTTAAACCAAAAAGTTCTGTTTTGGTCTCATCCGTCCACAGAACATTTTTCCAGTAGCCTTCTGGCTTGTCCACGTGATCTTTAGCAAATTGCAGACGGGCAGCAATGTTCTTGTTGGAGAGCAGTGGCTTTCTCCTTGCAACCCTGCCATGCACACCATTGTTGTTCAGTGTTCTCCTGAAGGTGGACTCATGAACATTGACATTAGCCAATGTCAGAGAGACCTTTAGTTGCTTAGACGATACCCTGGGCTCCTTTGTGACCTGGCCGACTATTACACGCCTTGCTCTGGGAGTGATCTTTGATGGTCGACCACTCCTGGTGAGGGTAACAATGGTCTTGAATTTCCTTCATTTGTACACAATCTGTCTGACTGTGGATTGGTGGAGTCCAAACTCTTTAGAGATGGTTTTGTAACCTTTTCCAGCCTGATCAGCATCAACGCTTTTTCTGAAGTCCTCAGAAATCTCCTTTTTTTCTTTCCATGATACACTTCCACAAACATTTGTTATGAAAATCAGACTTTGATAGATCATCATCATCATCATCATCAGTTCCGTAACCTATGGAGGTCATAGGAGCACAGCTGATGCCTATCCATTGCAGCTCTCCTCGCCTCCACTACGCTCATCTGTAGCCATTCTCCGACGTTGCTTACCCAGGATTTTCTTGGTCTCCCTCTCTTCCTAGTCCCTTCTACCAGGCCTTGCAGGATGTCCTTTGCAAGTGTCCTGTCTGTTCTTAAACGTGCCCAAACCAGTTTAATTTCCTTTTTTTTACCATTGTCAGTAAACTATCATGGTGACCAATAGCTTCCTTAACTCTGTTCAGCACTTCAATGTTGGTGACACGCACTGTGTATGGGATTTGCAGCATTCTTTTATATGCTCTAAGTTCTAAATTCAAAGATAGATGATAGAGCCCTGTTCATTAAATAAAACAGGCGCCCACTCACACCTGATTGTCATCCCATTGATTGAAAACACCTGACTCTAATTTCACCTTCAAATTAACTGCTAATCCTAGAGGTTCACATACTTTTGTCACTCACATAATATGTAATATTGAATATGTTTCCTTAATAAATAAATGACCAAGTATAATATTTTTGTCTCATTTGTTTAATTGGGTTCTCTGTATCTACTTTTAGAACTTGTGTGAAAATCTGATGATGTTTTAGGTCATATTTATGCAGAAATATAGACAATTCTAAAGGGTTCACAAACTTTCAAGTACCACTGTATATGGATTTATCAGATATATACAAAGAAAATGTGATGAGGAGGATACCAAGCAGCGTCCAGGTGGTGACCATCATCACCATGGAGACCTGGGAGGAGGACAGACTGCATGTGCACTCAAGGGAGACTTACATCACACCCTTCACACACAGAAGAAGAGAAAGGAGATGACATCATTTAGAGAGAGAGAGAGAGAGAAAATACATGTGAGAGAAGAGAACAGTTTGCAATAGTTATTAATCATTCATTCATTCATTCATTCATTCATTCATCATCAGCCAATTCTCCGGGATCGGATCGCAGGGGCAGCAAGCTAAGTAGGGCACTCCATACGTCCCTCTCCCCAGCAATGCCATCCAGTTCCTCGTGGGGGATCCCAAGGCATTCCCAGGCAGACTGGACATGTAGTTCCTCCAGCGTGTTCTGGGTCTACTCCAGGGTCTCCTCCCAGTTGGCTGGGCCTGGTAAACCTCCAAAGGAAGGTGCCCAGGAGGCATCCTAATCAGATGCCCAAACCATCTCAACTGGCTCCTTTCGATGCGAAGCAGCAGCAGCTCTACTTCAAGCTCTCTCCAGATATCCAAGCTCCTCACCCTATCTCTAAGGCTGAGCCCAGAAACCCTACGGAGGGAACTCATTTCAGCCACTTGTATCTGCGATCTCACCCTTTTGGTCACTGCCCAAAACTCATCACCACAGGTGAGGTTTGGAACGAAGATTGACTGGTAAATTGAGAGTTTTGCCTTCCAGCTCAGCTCCCTCTTCACCACAATGGTCAAGTACAACGTCTGCATTACTGCTGATGCTGCACCAATCTGCCTGTCAATCTCCCACTTCATCCTACCCTCACTCGTGAACAAGACCCCGAGATACTTGAACTCCTTCACTTGAGGCAACAATTCATACCCAACCCCGAGGGAGCAATCCATCATTTTCTGGTAGAGAACCATGGCCTCAGACTTGGAGGTGCTGACTCTCATCCTGGCCATTTCACACTCAGCTGCAAACCACCCCAGTGCACACTGGAGGTCACGTTCGGATGAAGCCAACAAAACCACATCATCTGTGAAGAGCAGAGATACAATTTGGAGGTTTCCTAAATGTACACACTCCTCACCTTGGCTGCGCCTTGAGATCCTGTCCATGAATATCACAAACAGAATCGGAGACAAGGGACAACCTTGGCGGAGTTTGACACCCACTGAAAACGCGTTTGACTTTGTGCCAATAATGCGGACACAGCTTTCACTTTGGTTATACAAGGACCGGATAGTTATTAGTCATAATCAGTTAAGTCATCAATTAGTCATAATCTATATGCTATAATCTCGTCAGCAGAACAGTGCTTGGTAAATTCATTGAGACAGAAACCGACCCACAATGCAGTACATGTTGTGAAGCACTCAATTTAAAAGCAACTAATTGTAAACTAAGGCAAAAAGATGAGTTTTAAGTTTGGATTTAAAGGACTCAACAGACTCTAATGGTCTGATGGCAGCAGGCAGGTTATTCCACAACAATGGAGCCCGATAGGAAAAGGCCCTGCTGCCACCAGCTGACTTCTTTTTAACTTTGGGTACACACAGGAGCCCTGTATTTTGAGAGCGAAGAGCTCGAGATGGCATGTAAGGTTTAAGGAGATCAGACAGGTAGGATGGAGCAAGCCCATTTAGGGTTTTATAAGTCAGCAGAAGCACCTTGTATTCTGATCTAACATGGATAGGAAGCCAATGAAGGGAGGCAAGAATTGGTGTAATATGGTCAAATGTCCTAGTTTTAGTTAGGATTCTAGCAGCAGCATTCTGAACCATCTGAAGACTTTTAGTACTAGAATGTGACAGACCTGAGAACAGTACATTACAGTAGTCAAGTCTGGATGAAACAAACACATGTATTATAATCTCTGCATCAGCCATGGAGAGAAAAGACCGAATTTTAGCTATGTTACGTAAGTGAAAAAAGGCAGTCTTGGTGATTCCTTTAATGTGCTTATCAAAGGAAAGGCTGGGATTAAACGTAACACCAAGATATTTGGCTGCCACACTTTGTGAAACCACAGAGTTGTCGATTGTTATTGTTACTTGATTAAATTGGTGTCTGTGTCTAGCAGGGCCAATGACCAGCATCTCGGTTTTATCCAAATTTAAAAGCAGAAGATTTAGTGACATCCAATTCTTCAAAGCACCCAAGCATGCCTCTAAATTAATCGTTTGAGTACGATCATCAGCCATTATAGGCACATACAACTGAGTATCTTCAGAATACCAATGGAAATTTATTCCATAACTGTGTATAATTTGGCCAAGAGGTGAAATATGAAAAGAGAAAAGTACAGGGTCAAGAATTGAGCCCTGAGGCACACCATATTTAACGCCAGAGAATTTTGATGTAATATTACTATAGTATACACAATGTGTTCTTCCAGATAAGTAGGACTTCAGCCAAGAGAGAGCTAAGCCAGAGACACCAAAATTACAATTTAATTTGTCCAATAGTTTGGATAATGGAATGGGAAAAAAAGTGATCAATGGTGTCAAAGGCTGCACTGAGGTCCGGTAATAGAAGCACAGAAGTGGAATCAGAGTCCATAGCTATTAAAAGCTCGTTCATCAATCTGGTCAGAGCAGACAGTAAACATAAGATAGCATTGGGGATTGCTTTAGTTTTGGATATAAATGTGATACGAGTGCCAATCAAATCATATCTAAGGCAGAAATTCTCACATGACAAGATACTGCTACTGATATCAGCTAAGTGAATCACTGACCAAATACCTTTCTCCATCCACTTCTTGTTGTACAGCGACTTGTTTCTAACCATCATGTATCTGCTATTTCACATCGGACTGTTTCTTACCGTGATGTATCTGTTATTCCATATTGGAGTGTTGAGAGGGCTGAAATTATGATTGTTTGAAAGTTTCCAATTCAAAAGGACCTGCTGGTGAAAAAGTGATAATTTATCTGGAAGTCTTTGAATAGTGAAATCGTATTTGAATAAGAATTCTATACCTCCAAATTTATTGAACATTACTCTTGGAATATGGTACCCAAAGTTGTTATTCAGAAACGATTTTAACCAATTGAATTTCAGGGTTCTGTTCATGAAATCAAAATCAATGGCTTATAGGCCTCCATCTTTACATGCTTTGGTCACCTCTGCTCTCTTAACATAATGAATTTTCCTCTTCCAAATGTAATCAAAATTAACCTGATTGATCTTTTAATGGCTCTGTTAGGGATAGCAATTGACTATGCTGGGTAGATGGACCTTGAGATACTTTCCATTTCAGTTAAAAAGATTCGACCGAATAAGCTAATGTCTTTCAGTAGAGACATTACATTTGCTAATGTTAATTCCACGTATGTGTGACTGTACCCTAAGACCTAAATGAAGACTCTGTGCCAAAATGTTGGTCTGTTAAATGCCATTTTACCAACTAGAGTAAAGTCTCTAAACTTCCCATAAAGGCTTTAGTGAACAGAACACTTAGTTCATCTATTTCTTAAATATTTAACATCTCATGAGCTTAAAAACATTAACCCTGACTTCCTGGGTCATGATATTGGTATCAGGGTCATGGTTTGGGGGCTGGGTTACAGTTTGGGGGTGGGGTCATGGTTTGTGGTTAGATCTTGTACTACATTACAATACATTACATTACAGTTATTTAGCCAAAGCTTTTATCCAAAGCGACTTACAATAAGTGCATCATTTAATGTAGGCGGTCAGGAGAACTACTAGTCATCAGAGGTCAGAAGTGCATATCCTCTCTAAACAAGCATCTAAGAGCAAAACCAGTGCTAAAGTAAAAGCACGGGAAAGAGGTTTTTTTTAATGAGTGAATACAATAAGTAGTAAGAACAAGTAACAGGGTAGTAGTTCTTGAAGAGGTGAATTTTCAACCTGCCTGCGCCGAAAGATAGGCAGCAACTCTGCTGTCCTGATATCACTGGGGAGTTCAGTCCACCACTATGGGGCCAGGACAGAGAAGAACCATGACCGGGTCGATCAGCAGCAAGGGCCTCTGAGTGATGGGGCAACAGGCGTCCCGAGGCAGCAGAGCGAAGTGGCCGGGGGGGGGGGGGGGTAGGGCTTGACCATGGCCTGGAGATAGGAAGGAGCTGTTCCTTTCACTGCCCTGTAGGCTAGCACCAGAATCTTACTAATGGTGTCTGTTGGTCTCCAGGATACACGGCAGGTGGTGGACGTTTATAAATCCGGCTTTGAGCCCCCAGGTGACATTGAGTTTGAGGATTTCAGTGCCACCATGAGACGCAGCATTTCTGAGTCCAGTTATCTGGACAACCGAGCTGAAGGACGAAGATACTGTAGAAGAACCAGCCGAGGGAAACTATGGCCTTTCACTCGCAAGAACAGGGTAAATGCAAACACACACACACACACAAACACACACACACACACACACAGCCTGCACCAACATTCTTCTGCTAGGCAGTCTGATGAGTCTGCATCAACATGTTTCTGCTAGGCAGTCTAATAAGCTTGCACCAACATGTTTCTGCTAGGCAGTCTGACGAGTCAGCACCAACATGTTTCTGGTAGGCAGTCTGATGAGCTTGCACCAACATGTTTCTGCTAGGCAGTCTGATGAGCCTGCACCAACATGTTTCTGCTAGGCAGTCTGATGAGCTTGCACCAACATGTTTCTGGCAGGCAGTATGATGAGTCTGTACCAACATGTTTCTGCTAGGCAGTCTGATGAGCTTGCACCAATATGTTTCTGCTAGGCAGTCTGATGAGCCTGCACCAACATGTTTCTGCTAGACAGTCTGGCGAGTCTGCACCAACATGTTTCTGCAAGGCAGTCTGACGAGTCTGCACCAACATGTTTCTGCTAGGCAGTCTGAGGAGTCTGCACCAACATGTTTCTGCTAGGCAGTCTAATGAGCCTGCACCAACATGTTTCTGCTAGGCAGTGTGACGAGTCTGCACCAACATGTTTCTGGTAGGCAGTCTGACGAGTCTGCACCAACATGCTTCTGCTAGGCAGTCTGATGAGCTTGCACCAACATGTTTCTGCTAGGCAGTCTGACGAGTCTGCACCAACATGTTTCTGCTGGGCAGGGTGACGAGCCTGCACCAACATGCTTCTGCTAGGCTGTGTGACAAGCCTGCACCAACATGTTTCTGCTAGGCAGTGTGACGAGCCTGCACCAACATGTTTCTACTAGGCAGTCTGATGAGCCTGCACCAACATGTTTCTGCTAGGCAGTCTGACGCGTCTGCACCGACATGTTTCTGCAAGGCAGTCTGACGAGCCTGCACCGACATGTTTCTGCTAGGCAGTGTGACAAGCCTGCACCGACATGTTTCTGCTAGGCAGTGTAATGAGCCTGCACCAACATGCTTCTATTAGACAGGGTGATGAGTCTGCACAAACATGTTTCTGCTAGGCAGTCTGAGGAGCTTGCACCAACATGTTTCTGCTAGGCAGTGTGATGAGCCTGCACCAACATGTGTCTGCTAGGCAGTGTGACGAGCCTGCACCAACATGTTTCTGCTAGATAGTCTGATGAGCTTGCACCAACATGTTTCTGCTAGGCAGTCTGAGGAGCTTGCACCAACATGTTTCTGCTAGGCAGTGTGATGAGCCTGCACCAACATGTTTCTGCTAGGCAGTGTGACGAGCCTGCACCAACATGCTTCTGCTAGGCAGTGTGACAAGCCTGCACCAACATGCTTCTGCTAGGCAGTGTGACGAGCCTGCACCAACATGTTTCTACTAGGCAGTCTGATGAGCCTGCACCAACATGTTTCTGTTAGGCAGTGTGACGAGTCTGCACCAACAGTTTCTGCTAGGCAGTCTGACGAGCCTGCACCAACATGCTTCTGCTAGGCATTGTGAAGAGCCTGCACCAACATGCTTCCGCGAGGCAGTCTGACTAGTCTGCACCAACATGTTTCTGCTAGGCAGTGTGACGAGCCTGCACCAACATGCTTCTACTAGACAGTGTGATGAATCTGCACAAACATGTTTCTGCTAGGCAGTCTGACGAGTCTGCACCAACATGCTTCTACTAGACAGTTTGAAGAATCTGCACAAACATGTTTCTGCTAGGCAGTGTGACGAGTCTGCACAAACATGTTTCTGCTAGGCAGTGTGACGAGTCTGCACAAACATATTTCTGCTAGGCAGTCTGACGAGTCTGCACCAACATGTTTCTGCTAGGCAGTCTGATGAGCTTGCACCAACATGTTTCTGCTAGTTAGTCTAATGAGCCTGCACCAACATGTTTCTGCTGGGCAGTGTGACGAGTCTGCACCAAAATGTTTCTGCTAGGCAGTCTGATGAGTCTGCACCAACATGTTTCTGCTAGGCAGTCTGACGAGTCTGCACCAACATGTTTCTGGTAGGAAGTGTGATGAGCCTGCACCAACATGTTTCTGCTAGGCAGTGTGACGAGTCTGCACCAACATAATTCTGCTAGGCAGTGTGATGAGCCTGCACCAACATGCTTCTGCTAGGCCGTGTGACGAGCCTGCACCAACATGTTTCTGCTAGGCAGTCTGATGAGCCTCACCAACATGTTTCTGCTAGGCAGTCTGACGAGCTTGCACCAACATGTTTCTGCTAGGCAGTCTGATGAGCCTGCACCAACATGTTTCTGCTAGGCAGTCTGATGAGCTTGCACCAACATGTTTCTGGCAGGCAGTATGATGAGTCTGTACCAACATGTTTCTGCTAGGCAGTCTGATGAGCTTGCACCAATATGTTTCTGCTAGGCAGTCTGATGAGCCTGCACCAACATGTTTCTGCTAGACAGTCTGACGAGTCTGCACCAACATGTTTCTGCAAGGCAGTCTGACGAGTCTGCACCAACATGTTTCTGCTAGGCAGTCTGAGGAGTCTGCACCAACATGTTTCTGCTAGGCAGTCTAATGAGCCTGCACCAACATGTTTCTGCTAGGCAGTGTGACGAGTCTGCACCAACATGTTTCTGGTAGGCAGTCTGACGAGTCTGCACCAACATGCTTCTGCTAGGCAGTCTGATGAGCTTGCACCAACATGTTTCTGCTAGGCAGTCTGACGAGTCTGCACCAACATGTTTCTGCTGGGCAGGGTGACGAGCCTGCACCAACATGCTTCTGCTAGGCTGTGTGACAAGCCTGCACCAACATGTTTCTGCTAGGCAGTGTGACGAGCCTGCACCAACATGTTTCTACTAGGCAGTCTGATGAGCCTGCACCAACATGTTTCTGCTAGGCAGTCTGACGCGTCTGCACCGACATGTTTCTGCAAGGCAGTCTGACGAGCCTGCACCGACATGTTTCTGCTAGGCAGTGTGACAAGCCTGCACCGACATGTTTCTGCTAGGCAGTGTAATGAGCCTGCACCAACATGCTTCTATTAGACAGGGTGATGAGTCTGCACAAACATGTTTCTGCTAGGCAGTCTGAGGAGCTTGCACCAACATGTTTCTGCTAGGCATTGTGATGAGCCTGCACCAACATGTGTCTGCTAGGCAGTGTGACGAGCCTGCACCAACATGTTTCTGCTAGATAGTCTGATGAGCTTACACCAACATGTTTCTGCTAGGCAGTCTGAGGAGCTTGCACCAACATGTTTCTGCTAGGCAGTGTGATGAGCCTGCACCAACATGTTTCTGCTAGGCAGTGTGACGAGCCTGCACCAACATGCTTCTGCTAGGCAGTGTGACAAGCCTGCACCAACATGCTTCTGCTAGGCAGTGTGACGAGCCTGCACCAACATGTTTCTACTAGGCAGTCTGATGAGCCTGCACCAACATGTTTCTGTTAGGCAGTGTGACGAGTCTGCACCAACAGTTTCTGCTAGGCAGTCTGACGAGCCTGCACCAACATGCTTCTGCTAGGCATTGTGAAGAGCCTGCACCAACATGCTTCCGCGAGGCAGTCTGACTAGTCTGCACCAACATGTTTCTGCTAGGCAGTGTGACGAGCCTGCACCAACATGCTTCTACTAGACAGTGTGATGAATCTGCACAAACATGTTTCTGCTAGGCAGTCTGACGAGTCTGCACCAACATGCTTCTACTAGACAGTTTGAAGAATCTGCACAAACATGTTTCTGCTAGGCAGTGTGACGAGTCTGCACAAACATGTTTCTGCTAGGCAGTGTGACGAGTCTGCACAAACATATTTCTGCTAGGCAGTCTGACGAGTCTGCACCAACATGTTTCTGCTAGGCAGTCTGATGAGCTTGCACCAACATGTTTCTGCTAGTTAGTCTAATGAGCCTGCACCAACATGTTTCTGCTGGGCAGTGTGACGAGTCTGCACCAACATGTTTCTGCTAGGCAGTCTGATGAGTCTGCACCAACATGTTTCTGCTAGGCAGTCTGACGAGTCTGCACCAACATGTTTCTGGTAGGAAGTGTGATGAGCCTGCACCAACATGTTTCTGCTAGGCAGTGTGACGAGTCTGCACCAACATAATTCTGCTAGGCAGTGTGATGAGCCTGCACCAACATGCTTCTGCTAGGCAGTGTGACGAGCCTGCACCAACATGTTTCTGCTAGGCAGTCTGATGAGCCTCACCAACATGTTTCTGCTAGGCAGTCTGACGAGCCTCACTAACATGCTTCTGCTAGGCAGTGTGATGAGCCTGCACCAACATGTTTCTGCTAGGCAGTCTGACGAGCCTACACCAACATGTTTCTGCAAGGCAGTGTGATGAGCCTGCACCAACATGTTTCTGCTAGGCAGTGTGACGAGCCTGCGCTAACCTGTTTCTGCTAGGCAGTGTGACGAGCCTTCACCAACATGTTCCTCCTAGGCAATGTAATGAGCCTGCACCTACATGTTTCTTCTAGGCAGTCTGACAAGCCTGCACCAACATGTTCCTGTTAAGCAGTCTGACAAGCCTTTTAAAACATGTTCCTGCTAGGCAGTGTGACGAGCCTGCACCAACATGTTCCTGCTAGGCAGTCTGACAAGCCTGCACCAACAAGCACACACACACACAGAAATGCAGGTGAAATCTCACTCAGCAGTAATTTAGCAGATTACAGAAAATGACTTCCTATCGCTCCTTCTTCTCTCTCTCCTATTCTTATGTTTTTATCTAGCTGATGACCCTACTCCCCTCACCCCATCAGCCCCCCCCTCCCCCACCAACCTCCCCCTCCCCAGGGGGTGTGGCCAGTAGTACGCAGTCTGCACCTCCTCCTACGAGAGAGCCAATCACACAGCGGCTTAACAATCTCATGACCTCTGGCTCCAAAACCAGGAAGCAGTGTCTGCGCAGCCTTAAGAGAGGGGTATACAGACACACACACACACACGCACACACACAAGGGGCAAATTTTGCACAAATGTACAGAGGAAATTTTATTCCAATATAAAAATTAAGAGACAATAGTAAATCAATTATTTTTACCTACTCTTTACCCTTGCGGTAGTGCTAAGGGGGTATGGGAGTTTGACTAGCCAGTCTACATGTGTTTTGTGGACTTGGAGAAGGCTTATGACTGTGTACCCCGGGGCACTCTGTGGGGGGGTACTGTGGGAGTATGGGGTACCAGGGCAGTTGCTACAAGCCATCTGGTCCTTGTCTAACCAAAGTGAGAGCTGTGTCCGCATTCTTGGCTCCAAGTCAAAGAGATTTTCTGTTGGTATTGGACTCTGCCAAGGTTGTCACTTGTCTCTGATTCTGTTTGTGATATTCGTGGACAGGATCTTAAGGCGCAGCCAAGGTGAGGAGTGTGTCCATTTTGGGAACCTCAGAATTGCATCTCTGCTCTCGCAGATAATGTGATTTTGTTGGCTTCATCAGAACGTGACCTCCAGCACGCACTGGGGCAGTTTGCAGCTGAGTGTGAAATGGCCGGGATGAGAGTCAGCCCCTCCAAGTCTGAGGCTGTGGTTCTTTACTGGAAAATGGTGAATTGCTCCCCCCGGGTTGGTGATGAGTTGTTGCCTCAAGTGACGGAGTTCAAGTATCTCGGGGTCTTGTTCACGAGTGAGGGTAGGATGGAGCGGGAGATTGACAGGTGGATTGGTGCAGCATCAGCAGTAATGCAGACATTGTACTGCACAGTTGTGGTGAAGAAGGAGCTGAGCTGGAAGGCATAGCTCTCAATTTACCAGTCGATCTTCATTCCAACCCTCATCTATGGTCATGAGCGTTGGGTAGTGACCGAAAGGATGAGATCGCAGATACAAGCGGCTGAAATTAGTTTCCTCCGTAGGGTGTCTGGGCTCAGCCTTAGAGATAGGGTGAGGAGCTCGGACATCTGGAGGGAGCTTGGAATAGAGCTGCTGCTCCTACGCGTCGAAAGGGACCAGTTGAGGTGGTTCGGGCATCTGATTAGGATGCCTCCTGGGTGCCTTCCTTTGGAGGTTTTCCGGGCACGGCCAACTGGAGGAGACCCGGGGTAGACCCAGAACTCACTGGAGGGACTACATGTCCAATCTGGCCTGGGAATGATTTGGGATCCCCCAGAAGGAGCTGGAGGGCGTTGCTGGGGAGAGGGACGTCTGGAGTGCCCTACTTAGCTTGCTGCCACCGCGACCTGACCCCGGAGAAGCGGCTGAAGATGAATGAATGAATGAATGAATGAATGAATGAATGAATGAATGAATGAATGAATGAATGAATGAATCAATGAATGAATCAATGAATGAATGAATGAATGAACGATTTTTACTATAGTACCAGGGATAATCAACTTATATATTTAAATGTCAAAAAGAAAAAGTAAATAAAAAAATGAAAATGTATATCGAAATGACAAATGGATATGAAATGGTAATGTGAAAATATAAAGCGAAATTGAAAACCTGAAAGAGAAAACAATAACAATAATAATAATGATAATGATAATAATAAGAATAATAATAATAAGGACGACAATCAGCAGAAGGGTCTACTCACCATCGTCAAGACCTCAGCAACGACATCACGATGGAATTCGGAATTGACAAGTGTGCCAAAGCCTTTTTCATGAAAGGAAGACTTACCAAGACTGCAGACTTAGACCTTGACACTGACACCTAATCAAAGTGCTAGACAGCGATACCACATATAAGTATAAGTATAGCACATATAGTATACCTAGGAGTGAATGAAGGAGACGGCATACAACACTCAACCATGAAGGAGAAGATCCGGAAAGAGTACCTCAGGAGAGTGCGTATGGTACTGAAGAGCAAACTCAATGCAGCTAACAGAATTGAAGCTACCAACACCCTAGCGATACATGTAGTGACGTACAGCTTCAGCATCATCAATTGGAAACTGAACAACATCAAGAGACTAGACACCAAGACAATAAAGATGCTGACCTTGGAGAAGATACACCACCTGAAAGCAGAAGTCGACAGGCTGTACCTACCAAGAGCTTCAGGAGGACGGGCCTAGTCCAACTCGAACTGACCTTCGAGACTACCACTATCGGGCTGGATGCGTGTCTGACAAAAACAGATGACCCACTCCTCCGAAGAGTAAAACATCAGATCTACTCCATCAGTAAAGAAGCTGTGCAATTCAAGAAAGAGCTTGATGTCCCAGAAACCCCATCAACAGAAAATGAGTTGACTACCATCTACGCCAAATGAGTGAAGCAGAAGGCAAAACACCATGGCCAGCGGCAATGGCAAAAAACCTGGGAGGACAAAGCAATGCATGGGAAGTACCCAAAAAGAATTAAAGATGCAGATGTGGACCAACAAAAGACACACCAGTGGCTGAGGAGCACCGGGCTGAAAGCAGAGATGGAGGGCCTGATAATCGCGGCACAAGACCAGAGCCTGGCAACCAGATCCTATCACCATCGCATCATCAAAGATGGAAAAGACCCAAAATGCAGAATCTGTGGAATGTACCAAAAAACCATCGACCACATTGTCTCAGGCTGCCTGGAACTGGCAAAGACCGAGTACATGTACAGGCACAACAAGGCAGCAGCATACCTGCACTGGAAGATCTGCAGGAATTACAAGATCAAGACGACTGAGAAGTTATATTATAGTAACCTAGTTCCTGTCCCAAACACCAGTTATATTATAGTAAACGAGTTCCTGTCCCAAACGCCAGTTAGATTAGAGTAACCTAGTCCCTGTCCCAAACGTCAGTTATATTATAGTCACCGAATCCCTGTCCCAAACACCAGTTATATTATAGTAACCGAGTCCCTGTCCCAAACGCCAGTTATATTATAGTAACCGAGTCCCTGTCCCAAACACCAAGTTATATCATAGTCACCGAGTCCCTGTCCCAAACGCCAGTTATATTATAGTAACCGAGTCCTTGTCCCAAACGCCAGGTATATTATAGTCACCGAGTCCCTGTCCCAAACGCCAGGTATATTATAGTAATTTTTGTCCTTGTCCCAAACGCCAATTATATTATAGTAACGAAGTCCCTGTCCCAAATACCAAGTTATATTATAGTCACCGAGTCCCTGTCCCAAACGCCAGTTATATTATAGTAACCTAGTCCCTGTCCCAAACGCCAGTTATATTATAGTCACCGAGTCCCTGTCCCAAACGCCAGTTATATTATAGTCACCGAGTCCCTGTCCCAAACGTCAGTTATATTATAGTAACCTAGTCCCTGTCCCGAACGCCAGTTATATTATAGTCACCGAGTCCCTGTCCTAAACGCCAGTTATATTATAGTCACCGAGTCCCTGTCCTAAACGCCAGTTATATTATAGTCACCGAGTCCCTGTCCCAAACACCAGTTATATTATAGTAATGTAGTCCCTGTCGCAAACGTCAGTTATATTATAGTCACCGAGTCCCTGTCCCAAACATCAGTTATATTATAGTAACCGAGTCCCTGTCCCAAACGCCAGTTATATTATAGTAAACGAGTCCCTGTCCCAAACACCAAGTTATATCATAGTCACCGAGTCCCTGTCCCAAACGCCAGTTATATTATAGTAACCTAGTCCCTGTCCCAAACGCCAGTTATATTATAGTCACCGAGTCCCTGTCCCAAACGCCAGTTATATTATAGTCACCGAGTCCCTGTCCCAAATACCAAGTTATATTATAGTCAGCGAGTCCCTGTCCCAAACACCAGTTATATTATAGTAACCGAGTCCCTGTCCCAAATGCCAGTTATATTATAGTCACCGAGTCCCTGTCCCAAATACCAAGTTATATTATAGCCACAGAGTCCCTGTCCCAAACGCCAGTTATATTACAGTAACCGAGACCCTGTCCCAAACACCAAGTTATATTATAGTCACCGAGTCCCTGTCCCAAATACCAAGTTATATTATAGCCACAGAGTCCCTGTCCCAAACGCCAGTTATATTACAGTAACCGAGACCCTGTCCCAAACACCAAGTTATATTATAGTAACCGTGTCCCTTTCCCAAACGCCAGTTATATTATAGTAACAGAGTTCCTGTCCCAAACGCCAGTTATATTATAGTAAACGAGTCCCTGTCCCAAACGCCAGTTATATTGTAGTAACCGAGTTCCTGTCCCAAACGCCAGTTATATTATAGTAAACGAGTCCCTGTCCCAAACGCCAGTTATATTGTAGTAAACGAGTCCCTGTCCCAAACGCCAGTTATATTATAGTAAACGAGTCTCTGTCCGAAACGCCAGTTATATTATAGTAAAAGTGTCCCTGTCCCAAACGCCAGTTATATTATAGTAACCTAGTCCCTGTCCCAAACGCCAGTTATATTATAGTAACCGAGTTCCTGTCCCAAACGCCAGTTATATTATAGTAAACGAGTCCCTGTCCCAAACGCCAGTTATATTATAGTAAACGAGTCCCTGTCCCAAACGCCAGTTATATTATAGTAAACGAGTCCCTGTCCCAAACGCCAGTTATATTATAGTAAATGAGTCTCTGTCCGAAACGCCAGTTATATTACAGTAACAGAGTCCCTGTCCCAAACGCCAGTTATATTATAGTAACCTAGTCCCTGTCCCAAATGCCAGTTATATTATAGTAACCGAGTCCCTGTCCCAAACGCCAGTTATACTGGTTAACGTCTAATGCCCCTCAGCTGGGATAATGCTGAATTTGTAACCAAACTCTGTTTCCTTTTTCCTAGTCTTAATACTCACTATTTAATCCTAGGTGGGGACTGCAACTGCGTGATTGACCCCAAACTGGACCACTCCAGTCCTAAAAATACACCCCCTTCTAAAATGTCCAAAGCCATATCATCACATATGAACCGAATGGGGTACGTGGATCCATGGAGATTTCTTTACCCAAAGACTAAATAATGTTCATATTTTTCTCATGTGCATCACTGGTATACTAGAATAGATTATTATTATTATTATTATTATTATTATTATTATTATTATTGACAAGACGCTTCTCTCAGCCATGATGGGTTAATTTGCAGTAAGTGAATTTCCCCAATTGGATTAATAAAGGAAATTTAATCAAATCTTAATCTTAATCTTTTTGTTAAACTAGAATATGAAGCCATTGTGATCTCGGATCATGCCTGTCTCTTTCTTGAACTGTCCTTCCCATCTGCTGCCACCCAATGCCCTCTATAGAGGCTAAAGTCCTCTCTATTATCAGACAACTTTTTACAATTACAAGTTAGTTTAATTTAGCAGACGATTTTATCCAGAGCGACGTACATCTGAGAGTTAATCCAACAGAAGCAAGCCTCTAGTCAGGACGCAACAACGCAAGTAAGTGTCAAAAGAAGTGTCAGGTCCGATATGACATACTATGTGTCAACAGGCAGTGCAAAGCATGAATAGAAGTATTTTTTAAGACCATCAGGTGTGGAGGTGTTGGAGAAAGAGCTGGATCTTTAGCTTCTTCTTAAAGAAGGAGAGGGACTCAGCTGATCGAATGGACGTGAAGGAAGTGCCTGGTGCCTTGCATTGGCAGAGCGTAGTGAGAGGGACTGAGTGTAGACCTGAATGGGGGAGTTCAGGTAGGCGGGAGCTGTTTTAGTTGCTGTTTTGTAAGCAGGGATCAAGGTTTTCGATTTGATGCGGGCAGCAACTGGGAGCCAGTGGAGGGATATGAACAGTGGAGTGACATGTGCTGTTTTGGGCTGGTTGAAGACCAGACGTGCCGCCGCGTTCTGGATTATTTGCAGAGGCCTGAAAGTGCATGCAGGGAGACCTGTGTTAACATGTATAAAACTGTACTCTGTGGCGCGAATTTCCCTTACGGGTGTTTTGTATATTGTACTGTTTGTACCTTATAAGCCACCGTAGGTTCAGCCGTGATGTTATCACGTAATCCGGCGTGTGCACTTGTACAGTGTGTGCATGAGATCAAAAAAAAGCGCGGTGGTCACATCTAATGTGAGCTCTGTATAAAAGTGAATACAAATGCATTGTGAAGAAAGACAATAAATTCACCATCGTTGTTGAAAACAAATCTGTTTATTTGTAAGTACGCAAAGTATAATCCGCTGAAGAAAAACTCCTCAACAGGTTCTGGGCCCTGGGATTTCAAGTAAGCAGACAACATTCAGAAGAAGTTTACCGCGGAGCTTAAATGAATGGACGGTGCTAAAAGGCTAACGTTATTTCCGAAAAAGTAAAGAGGTTAGCAAAATAGCACGGTGGCTATATTAGCGGGAAACATTCACCTAATAGCCATACAGTACGGCACCTAGTTTAGCAGGAGAAGTTCGACTAATAGCCATACAGTACGGCACCTAGTTTAGCAGGAAAAAGTTCAGCTAATAGCCATACAGTACGGAACCTAGTTTAGCAGGAGAAGTTCGGCTAATAGCCATGCAGTGCGGCACCTAGTTTAGCAGGAAAAGTTCACCTAATAGCCATACTGTTAGGGTCTGAGGAAGACCCCAAGCGCACGACACCAGACAGAGATGGGGTTAGCCGAAAACTGGCGTACTTTATTCAAACATAGGAAGGCAATGAGCGACAAGGAAAAAACGGAAAGTCCAAGTGGGAAAAAACTCGCGGGTAATCCAAACGGGAACAGGGCAGGATACTTCCACGGGGAAACCTTGAAAGGGAAAAACATGAACCAAGGGCTGGGTTGAGTTCGTAGAGAAAAGGACCGTGAGAGGAGAGTCGCCGCTACTGCGGGGAGGTTACAACACGAACTGACAACGGGCACGTGGGAGGCCACCAAACTTAAGCCCAACCCTGATGACTAAGCCCGGCCCTGACGAGCCGATTGGCTGCCGGCGTGGGGTGGGCGGGCCACGGCGCGGGGTGGGCGAGCCCTAACAGTACCCCCCCTCCACGGGAGCCACCAGGCGACTTGCCCGGCTTGTCGGGATGGGAATGACTGAACTCAGTGAGCAGCCCAGGGTCCAGGATGAGCTGGCGAGAGACCCAGCTACGTTTCTCCGGACCGTAGCCCTCCCAGTCCACCAAATACTGGAACCCCCGTCCTCGGCGCCGGACGTCCAGCAGCGGGCGGACCTTCCACTGGGGGTGTCCATCCACAATCTCAGGGGGAGGCGGAGCCGGGGCCGGAGGCATCAGAGGACTGTGGGAGACAGGCTTAACCCGAGACACATGAAACACGGGATGGGTCTTCAAGGAAGCCGGAAGTTTAAGACTCACCACCGCGGGGCTGAGAACCTTCCTGATCTCAAAGGGGCTGACAAACCGGGGGTTCAGCCTCTTCGCGGTGGACAGCCACACCCTTTGGCCTGGTTGGTACGTAGGTGCTGGGGACCGGCGTCGGTTGGCTCCCCGACCGGCGCGCTCAGCTGCCCGGAGCAGAGTGGCTCTGGTCACCTCCCAGACGCGACGACACCGGTTCAGGTGGGCCTGCATGGAGGGAACCGCCACTTCCGACTCCTGCGCAGCAAAGAGAGGCGGCTGGTAGCCCAGGGACACCTCAAAAGGTGAGAGGCCGGTGGCAAAGCTGACCAGGGAGTTGATGGCATACTCGACCCAGGGGAGGAACCGGCTCTAGGAGCTGGGCTTCTTGGCGGCCACGCACCGGAGGGCAGACTGCACGCTCTGGTTCATCCTCTCTGTCTGTCCGTTAGTCTGTGGGTGATAGCCAGAGGAGAGACTAACAGAGGCACCCAACCCCTTACAAAAGGCCCGCCATACCTGGGAGACGAACTGGGGCCCTCGGTCTGAGACGACATCCAGGGGAAGGCCGTGGAGACGGAACACGTGGCTCGTCAGGAGGTCCGCCGTCTCAGAAGCCGATGGGAGTCTGGGGAGGGCCACCAGGTGCACTCCCTTACTGAAGCGGTCCACCACTGTCAGGATCACAGTGTTACCCTGGGAGGGAGGCAGTCCAGAGACAAAATCCAACGCCACATGGGACCAGGGCCGGCTTGGAGTTGGGAGGGGCTGCAGCAGACCCGCGGGTGCCTGGTGAGAGGCCTTGCTGCGAGCCCAGACGGAGCAGGCCCTTACGAAGTCCCTGACGTCGTTCCTCATGGTGGGCCACCAGAAACGCCGAGCCAGAAAGGTGAAGGTGCGGTGGACACCCGGATGGCAAGCAAACTGACTGGCATGGCCCCACTGGAGAACCCGGGGCCGGACTGCGTCCGGGACGAATAGGCAGCGTGGAGGGACGTGGCTCGGGGCGGGATGGGAGCGCAACGCCTGCCTGACCACGGTCTCGATGCCCCAGGTAACCACGCCAACCACCCTGGCCTCAGGAAGGATGGGAGTCGGCTCCTCTGTAGCTGGCTCCCTCCTCGGGTGTTGTCGGGACAGGGAGTCTGCCTTCGTGTTGCGGGACCCGGGGCGATAAGTCAGCGTGAAGTCAAACCGACTGAGGAAGCTGGCCCACCGTGCCTGCCGACCATTGAGGCGCTTGGTTGCCCGGATGAACGTCAAGTTCTTATGATCCGTCCAGATGGTGAACGGCTGTTCCGCCCCCTCCAGCCAATGGCGCCACTCCTCCAGAGCAGCCACCACTGCCAGCAGCTCCCAGTTTCCGACATCATAGTTCTCCTCGGCGGGGAGGAACCGGCGAGAGAAGAAGGTGAATGGGTGGACCTTCTGGTCAGACACTGACTGCTGGGAGAGGACAGCCCCCAACCTGGTGTCCGAAGCGTCCACCCTCTACGATGAACTGCCTCTTGGGGTCAGGGTGGAGCAGGACCGGGGCGCTGGTGAACCTCTCCTTGACGGACTGGAACGCAGAGCAGGCAGCCGGGGACCAGATGAACGGCTGGGAGGGGGAGGGCAGCCTGGTGAGAGGTTCTGCCACGCAGCTGTAGTTCCGGATGAACCTCCGATAGAAGTTCGCAAACCCGAGGAAGCTCTGTAATTCCTTCCGTGATGTGGGATCGGGCCAGTCCACCACAGCCTGGATTTTGCGGGGGTCGGCCCGGGTCTGTCCCCTCTCAACGACGAAGCCCACGTAGTCAACGGAAGGGGCATGGAACCGGCACTTCTCTGCCTTGACGAAGAGCCGGTTCCGGAGGAGACGTTCGAGTACCCGGCGGACATGCTGGACATGTTCCTCGAGGGTCCTGGAGAAGATGAGGATGCCATCGAGGTACACCACCACAAACTCGTCGAGCATGTCGCGGAGAATGTCATTCATTAGAGCCTGGAATACCGCCGGGGCGTTGGTGAGGCCGAACGGTATGACCAGGTACTCATAATGACCCCGGGGCGTCTTAAAGGCTGTCTTCCACTCGTCCCCCTTCCGGATCCGGACCAGATGATAGGCACACCGGAGGTCCACCTTAGTGAAGACTGTAGCCTGGGTGAGGGGCTCAAGGGTGGAACTCATGAGAGGAAGGGGGTACTTGTTCTTGACAGTTATCTCATTGAGTTGGCGATAGTCAATGCAGGGTCGGAGGCCCCCGTCCTTCTTCACGAAAAAGAATCCAGCTGCCACCTGGGAGGACGAGGGCCGAATGAGCCCCGCTGCCAAGGACTCGGAGATGTACTCGTCCATCACAGCTTTCTCGGGGATGGTCAGACTGTACAGACGACTGCTGGGAAGGGGTGCCCCAGAGTGGAGGTCGATAGCACAGTCATAAGGTCGATGAGGAGGAAGAGATTGGGCCCGAGTCTTGCTGAAAACCTTACCTAACTCATGGTACTCAGGGGGAACAGAGGAGAGGTCGGGAGGCGGGGTACTAGAGGCACGTCGGGGGCATGGGGCGGGAGCAGCCTGGAGACATTGGGCATGACAGGAGGAGCTCCACTCCATGATGGTACCAGAGGCCCAGGCGATGTGTGGCTCATGCTGCACGAACCAGGGGCGCCCTAGGATCACAGGGACTAACGGGGGCTGGATGATGTAGAACCGAAGTCTCTCCACATGGTTACCTGCTACGGTGAGAGAGACAGGGTGGGTGCGTTGGGTGACGCTGGCCAGGCAGCGCTCGTCCAGCGCGAAGGCGTCCATGGGCTTCTCCAGCGTCTCTAGCGGGATGTTAGCCTGGGCCGCAAACTCCGAGTCCAGGAAACAATCATCAGCCCCCGAGTCGAGGAGTCCACCCACCGTGAGCCACTGGTCAGCCCAGGCCAGGGTAACGCTAACTAGATGGTTCTGTGGGGCAGGACGGCGGGAACAGGAAAGTCGGCTCACTAGGACCTCCCGGGGCCCCAGTGAGCCTAGTCTTTTGGCCGAGTGGGGCAGCCGCTGATCAGATGTCCCTTCTGGCCACAGTAGTGGCATTGTCCCGCCTTGAACCGGGCCTCCCGTTCGGCCGGACTAAGGTGCGTGCGCCCCAGCTGCATAGGTTCCTCCCCCATCGTGGTCTGGGGCGCGGGGGGAGAAACGGCCACAGGGAAAGTGGGGCGAACAGGAGTAGGGATCCTGTTAGGAGTGCTGGACGACTGGGGAATGGAGGGGGATCCACGCAGGGCTCGCTCGCGCCTCCTCTCCCGGAGGCGTCTGTCGATGCGGATGGCGAGCTTGATCAGGTCCTCGAGGGAGGTGGGCTCCCCCCGGGTGGCTAGCTGGTCCTTGACAGCCTCGCTGAGACCTCTCCGGAAGGTGACCCGAAGTGACCGGTCGTTCCAGCCGCTCTCAGCTGCGGCCAGCCTGAACTCCACCGAGTAGTCTGTGACACTGCCACTGCCCTGCTGGATACTGCTCAGCCGAGCACCACGGTCCTGGCCACCGACTGGATGGTGGAAAACCTTCCGTAGTTCCGCCTCAAAGGCCTCGTAGGTGAGGCAGAAACTGGCCTTCATGGACCAGGAAGCAGTGGCCCACTGAGCTGCTCGGCCTGTGAGCAGGTTGGTCACGTAAGCGACCCGGGCAGCATCAGATGTGAACATGCTGGGTTGGAGCAGGAAGACCAGCTGACACTGCATGATGAACGTGGCACAGGTCTCAAAGTCGCCATCAAACGGTCGTGGGCTGGAGAGGCAGGGCTCCCGGGGAACTGGGTTGAGCCCCACAGGGTTAACCGGGGCCGCGGGCCCAGGGGGCGGGTTACCCACGACTGCAGGGGCAGGCTGGCCCGGCGGCTGGATGGTGAGAGCCGCCGTGATGGTTTGCAACTGCCGCAGGATCTCTGCTTGTTGGCTCGCCAACGCCGCCTGCTGCCTCGTTAGGTTACCCACACAGGCCTGGAGGGGCGGGACCCAAGTCTGAAGATCTCTCACCGCGGCGGAGGCCGCATCTAGCTGCTGGGTGTGGGAGTTAGTCAGGCGGATCTGTTCGATGAGAGCTGCTCGAAGCGGGCTGGCCGGTACGCTCTCCGTGTCGGCTGGAGTTGTCATGGTCAGTTCGTTCTGTTAGGGTTTGTGGAAGACCCCAAGCGCACGACACCAGACAGAGATGGGGTTAGCCGAAAACTGGCGTACTTTATTCAAACATAGGAAGGCAATGAGCGACAAGGAAAAAACGGAAAGTCCAAGGGGGAAAAAAACTCGCGGGTAATCCAAACGGGAACAGGGCAGAATACTTCCACGGGGAAACCTTGCAAGGGAAAAACAAGAACCAAGGGCTGGGATGAGTTCGTAGAGAAAAGGACCGTGAGAGGAGAGTCGCTGCTACTGCGGGGAGGTTACAACACGAACTGACAACGGGCACGTGGGAGGCCACCAAACTTAAGCCCAGCCCTGATGACTAAGCCCGGCCCTGACGAGCCGATTGGCTGCCGGCGTGGAGTGGGCGGGCCACGGCGCGGGGTGGGCGAGCCATAACACATACAGTACGGCACCTAGTTTAGCAGGAAAAGTTCAGCTAATAGCCATACAGTACGGCACCTAGTTTAGCAGGAAAAGTTCGGCTAATAGCCATACAGTACGACACCTAGTTTAGCAGGAAAAGTTCGGCTAATAGCCATACAGTACGGCACCTAGTTTAGCAGGGAAAAGTTCAGCTAATAGCCATACAGTCTGGCATCTAGTTTAGCAGGAAGTAGGTCAGCTAATAGCCATACAGTACGGCACCTAGTTTAGCAGGAAGAAGTTCGGCTAATAGCCATAACGTACGGCACCTAGTTTAGCAGGAAAAAGTTCAGCTAATAGCCATACAGTACGGCATGTTACGGCTCGCCCACCCCGCGCCATGGCCCGCCCACCCCGCGCCGGCAGCCAATCAGCTCGTCAGGGCCGGGCTTAGCCGTCTGGGCTTAAGTTTGGTGGCCTCCCACGCGCCCGTTGTGAGTTCGTGTTGTAACCTTCTCGCAGTAGCGGCTACTCTTCCCTCACAGTCCTTTTCTCTCCGAACTCACTCCAGCCCTTGGTTTATGTTTTCCCTTGCAAAGTTTCCCCGTGGAAGTATCCTGCCTTGTTCCCGTTTTGGATTACCCGCGAGTTTTTTCCCCTTGGACTTTCCGTTTTTCTTTGTCACTCATTATCTTCCTGTGTTTGACTATTTGTACGCGTAAGGAATAAAGTGTAGTGGTTATGGGGCTACATAATTCCCCTTATTGAGCTAGTAGGAACGTTAGTTTACAGCTGCTGTTTCCTCGGTTCGGGTTTACAGTGACACACTTCCGCTGCGCGGGTTTTTTAGGTTGTTGTAATGGTGGAAGGAATAAATGGTGCACGTTGTGTAGCCGAAAGAGAATGTTGTCACGACTCCTACTTGAGCTCCTCTACACTGGTGACCCCGACGTTTGTCTCTTGGTAGTTATCAGAGACAGTCTTTTGAACGAACATGGTTGACGAAATCAACGCGGTTTCTCTCAAATTGCCAGAGTTCTGGGAGTCATCGGCAACGACATGGTTCGCCCAGGCGGAAGCGCAGTTTGCTATCCGCAAAATAACGGATGATGCTACTAAATACTACTACGTGGTATCGGCGCTCGGATGTTCGACTGCAACTAGAGTGGTGAGTCTCCTTACAGATCCTCCGGCGGCAGACAAATACAAGGGGCTCAAAGACCACCTTTTGAAGATTTTTGAACTTTCCGACGCCGAGAGGGCCCACCGTCTCTTTTCTTTGCAAGGCTTGGGTGACAGCAAGCCATCCGAGCTCATGGACAAAATGCTGAATCTGCTGGGACCGGCGCACACACCTGATTTCCTCTGTCCAACTGTTTCTGTGACAACTGCCTGCTCAGGTGCGGACCGCTTTGGCTAACACCAGCATTACCGATTGCCGCAAGCTAGCTGAAGAAGCTGACAAGTTCTTCCTGGCCAGCCAACAGCAGCACTGCGCGTCCGCGCTCACCCCTGCCCACCCCCACACGCCACCACCTGGTGACTCCATGGTGGTCGCCGCGGCAACCCCCGGTCGGCGACATGAGCCCGGCCTGTGCTTTTACCATGCAAAGTTCGGGGCCAAGGTGAAAAAGTGCACCTCCCCGTGCAATTTCAGCTTGTCGGGAAACGCCAAGGCCGGCGCTCACTAGTGGCCATGGGCGTCGGCGTGGAGCACAACAGGCTACTAATCCTGCGAGACTCCATCTCGGGGCGGCGTTTCCTATGCGACACTGGGGCGCAGAGGAGTGTCGTACCTGCATCGAGTGTGGACGCCCTGTCGGGCGCTCACAGCCCTCCCATGGAAGCCGCTAACGGCAGCTCTATCCGTACGTACGGCACGAGGCACATTGACATGTGTTTTAACGGACAGCGGTTCAGCTGGGATTTTATCACCGCCGACGTGGCATTTCCCCTCCTCGGTGCAGATTTTCTTTGTGCTCATGGGCTGCTGGTGGACGTCAGGAATCGACGCCTGATTGACGCCGTCACCTTCGCTCCACACGCGTGTGCACTCAGCGATACAGGCTCCGTCAGGCTGTCCAGCATGCTCTCCAATGAGGACGTGTTTCTCCATCTTCTCTCCGAGTTCCCTGACCGCACTCAGCCCACATTCTCGTCATCTACGACCAAACATGGGGTTGAGCACCACATCGTCACCACCGGCCCGCCGGTGCACGCCCGAGCTCGGCGCCTCGACCCGACCAAGCTCTCTGTCGCCAAGGCGGAGTTTGAGAACATGGAGCGCCTCGGCATCATCCGTCGCTCCAGCAGCCCATGGGCTTCACCCCTCCACATAGTGCCTAAGCCTGGCGGTGGGTGGCGTCCATGTGGTGACTACCGTCGGCTCAATGACGCAACAACACCGGACCTACCCGGTCCCTCATATCCAAGATTTCTCCGCCCCCCCGGCTGGGAAAGTGATCTTTTCCAAGGTGGACCTCGTCCGTGGATACCACCAGGTGCCCGTCCATCCCGCTGATGTCCCCAAAACGGCTGTGACAACTCCGTTCGCACTGTTCGAGTTCCTGCGCATGCCGTTTGGGCTTAAGAACGCCGCGCAGTCCTTCCAACGCCTCATGGACTCAGTGTTGCGGGACCTGCCTTTCCTCTTTGTGTACCTGGATGACATCCTGGTCGCTAGCACCTCCGTGTCTGAGCACTTGTCCCACCTCAGAGCCCTTTTCGAGAGACTCAGCCTGCACGGGTTGATAGTTAACCCGGCCAAATGCCAGTTTGGTCTGAGCACCATCGACTTCCTGGGCCACCGGGTCACCAAGGACGGGGCGGCCCCCCTTCCAGCTAAGTTGGAGGCCGTCGCAGATTTTCCACGCCCACACACGGCCCAGTCCCTCCGGGAGTTCATTGGCATGGTGTCCTTCTACCACCGGTTTATCCCCCGGGCTGCCGATCTCCTCCGCCCCCTATATGAGGCTCTGAAGGGCACAGCCTCCAAACACGCTGTGGACTGGTCTGCAGAGAGGGACACGGCTTTTAAGGATGTGAAGGCCGCCCTGGCTGACGCGGCGATGCTGGCACACCCTGTGTCTGGAGCGCCCACTGCCATCACGACGGACTGCGGTTTACGAGCAGTGGGTGAGCGACGCGTGGCAGCCGCTTGCCTTCTTCAGCCGGCAGTTGAACCTGAGAGAGCGCCAATACAGCACCTTTGATCGTGAGCTGCTTGGCCTTTTCCTCGCTGTTAGGCACTTTCGTTTCCTACTGGAGGGCCGTCAATTCACGGCTTTCGTCGATCACAAACCGCTGGTGTTCGCGATGGCCAAGGTGGCAGAGCCATGGTCAGCCCGCCAGCAGAGACAGTTGGCCTACATCTCAGAGTTTACCACCAACGTGAGGCATGTCGCTGGGAAGTCCCACCCGGTCGCTGACTGTCTCTCCCGGGCCATCGCTGGTGCCGCCCATTTGGGACTCGACTACAGCCAGATGGCGGCTGACCAGGCCGCCGACCCAGGAGTGCAGGCATGCAGGACCGTCGACACAGGGCTGCAGTTGGAGGATGTAGCTTTCGACGACGCCGGCGCCACGCTCCTGTGCGACATCTCTACGGGTCAGCCCCAACCAGTCGTTCCGACTGCTTGGAGGCGACGGGTCTTCGACGCAGTCCATGGGCTGTCTCACCCTGGCAGAAAGCCTTCACAGAGGTTGGTGGCGGCAAAGTTTGTCTGGCATGGACTCAAAAAGGATGTGAAGGACTGGGCTGACACCTGTGTGGAGTGCCAACGCTCCAAAGTGCTCCGGCACGTCAAAGCGCCCCTGATACCTTTCACGGTACCTGAGATGAGGTTCGACCACGTGAATGTGGACCTGGTAGGCCCCCTACCCCCCTCCTGTGGTTTCACATACCTGCTCACCATGGTCGACAGGACCACGCGATGGCCAGAGGCCGTCCCGCTTTTGTCCACGACAGCGCCTGAGGTTGCCCGAGCGTTCATCGGAACCTGGGTCGCCCGCTTTGGCACCCCATCTAACCTCTCCTCGGACAGAGGGCCGCAATTCACGTCAGCGCTCTGGGAGGAGATCGCCGCGGGTTTAGGGGTGAGGCTCCATCGCACCACAGCATATCACCCTCAGGCGAATGGATTGGTCGAGAGGTTCCATCGCTCGATGAAGGCCACATTGCGGGCTACCCTCAAGGACGACCGCTGGGTCGACAAACTGCCTTGGGTCATGCTTGGGCTCAGGACGGCTCCCAAGGAGGACCTCCAGTCCTCATCCGCCGAACTGGTCTACGGACAGCCACTTCGGGTCCCGGGGGATTTCCTTCCCACGCCACAGCTCCCTGGTCCGCCAGATGCCAACGGACTGCGCTGCAGGAGGCTTTTGCACCGGTCCCCACTTCTCAGCATGGCGGCTCTCAGTCCTATGTCCCCACGGAGCTGCGGTCGGCGGAGTATGTTTTCATCCGTCACGACGCGCACTGCGGTCCCCTGCAGCGACCCTACGACGGCCCATTTCGGGTACGAGACACTTGAGATAAGCACTTTGTGGTGGAGGTTGGCAGCAGGCTGGGGCGGGTTTCTGTGGACCGCCTCAAGCCTGCTCACCTGGACTTAGACCGCCCTGTTGGTCTTGCCCTGCCCCCACGGCGGGGGCGCCCCCCGGCTCTGCCTCCCTCCCCCGGCGAGCCGCCCCCTGCTTCCCCAGCCCCTCCCTTTCCCCCGGTCCAGCTGTGAGGACTCTGCTGCTTTGCCTGCGGTTAACCAGCCCCCAGCTCCTGTTCAGCGGAGCCGTTGGGGCAGAGAGATCCGCCCCCCTCGCCACACTGACTTTTTGTATTAAGGCGAATTCTGGGGGGACGTGTGTAATGGTTATGGGGCTACATAATTCCCCTTATTGCGCTAGTAGGAACGTTAGTTTACAGCTGCTGTTTCCTCTGTACGGGTTTACAGTGACACACTTCCGCTGCGCGGGTTTTTTAGGTTGTTGTTGTAATGGTGGAAGGAATAAATGGTGCACGTTGTGTAGCCGAAAGAGAAAGTTGTCACGACTCCTGCTTGAGCTCCTCTACAAAAGTACGCCAGTTTTCGGCTAACCCCATCTCTGTCTTGTGTCGTGCACTTGGGGTCCACAAACCCTAACACGGCACCTAGTTTAGCAGGACGAAGTTCAGCTAATAGCCATACAGTACGGCACCTTATTTAGCAGGAAGAAGTTCGGCTAATAAGTGCATGCAGCAAGCGGGCTACCGGCGGTGAATAACGGTGGAGACGACACGCTAACAAGATGGCTAACAGAGCATCTCGAAGCATATCATCGCAACTCATCTTCGATGGAAAGGAAGATAAGTATGACATTTGGGAAATAAGATTCCTTAGTCATTTGCTTTCGTTAAAATTGAAAGACACTATCTTGCATGAGCCTGGCGCAGAGGGAGACGCAGTTAAGTTAGCTGAAGACTTAAAAAGGAAGGAGGACTGATATGCTGAATTAGTGAGATGCATAGATGATAAAAGCCTTTCCCTGATCCGTCATGATGCGCCAGGTGATGACAGAAAAGCCTTGAAAATGTTAAAAGAACATTATTCGGGTAGAAGCAAGCCACGGATAATTAGC